>NC_063058.1:3469240-3816299 GCF_018812025.1 Megalobrama amblycephala
GAGAAAGAATGACATGAAAAGTGGGAACATACGGAGAAAAGGAATTTTAGAAATGTCAAAGGACGTGGGGGTTGAACTAAACAGGATTAGCATTAATAACTACTTTTGCTCAGCTTACATTTTCTCTCTTGATTATATTTTGAACTTTGCAAAGCTGTATTTATTTCATTATAGACCTAATTTGTAGTGGCATTTTGCCAATTTTGCCAAAAGATTAGTGATTTGAACAAACCCCAATTCCTAAGCATTGAAGGCCTGTTCTCACCAAGAATTATACCTAAAGATCACTATAACAATAACTATATTAGCGTCCACATCCAACGCATGATAACGTCTTGTTCGTTATAAGCGAGCTGCAGTTTTTGTCATCTCCAGCTTAAAAATGATTGAGTGCTTTAAAGCAGGATGGATTCTGATTGGCTGTCAATGTTTTTTTTCGTTCATCAGCTGGAAAATCTAATTATTACAGTGATTCCAGCGATATCGTTCCTCTGTGCTGTTATCATTATAGTTGTGGTGTGGATTCTGCTATTCTTTTACATTTAAAATGATTTTAAAAACACTATCTTTATCATTATAATTATTGTACTTCTTCGGTGTGAAAATTCGGTGCAATAAATGTTTTACTTTGAATGAGTGGTAGTTAATGTGTCTGTTCACACCAGCACAAACATTTGCATGCTGTCAATGCAACAGACTTTATTTTATTTACTTTAACAGAGAAATGATCTTATCTCATTTCCATCTCACTGAGAAGAAAACTGGCCAACCAATATGATTCTCGCATTTAGTCACATGCCCGGAGCTGCTGCCGTTACATAAACCGGTGACTTGGTGGTGCTCACAAACAGACTGCTTTGCTAAGCAAGAGTGAATAGCAGAGGAAGAATCCAGAACCGTTTCTCTTGTCACTGTACTCTTGTATTTGGTGTTATTTAATAAACACCATAGTGAATACAAATATCTGAACAGGTGTTTGAAAACATGTAAATACTGTTTGATTTACATCCTTCTGTCACAATTAGCTTAGAAACAGAAAACTGAGCAGTGCTGCATATATTAACCAGGGTAACCGCTGTATTTCTGCTTTAATATAATCACCACACCAGGTCCTTCTGCTGTTTTTTTTTTGTTTTTGTTTTTTTAATGCATTGGTCTTAACAGAAAAATCACAAGCATTTGTACTGATGTGAACAGGCCTTTAAACCTTGATGTGCAACCCATCCCACAGAGTGACATGAATGATACTTCCGATAGTGCAGCTTGATGAGGAACTTTTCTAAGTGATCAGATTTACACTGAAGAGGGTCCTGAGGTATATCAGAGACTTGAGGTCATTACTTTTGACATGAGTTACTATGCAGCCACTTTGCAACCACCTTGGTAACTGCATAGCAATGCCTCAAAAACTCTCTGAATGTCTTAACAACTGTATATCAATGCCCACACCATTGTGTTGGTGAGTTTTTTTTCAGATACAAGCACCACTTTACACAGGTAAATGCCATTCACATTCACTCACCACTCACACAGACAGACAAAAAAAGCCTTTCTTCTTCTTTCACTCTTTGTCCAATCAGTTGAAAAATTCAGCTGAACTCATTAAGGAATCCTGAAAATGAAATTAAATTCAAGACACTCCAATGTACAGTAAACATGACCGTATCCAAGTAAACAGAGGCAGACTGTGAGGAGGCAAAGCAATTAACAAGAAACTTTCCTCTGACTGACTGATGAAGAAGAAATTCATTTATCTGAGGAAAAGATATCTTAATTTCATCTAGACATTTCCACCCACAGTTGTATTTTTGAGCCAGTCTTGGTTGAGTATCTCACTGCAGGAAATCCCCTACATGTTCAGAGTGGGAAATAGATACACAGTCTATTCTGCTCACTTCCTTAAAATGTGTGTTTGAATTCTGACCTGTAAGACTGTAGACCTCATTGGTTGAATGTAACAAAACATCTTAAGAACATGTCCAAAACATATTGTAACCCAAAATTAATAGAACATTTTAAGAAACTGCACTTAAGAAAATTAATGTTTTTAAGACCAATGCGATTTTTTTTGCATTGTGACATTATTTTCATGACAACTACACACAATTTGCTCAATTATTTTGCATTTACTTATTATTATTTTAATTGTTGTTGCATCATAGTAGTGTTTCTGTATTGCATTTACACTCAAACACCATTGATTTACTGCAATGTGTACAGTATGATAAAAAAAAAAAAAAAATAGGTTCCACCCTATTATTCAACCATGAAAGATGATATTCGCTTTACAATTAGTTGGAAGAACTTCAAGGCCATGAAGCTTTTGTTTTACTATGAACACCCTCAGTCTAGAACTCTTAGCTTCAAGTTCCATCCAGAAACATGTAAAAACAGCTAACGTTTGAACGATTCTGCTAAAGATTTACTCACATATTTATGATGGTTAAAGAGAGTTTGCGACACCATTAATAATTTCATCTTCAAACCCTTCAAATGACGGATAAGGAAGAGGAAAGCCATGAAGATGAAGAGGCTCAGGGTGTCCAGGCGAAGATTAAAGAATCACATGGCTGTTCTGAGAGGTCAAGTCCAAAAGCCTGATAATATTCAAGAGTCAGGCCACCACCCCTCATTCTGGGCATCATAGGAAGATTGTCTGGATGACTGTCTGCTGAAACCCTCAAGAATGTGAAATCTGCCATGTGATCTGCTCCTTTAGGCCATAACAAACTGGGCTGAAGGGGAACCACAATTCCTGTGATCCTTACAGGGATTTCATGGAGCGTGTTTTCCGGTTGACATTAAATTGAGCCATGCCTCCCAGATATCCAATCACTGGAAATGGGGCATGCCTTTCCATATAAAATTATTTCACAATAAACTTTTAGCTTGACCCAACACCAGGCCTCAAATGAATCAAGCAGAATGATTTATTTACTTTAAATAGGCGAAACAAAAATGGGAATGTAATTTGTGTGCAACAAACACAGATATTGTCCAAAACTACTGAACATGTCTTAAATGTATTATTATTACCATTCTTATTTAGAGATTCTCCAATCTATCAGCCACAGATTGGTATCGGTCAATAATCACATTCTATGACTCGATCGGTAGTCACAATATTTGGCCAATCTCACGAACCAGTTGCAATTTATTGGCGTAAAACTGGTGCTCATGTAAGCAGTATACATATGAGGCTTTTGTGCCACGTTCTGCTTTGTAACTTTGTGAAACATTAGTAAACGGCTTTATTTAGAGCAGATTCAAACAAGCCTACACACAAAATAACATGATGCGTAGATCTTGAAAAAATCCTCATGGACTAACATGACATGCTGCTTGGCTAAAGCTATTGGACTTTGGGGATCTGATCAAGTTGCAATCATAATGCAGTTTTTTCAATTGTCATTTGAAAGTTCAACTAATGGAAACTCGATCTCGAGACCAGTCAGAGCCTGTTTTATAGCTGGAGCGTGCTTGGATTGGATCGATTGTTTAGGTCTTGATTTACTGTGCGGCATAGAATAACTAATATTGATGCAAAGACGAATGGCGGCATGCTCGAATTTCCCGCAGAAACCCACCGGTACCATTTGAATTAGGAAAGATTATTACAAGCTTACCATTGTGAATCGGGCTAAGGTAACAAGATAGTTTTGAACATTGGCTGGTTATATTTGCTCAAAAATTGATTTTGGATAATTTTTAACCGAAAAAAGTTATGGACTGCAGCTTTAATGTAGACATGTATTAAATGTATTAAAGGAGTAATGGAATATAATTAATTAATTATTATTATCATTATTATTTGTGTGTGTAAGCTATAACATTTGTGCATTTATACTAAATGTATTTAGGCTAAAGTTTTTTCATAGAAATACCATAGCTACATTTACCATGTTTATGTGTGGTTTTAACTGTGGTCATCATGATCTAAATGTATGCTACTATGGATGACCAATGGTTAACTTATTAAATCTCAATCTCAAAGTCAGACTTAATTTTCTCAAAGTCTCAAAGTCAGACTTAATTTTTTTTTTAATATATTTACATTTTACCATATAAAAATGAGGTTGTTACAATTTTTTACAGATGTTACTGTTTTACTATTCTCAAGCCACTACTAGAGCCAAATGTGCATTTCTAAGACACAAAACATGAATGATCACAGGGCTCAACATTAAGCCTTGTCATGTGCTTGTCCATAGGACAAGTTAATCAGTTATTCACTTGTCTGAGTAAAGAAGTAAATATTAGTTAACTTAATATTAACTACTTGTTTATTGAACTATAAAATAAATTTAACATTGCAATCATGATAATATTCAGCAAAACAGTTCCCTTGGTCGAGGTAAGTTACTTAAAGGTGCCCAAGAATTAAAAATTGAATTTATCTTGGCATAGTTAAATAACAAGAGTTCAGTACATGGAAATGACATACAGTGAGTCTCAAACTCTATTGTTTCCTCCTTCTTATATAAATCTCATTTGTTAAAAAGACCTCTGAAGAACAGGCGAATCTCAACATAACACAGACTGTTACGTAACAGTCGAGATCATTAATATGTACGCCCCAATATTTGCATATGCCAGCCCATGTTCAAGCATTAGACAAGGGCAGGACGTCTGGATGTGCACAGCTGAATCATCAGACTAGGTAAGCAAGCACGAACAACAGTGAAAAATGGCAGATGGAGCAATAATAACTGACATGATCCATGATATCATGATATTTTTAGTGATATTTGTAAACTGTCTTTCTAAATGTTTCGTTAGCATGTTGCTAAAGTACTGTTAAATGTGGTTAAAGTTACCATCGTTTCTTACTGTATTCACGGAGACAAGAGCCATCGCTATTTTCATAATTAAACACTTTCAGTCTGTATAATTCATAAACACAACTTCATTCTTTATAAATCTCTCCAACAGTTTGTAATGTTAGCTTTAGCCACGGAGCATAGCCTCAAACTCATTCAGATGTAAACATCCAAATAAATACCATACTTACGCGATTAGACATGCTGCATGACAAACACTTTGTAAAGATCCATTTTGAGGGTTATATTAGCTGTGTGAACTCTTTTTATGTTGTTTAAGACAAGCGCGAGCTCCGGGGGCGGGGAGCACGAGATTTAAAGGGGCCGCAGCCTAAATCGGCTCATATTTAATGATGCCCCAAAATAGGCAGTTAAAAAAATTAATAAAAAAAAAAAAATCTATGGGGTATTTTGAGCTGAAACTTCACAGACACATTCAGGGGACACCTTAGACTTATATTACATCTTTTAAGAAGACGTTCTACAGCACCTTTAACTAAATTATATGTTATAAAAAAAAAAAAAAAATAAACGCTCATTTGTTTTGATTTCTCCTAAAGTCTCTCACAAAGAGACAGGCAGTGAATTTAATGAAACCAGAATCATTCTTGCGTTTCGATGCTTCCATAGTAATTTTTTGTGGCTGAGGTTTTAATCAGGCTACTGGTCTGGTCAAAAAGCAGATAAGCATTAATGTCAAGCCCTGGATCGAAATTGGTAGTTGGTATCAACTGAAAAAATCCTGATCGAAGCATCCCTAATATTAAAATTTTCTATACTTACAAACAATGTATGTTGTGCAACTGGGTAATTACCTATCAAATAAAAGCTATACCATCTTCTTTGTGTGTGGCGTGTGGTGTATGCTGCTGCCTGTGCAATTTTAAAGCACTGATACAGAATTTTGACTTTTTTTTTTTTTCAGCTCTTATAGGCGACTGCACATTATTCAAGGCTGTTTTATTTGCTAGACTTTAAATGTTGTTATCAAGTAAGTTTGTTCAAAATGTTTCTAACTTTTAATCGTAAAAAAAAAAAAAAAATCATTCCTCATAGCAATATCCCTCTAGCATTAGACACATTTGACTGCTGCTCTGGTTCCTGTTAAACACATCAATGATTCTAAACACAAGTGAAAGTGTTGTACTGCAGCTTGAGCTCGATTACAGTGGTGCTGATTCACTCTCACTCTTTGTGAAATTACAGTCTAACAGAAATTATTGTTTTGATCTGTTCATCTGTGTATATTAATTTACTAATTCAACCCACATCACTATAATGAACGTATTTTGGGGGAACTTCCTGTATTATAAGCACCAAACTTGAAAGAAAGCTTAAAATTATGTGCAATACTCGGAGTCCCATGCTAAAATTTACGACCTGAACGTGACCTGATACCATTTGAATTTAATTGCATTATATAGCTTTAATTGGGTCAATGACATGACAGGTCTTTTTTTTTTTTTGTCCAAAGGCCTTAATAATAATAACAAATAAAGATATGTCATCCAAAGTATGTAAGGTAGAACAACTAAATCTTTTTTATTGAATCCAAAAGGTTTTAATTATATTTTGCATATAAAGATATTTTAAAGATGTTGAAGTGTCAAAAGGTCATTCGGTTTAACCGTCCAAAGGCCAATTCAGCCATTTCATTTGTGATTAAAGTATCTTAAAAAGTAATAAATGTATATATTTTTTATTCTGGCATGATTTTATATCATCATATATAAACATAGTGTAAAATGCTATTAACATTATGTGTAGAAGTCGTTGCTTTGTTTTGAGAAAGAATGTCCGGAAAAATTAATTTCATTGATGTCATTAGGAGTAACCAATATAAAAGGACCATTTTGGATCAAGTCATGCGGTCAATATCATGTGACAGGATGTGACATCATTTTGACACCTGAAAAGGACCACATGGTCATGAAGCAAAGTAACTAACTCTCTTTTAACTATTTGAAAAATTCATGTTTTCACTTGCTCATACGCATGTCCTGAAACATCAGGTCATTCGGTACAACCGCTATAAAACATGGAAAATGTTGTAATATTTTAAAAACTTGTACTAAACATAAAAAGTTTGATTGTCCTTTTGCTAGCTAGCTAGATATCAGCATGTTAGCATTGTTTGAAAATATCGTCATTCGGTATAACCCAAATTTTGGTTAAACCAAATTACTTTTTTGGTGACAAATTTTGTCCATCTTGTAAAAAAAAAAAATGACAAAAACAGTGTTAATTGATTATAAAAACCATAATCTCATTGTTAACACTTAATAAAACTTCAAGATTAATTATACCTCCATTTTGTTTTTTTTCCACTTTTAAAAACCGTATTCGTCAGTGACCCAATTATGAGAGGAGCTCAGTGACTTGTGGAGTGCTCCAGGGATCTATCCTCGGACCTCTCCTATTCAATCTCCCACTAGGTCAAATAATGGCAATAATGTTAAAAGCAGATGAAACTCAAATCTACCTAGCTCAATTATCAAGCAACTACAGTCCCATGGACTCCACTTCTTATGATGCAAACTGCATAATTTTATTTTTAAATGGTTGCATAGCCCAACAATGTAAACAAAATCAATATTATTTTGTTAACAATTATTTAAATGTGCGGAGGATTCACAAAATCAATTTAAATGTTCAATCTACAGTGAATTCTTAAAAATGTTGTCAAAGACTACAAAATGTTGATGTTGGAAAAGTGCACGCCAATGTAAATTGCCAACAACTCAACCTAACTCCCTGCTGAATGTTTTTAAAGGTTTCTTTCTTTCTAAAAAATAATTTTGCTCAGCAGTAATTCAGTAAATAATAAAAAGAAAACAGCAGACAATTATGAAGTTTCAGTTCAAAACATGATCACGTGCCTCACTACAAATCAATGAGAATGACATCAGTTATGTTCATGTTTCACAATCATGAGCACTGTATTTACTGTAAACACTTATGCTCGTTAAAATAAATGAAGGCACTAGAATAAAAGGCTGATAACATTTGATAAAAGTAAGAAAAATAACAGCAGACTCAAAACAACAACGTTTAGTGCTCGTATGCATGGTTAATCATGGGTTCAGTCTGGAATCCGCATCTGATTCAGATCACACATAAGTTTACATTCAACACTATGAGAACTAAAACAAGAAAACAAACATGATCTGTTTTTCATGACTAATAGCAACCGAAGCTAACTAGCCATATGCGAACCCCAAAAACACAAACCGCAGGGGTCAGTCGGTTGGTCAGGGGTCGTATTTGATTCGCTGCAATGGTGTGTGTATAAATGCATGTTTCGTTGATGCGGTATATAAATGATGACAATATGAATGCTAATATTAGTGCTCGTTTTCTGTCAGTCTCTCAGACTTGCTATTGCTAACAGCTTTAAAACAATAGAGCAAAAACACAGAAGAAATAACTATGAAGCCGTTCTGAAGGAGGAAGGAGGTTAATCTTACCTCATATGATTGTGTACAAGATGGTAAAGTGGTAAACAGAACATTTACTGGAGTTTGGCAACGAACGCAGGAGCATTTCAGACAGCTATCGTCAGTAACTGATGATTACATTGACACGATACACACCAATCAGAGCTGTACTCGATGAAGCCTTAGCCAATCACAAAGCGTCTTTCAGTTTGCCGTCGTGACACAAGGAAGCGTCTTGTTGGCTGGGCAAAATCTTCGTTAAATTATTTACATTTGGGAACAGGTGCGCAAATATAATATTACTGAATTTTGCAGTCAATAATAATAATAAAATAAAATAACTGGGATTTTTTTAATGAATTAACGTTACCTGGCATGAACCTAGACAACAGCGTGCTCTAGTGGAAAAGTATAGTGATGCGAGATACGAAGCTTTTCAAAGATTCGAATCAATTGAGCAATGATTCACTGTTTCGAAGCGTTCGGATCATCACACGCTGCTGACCCCTGCTGGTCAGAACAGTGTAAATGGAGAAACATGCATAAACACAGCTTTTACAAACCCATTGCAAATGTTTTATTGAAAGTATAATCCACCAAATGCAATCATGTAATAAAATGTAATCAACTAATATCATTAAATATTAAGGGTCTGTAAAATATATGTTCATTTTATCATTTTATAGGGCTTGTTTTGTTTGTTCTATGGCTCAGCTAAACAGGCCAATAAGAGACTAACTAAATGGCTGTCCACTGCTTTGTGTGTTTGTTTGTGTGTGTGTGTGTGTGTGTGTTCAATATTCACCGTTGTGTGTGTGCACACACATTTCTAGAATGTGACACTATTGTTTACATGTCACGTCACTTTCAGTATTATTCTATTTAATTATACAAATGTCTCATTAAAACGTCTAATCAGAGATCAGGTGAAAACCAAATTGTTGGTGAGTTTTATGTTTTGTTCATGTGTTTGCCACACCATGCCAAGCCAAGCCAAGTCTATGTTACAGTGTATCCGGAAAATATTCACAGCGCTTCACTTTTTCCACATTATGTTATGTTACAGCCTTATTCCAAAAGGGATTAAATTGATCATTTTCCTTAAAATTCCACAAACAACACCCCATAATGACAATGTGAAAGAAGTTTGTTTGAAATCTTTGCAAATATATATATATATATATATATATATATATATATATATATATATATATATATATATATATATATATATATATGTATTTAAAAATAAATAAATAAATAAATAAATAAACATTTCACAGCCTTTGCTCAATAACTTTGTTGAAGCACTTTTGGCACCAATTGCAACCTCAAGTCTTTTTGGGTATGATGCTACAAGCTTGGCACACTGATGTTTACAGTGAGATAGTGATATAGCGATGATATTTGAATGTGTTCATGTCTAGTCTGTGTTTGAAAGAATGTCTCAGGTTTATTTGATAGAGAGAATTCAGAAATAGGCCTAGTGCAAGCAATATTAAATTTGAAATGATAAAGTTTTTATTAAAGGTAATTAAAAAAAATCATTTGAAAAAAAAAAGTTATGAAGCGACGAGAATTTTTGTGTGTAAAAACAAAACAAAAATTATAACTTTATTAAAAAAATGTGTTTCTCACCTGTCAGACTCGTATACTATGTTCATTGCAGAGCTTCCAGGTTCTACATCAGAACGCCGGCTCAGTATTGCCGATGCCTGTTCACGTGAGCAGCATGATGCATGTGTGTGATGCTGACGCAGGAGCCGGCCAATATTGAGTCGGCGTTCGGACATAAACACGGAAGCGCGGCAATGAAAATACCGTACGAGTCTGACAGGGGAGAGACAAATTTGTTAAATAAATGTGTTCTTTGTTTTGTTTTTGCGTGCAAAAAGTAATCTCAATGCTTCATTAATATTAAGGTTGAACCACTGTTGTCCCATTGACTATTTTAACAATGTTTTTACTACCTCTCTGGACCTCACAAGATGCAATGACGTTGCTGCCTCTGTGTGTTTCAGATATCCTCAGATTTCATCAAAAATATCTTAAAGGGTTAGTTCACGCAAAAATGAAAATTCTGTTATTTATTACTTACCCTCATGCCGTTCCACACCCGTAAGACCTTCGTACATCTTCAGAACACAAATTAAGATATTTTAGATGAAATCCGATGGCTCCATGAGGCCTGCATAGCCAGCAATGACATTTCCTCTCTCAAGATCCATTAATATACTAAAAATATATTTAAATCAGTTCATGTGAGTACAGTGGTTCAATATTAATATTATAAAGTGACGAAAATATTTTTGGTGAGCCAAAAAAAACAAACAGAATAACTACTTATTTAGTGATGGCCGATTTCAAAACACTGCTTCAGGAAGCTTCGGAGCGTTTTGAATCAGTGTGTCGAATCTGCTGTTTGGAGCGCCAAAGTCACGTGATTTCAGCCGTTGGCAGTTTGACACGCGATCCGAATCATGAATCGACACACTGATTCATTTATGCTCTGAAGCTTCATGAAGCAGTGTTTTGAAATCGCCCATCACTAAATAAGTAGTTATTCTGTTTGTTTTGGTGCACCAAAATATTCTTGTCGCTTTATAATATTAATATTGAGCCAGTTCACATGAACTGATTTAAATATGTTTTTAGTACATTAATGGATCTTGAGAGAGGAAATGTCATTGCTGGCTATGCAGGCCTCACTGAGCCATCGGATTTCATCAAAAATATCTTAATTTGTGTTCCGAAGATTAACAAAGGTCTTATGGGTGTGGAACGACATGAGGGTGAGTAATAAATGACAGATTTTTCATTTTTGGGTGAACTAACCCTTTGTGTTTTGAAGTTGAACGAAGGTCTTATGGGTTTAATTGGAACAACATGAGTACTTAATGACAGACATTTCATATTTGGGTGAACTAACCCTTTAAGAATATCTGACTATGCTGCAGTCTACAGAGGTCATTGCTCCACCTCATTGGCTCCACTGTGGCTTGTCTCCCCCTTGGCCACATAGTGGTCCGTTACACAGTGGTCTGTTATCCCTCCCACTCTGCCTTGGTCTGTCAACCCCTTGGCTCCACCACAAATTACTGAGCCTTTGGTTGTTCCTGAGTCTTCTTCCCCTTCGGTTCCACCGGGGTTCTCCATCCTTCCGGCTCCACCTCGGCCTTCCGTGGTTACTTATGGTTTTCACCTGTGTCTTGTTTAGTTTCGTATTCACCTGTGTATTTATATGCCTTCAGTTTCCTTAGTTCTTTTTCTGGTATTGTCTTTATCACATTGTTTTCTCACCTGTGGACTACCTTCTTTATTTTAGTTTTGTTTAATAAACTACTACTGCTGCTATTAGATTTGTATCTCCTCTTCCTTGTCTGCCCTGCTGTAACACCTGTCAAGGAATGGGATATATTAAGCAACAATTAAATAGCCCATTCTTGAATTTCATGTGCTGGAAGCAGGAAAAATGGGCAAGCAAAAAATAGTGACAAGGGCCAAATAGTGATTTAGTTCAAGGGCTAGATGATTAGTTCAGAGCCTCTCTTAAATGGCAAGTCTTGTGGGGTGTTGCCGGTATGCAGTGATTCGTACCTAACAAAAGTGGTGCAAGGAAGGACAACTGGTGAACCAGCATCAGGGTCATGGACGCTGAAGACTCATTGATGCATGTGGGGAGCGAAGGCTATTCTCTCTGGACCAGAGCTACTGTAGCTCAAACTGCTAAAAACAAACAAACAAACAAACAAACAAACAAACAAACAAACAAACAAACAAACAAAAAATGCTGCACATGATAGAAAGGTGTCAGAACACACAGTGCATCGCAGTTTGCTGCATATAGGGCTACGTAGCCACAGACAGGTCAGGGTGCCCATGATGACCCCTGTCCACCACTGAAAGTGCCTACAATGGTCATGTGAGCTTTAAAACTGGACCATGGAGCAATGGAAGAAGGTTGCCTGTTGTGGTGAACAACACATTTCAGGGCCCAGTTTATGATCAGGCCCATCTCTGTCTGTAACAGTGGTTTTTTTCATTTTGATCGGATCTTGGTGGACTAACACAAACAAACTGTCCAACGCCATGAGATAAATATGCTATAGGACAATACCCAGTCACCTCTTAGAGGGCAAGAAGAAGACCTCTGGTACCAAGCTCAGGAAGGACAGGACTTCTCATGCAGTTTCTGTCATTCACCCATCTACAAACTAACTCCTAAAGGTTTTGGCCTGTGACCACAATACAAATTCCTCAGGACCTCAGCATTAGTGGGTGAAACAAAGAGCGGCCACAATTATTCATCCAAATCCATTCATAACTATGTTTGGAAACCTCAAACTGATGAAAACTACACTTCATCCACTTCATACTCATTCAGAGAAATGAGTATTCTCAGTGACAGCTATCTGTAATGCTGTCAGGGAGTCAACTCAGTCACCACCGTCACCACTCACTACATTCACCAGATCCCAATCACCCGACCACTGATTCCTTTCACCTGCCGGCAATCAGCTACCAGCTCCACATATACTGCACTGCACCCGTTCGTTCACTGTCTGGTCTCAACCTTACCTGCGCTACACTTACCTGCCGTCCCTACTGGCCGTCCCTACTGGCCGTCCCTACTGGCCGTCCCTACTGGCCGTCCCTACTGGCCGTCCCTACTGGCCGTCCCTACTGGCCGTCCCTACTGGCCGTCCCTACTGGCCGTCCCTACTGGCCGTCCCTACTGGCCGTCCCTACTGGCCGTCCCTACTGGCCGTCCCTACTGGCCGTCCTAGTTCTCCTCAGCTCCTGCTCTTTGTTGTCTCTACGCTCTCCAGCCCCACTGGATCTCCTGAGAAAGAAACACAAGACTGCATCACCCACAGATAAGCTACACTAAGACATTCCCTCTCCCAGCCTGCTTACCTGGACTGTAATCACTGCTGTGTTGTTGATCATCTCTGTTCAATAAACCTGCTGTTGTTTATATCACTTACCTCTGTGTTCCCCGTCAATCTGCTGACAAATGCAACATCTTACACAAATTCAGCTGTTAATGTACATGAATGCATGACAACTCAATCTTTTCCCATTTTGAGAGAGGCAGAAGACACACAGACACATCTGCAACAAGGTTAAGCTCAGGAGAGCAAATCTTTCTCTTCAAGGTTCCTTTGTCTGCATGTTCCAGATCGTTAAGGACCTTCTGCACCTACTTCGGGGCCTCATTCGGTGTGTTCCAAATTTTAGGACCCTTTGGTGCTCCAGGAGATCAGCATCCCACAGAGCTTCGTGTTCAAGGCTGCTGAAATTGATTTTCCCCACTTCATTCTTATGCAGCAACCAGACGTCACTGCCATCGGACTGCTCAAGTACGTGGAACGTAAATATCATTTTGCCAAACCTCTTTCCAGAGACCTTGTATGTAATTGCTGTATATTATCAAGGTATGATTTTCTAATTTATATTATATGTGAGATAGCTGATGATAGTTCTAATCTATCATTTATTTGTTTGATGTATAATAAGATTCTTCACCTTATTAGTTTGAGGAAACAACCGTTTATCTTTCCATAAGATAACATAACTCTGCCATATAATTTTAATAGAGTTTAACGATTGCTTTCAGTTAAAATTATCACAATTTAGTGAATTAATGCTTTAAAAGAGCACAAACATCTTCCAGTGGGTTATGAAAATTACAAAAGAGAATAGTATATTGCTAATAATAATATTAGTAATTATAAAACAGAATAATAGAGAATAAATACTTTTCCGGGCTGGAAAAGTATATTTTAAGGTATTTAAATATTTGGAGTTGTTCATACAAAAATATGAATGGCTGTTTGAAAACATGTAAATGCTGGTTACTTTTTCCCCTGTCCGTTACAAGCAGGCATAGATAGATACATAGATGCCTCATTGGCACCTAACAGGACATTAAAACGTTACCATAGTACAAGTAAAAACATTAAAAGTACTATAGTAAAAACGTAATATTGAGTAAACCAACACATTCTCACTTGTGAAAGGTTATGAGTCATTCTACGAAACGGGTGCCATTTGGGTCCGCAACATTTGATCAGATGCATAAGGCACAAAAAATGTCCCAAAGTCTGTTTCCAAAGCTTAAAGTTATTAATTCAAGTGTTTTTGAAGATTAAGCATACTATTTTTAATCATTTTTCATTATTACATAGCCAATTTCACATGTCCGTGTTAAGGCCAGAACACACCAAGCCGACGGACGCCGAACTAGTGGCGACGAAAGCAGACTGCGGGGTTTGCTCACTTCGGCACCGTCTGTGTCCAAAGTTGCGCTGCCACACCAAACCGATGCTAAACAGCCGACGGCCAAGCAGCACATCAGTTCTGCGCCTGTGTGAGATGAAATGCCTTTCCGAAACAGCAGGCGGCAGTAGCTGAACAGCCAATCAGAATGATCAGATGGCCCGACGGCCCGACGAGGTCCAACGCCGATTCAACATGTCGAATCGGCCGAAACAAAGCCGACGAGGACCAACTTCAGCCAATGGTGCGGAACACACCGAGGAAACTTAGTCGGCCGACGAAGAAAAACTGCCCGACGGCCGACCGTCGGCTTGGTGTGTTCCTGCCTTTAACCAACATGACCACTTGCATCTAAAATATCACCAAATAAGTTATATATTTTTTCAAACATATACTATTTTCAGGATTATATGTGTGTCCCTGTTTACACAAAATATAATTATTCACAATAAACATTTTTTTTTTTTTTTGTACATATTTTATGATTTGTGCACGTCCCTCAGTTTGACTTACCACCCCCGTCACACTAACTTATTTTATCTATAAATAATGCACTGTTCCTTTAAATGACATCACAAAGCCTAAGTGACATCATTTGAGCCTTACAGCCACCAAGAACAAAAGCAGGCAACTATGTACATTTTTTTTTTTTTTCATTGTTTATTTGTTGCTTTTTCATGTTAGGTAGGGCCCGTCAGGCTTAAACTTACCACCCTGTCACGCAAAATAGATAGGGAAAACTGTTTTTTATTAATTTTTTTACATTATTAATACAAAGATAATTATATTTCAAATTGAATGCATGTATGCTAGTTGAGAAACTTGACCACATGGGAGATTTGCGGACATTTTGGGATGAAATTCTACCACCCCGTCACAAAAATGTGACGGGGTGGTATGTGACGGGGTGGTAAATTTTATCCCAAAATGTCCCCTGATTTAAAAAAAATCACATTTTGGGGGGTAAAACTTTTTTTTTGGCAGGGTTCCCTTGGTAAAATGTGCATTATTTGGGCTCGCTTCAACCCATGGACATGAAAAACAACCTGCGGCAACAATGTAAAAGTAGCCTAGCCCAATTTCTCAGGAAAAATGCAGACTTGACAACACTGTTTGGTTTATTAATTCACTAATTCACTCACTCACACACTTTTTAGTCAATTTGAAGGTCTCAATTTTTAAAGTTTAAAACCAGCAGATCATATAGAGAAACACTTCCACACCACCCCGTCACATCAGTTACCACCCTGTCACAGTTACCACCCATATTGTTAAAGGTTTATGGAAAGAAAATGAAATATTAAATAAATTAATGTTGAATGATGTTCTTATTGTGTGGACTGATCAGATAAATGTAACTTTATTTGTATTTTTTAAGTAAATTCATTTTTTCAGTACAAACAATGAGGCCATTGAAAGGTCAAATTCATGTTTCATGTTAATATATTTTATATATTTTCATGTTAATATATATATTAAATTACAGACTTTCTATTGGTTTCCACAAAAGGGACATTTTTCTATTAGGAAAACATTAGATTTTAAAAATCTATTTCTTGTTTTACTACTCCAATGGCATACAATGGTACAAGAATGGCTTCCTTGCCTTAATTAAAAGGATAATGTTAATAAAGATTTTGTGCCTGAGGTGGGAAAATATGTTTTTTGAAGGATTAACATATCTTTCAATTTGTAGGTTTGTTTAAAAAAAGTTTGTTCATAATGAAAATTTTGAAAAATGCAAAGTGGAAATGGCACCCGTTTCGTAGAATGACTCTTATCCCATTACTTTGGGAGTTTAAATCTCGGTGGTTTCACAACCAGAAGCAGCGCAATGTTGTGCCATCATTGATTCTTAATGTGAGTGACGACACCCGTGTCTGGAGTGGTGGAATGAGGCATATACACATACATATCTACGCAGAAAGTTGCACTTGCGCGGTGCTGCTTTGTGTACAGGAGTAACCATGGTAACCGCTGTATTTCTGCTGTTCCGTAAGTGCCACCTCCTTGTCAGAGAGTGAATTTGCATTTTTATTCAGCCTGTCTGCTGCTTTTGTTCAGATCAATGTGAAAACAAGACCACATTTTCATGCAGCAAATGTACGTGTAACCTGGGTTTAATCCTTGTGCCTTTTAAATGTACACATTTAAGGTTGAGTCCTTACTTTGTTTATTTTTAAGATATTTATAATCTGTGTATGCAAATTTGGTTAAGTAAAGTCGTCTGTTTGGATTGGCTTGTGTAAGTTATGGTCCCACCCCTTTTACTGGCAGGTGTATTCTGATTGGTGGGTTATGATTCAGTGGGGAGAACAGTTAAATGATTGAAGAGAGTGACACGCAGGTTATTTTCCTCCGTTGGAGGTTGCAGTTTTAAGATTGTTTTGTTTGTAAAGTGGGAGTTTTTTTCGACAAGAATCTACTCTGTCAGTGTTTTTATATAGTTCGCTATCTTATTTGAGTATTCTAAGTGAGTTTAATGGACTACGCATCACGCGAATAACACTGTTTACGTTCGGACAAGACAGTTATTGGGAGTAACAGTGTATCATTGGGACAAGACATTGTTGAAGGACATACGAACGATACAAGCTCTGATCGGCTTTACACTGCGAGCTCCTCTGGTTCCGAAAGAGAGTGGTCGCAACCCCAGATAGCGCTCTGAGTCCCCGCATGATTCAGAGTTCCTCTGGCACCGCTGGATAGTGCACTGCATTACGGAGGACTTTGGTGGCCGGCGGCGGAGTGAGTGAGAGACCGAGCGGACCGCTTGTCGTGGTTGATTGCGCCACTACACCTGGATCGAGGTAACTTACTCAGTGTTGTTTATTTTGCTCATTGGAGTGAAGAGGCCAGTTTGTGTTTTATTAGGCCACAACGCACTCAAGCAACGACTCGGGCCTGCAACGGTGGTGTTTGTAAATGCATTTGTGTGTGTGGGCCCACAAATATGTAGTTTATATGTGTTTGTTGTCTGAATGTTTATTATTGCTATGGTTACTGTCTAGTTAAGCCTTCAACTAGCAGTACAATAGCCCGTCATCATTTCCGTGTCTATATATGGTTATAGATTGGTGCGTTTTCGTTACATCCGGTTCAGTCATCCGCAGATACTAAGATTATTTTACAATAGTTATATTTGGAAGAAACCATGTGAACTGAGTACTTTATTAGGGGTGTTATTATACAAGTGATATTAGACTCTTTACTGTATAACTGTATTATTCTTTATTCATTATTTATTTATTGATTTATTTATGATCTTATTTTATTTAATCTATTTATTGACATCTTGAGTATTTATTGATCCACTTTCTGTGATAATACAACATTGTAGTTTGTTATACTTACCCATACTTACCTGGTTATACTTGCCTGTATTGTTAAGTCCTTTAACCTAGGTGTTTTTACAGCATCTATCTGGCTACAAAAAAAAGGGAAAAGCTTAAGGCTTAGCTTATAACTATTATTAATATCAGAGGTGTGTAATAATTTAAAAACTTGTCATATTACCAGAACCTGGTGCTCCACCCTAACAGAACTTGGGCGTTGTAAATCCTAAGAGGGTAGGGGACTACATACGCATTATTGTAAAATGTAACTGGTCGATGGAAAAGAAGCTCACATGTGTTCTAAAAATCTAAACAATGCTATAATAAGGTATCTATAATTATTAAGTTATTAAATAATTATTAAATAATTTATATAATAAATTAAGTATGTTGAAGTGTCCACGATAACAATACCATGCATGACACTGATACCGTTGTTACATTGGCAAAGTGTTTTCAAAGCACTTACAAATGCTGAATTAAACCAATGAACCAATGCAGCATTTTTTGAAATTCATCATTTAAACTTATCTTGCTCACTTTCCTTTTCTCTGCACCAGACTGATAGTGTCACCCTCCAGTTTCACAGACAAAGCTTAAGCTATAGAGTAAGACTAAATTTCCTAGACTAAATTGCATGTTTGAGCTGATTTAACTGAAATCAACTTGCACTGACATATCTTAAAATATGTCAGTCTTTATTTTCAAACATAAAAGGGGACATAACACACAGTTTCTGCTAATCTCATATTAATCTTAAGTAGTATTGCATCCTTTATATCTCCGAATATTCTTTAGTTTTATCAGATTTATAAAAGACAGATACAGTGGTACCGTGTTTTTCCGAAAACAGTCAAGCTCCTGGAGGCATGCCATGGGCGAAGCTAAAGAGTCTCGAGCACTCCGTTGTTTGGAGTGGTTTTAGAATAAACAAATGGTCACTTATGGTGGTCAGCTAAACAAATGTATTTAAACTAAAAATATGCCAATGTCTGGTTGGGAAGTTAGACGACCCGGCTCAGCAATCTTGTATCGCACAATCTTATTAACTGCTTCTCTCCTGAACTGCCATTTTGTTTATCACACTATTCCGTGCAAACTCCACCTTGCTATCAATTTCACTGGTTACGTTAAGTGTGTAGGGTAGATTTAGGGGTTAGAATTTGTTGCAGCGTAGGAAATCCACACTGTGATTGACATGCCCAATGAAATCTTTAGAATTGTCTAAAGAGGGGGGGGGGGGGGGGGGGGGGGGGGCATCTAACCAAACACATATAATAACATCTTTGCTGATAATTCAATATACTTTATTTTTGACAAAACATCCCTTGTTTCGGGCGTGACTGCACATTTCTGGTAGTGACGGTTTGTTTTGGTAGCGATCAATGATGTCACAACCGAAACCGTTTCGGACCGGTCGTAAATTTCAGTAGTGACAATTTTAGATACTTTTCAGCATAGCTCAAAGATGCTAATCAGCACATAGTTACGTAGTTCTGAACAGTTATACACACACAACAACTAAGTTTTATGGAATAATACCCCAAAAAGTTTGCTTAAATGATTAGTTCTCTTTAAAATTAAAATTACCCCAAAGTTTACCCAACTTCAAGCCATTCTAGGTGTATATGACATTCTTCTTTCTGATGAACGCAATAGGTTATAATAGGTTATTATATTAATAAATATCCTGAATAAATAACAACTAAGCTTTACAATGGCAGTGAACAGGACCAACAATATAAAGCTCAAGAAAGTACATCAATCCAATGCAGGCTACTCCACACGGCTCCGGGGGGTTCTGAAGCGAAGCGATGCATTTGTGTAAGAAAAATATCCATATTTAACACATTATGGAGTAAAATATCCATAGCTTCTGGATATGCATATCCAGAATATCCATAGCTTCTGGAAAAAATATTTAGCTTCTGCCAGACTGCCTTCCACATTCAACTTAGGAAGAAAGCGTAACTGATGTTGCATCGGTTACATTTTTTTTTTTTTTTTTCCCGTAAGTTAAATAAGTTGAAGGTGTAGGACATAGCATATGCGGACCAGACAAGTAATTTTGCTTTTTTAAAAATAAAAATACCAAGCTTCTTGCGCACATACACACTCAAACACGCAAACCTTTAGACTAAACATGCTAATGAATGGCAAGAATGCATTAAAGGTATTCAGTTTTCCAGTTGGAAAGGTGTCATTTAAGCAGCCCCTAAAATAATAATTAACAATTTTTAACAACCCTGTTTAATAATTGGTTTTTAGTCTACTTACCTGTCTGTAATCCTCTGTACTGTGACAGTGTGGAGTACGTTTATGATGGATGGATGTGGATGGAGACACTTTCTTGAGCTTCATACTCGTTGGTCCCGTTCACTGCCATTATAAAGCTCAGATGCATCTGGATATTTATTAATATAACTCTGATTGTGTTCATCAGAAAGAAGAAAGTCATATACACCTAGGATTGCTTGAGGGTGAGTAAAGCTTGGGCTAATTTTTATTTTAAAGTGAACTAATCCTTTAATTGCATAAAAAAGTGTTTGGAAGTGATGTTCCTTAAAGTTACACACAGATTTTTAGACTTTTGAACACATTTAACTCAAAATGATGAGACCCATCTCACACACACACACACACACACACACACACACACACACTATAATTTTATATGTGTGTGTTAGGCTTCGGGACAGCCACCTCCCAATTGAAAGTACTCAATAAATTATGATTTTGTATATATTAAGATTACAGATATTTTAAATATCTTAGTAAATATCTAAAATTTGAATACTTAATTGATTTTTAAATGTGGGACAGCAGTTTGCACCAATTCTGTAGAATGGCCCATATAGATGTCCTTTTCTGCTCAGACGGCTAAACCGCCCTTGAAATTTTAGAAAGGCGTGTATTGTGTTTGTCTTCATGAAACGCAATATAGGACACTACTGTTCTGTAGCTGTATGACAACCAATAGTGAATACTACAGCAGATATTTCATCGAGGGTCCATATGATTACACCGTATGGCTAAAATATGGTTATACTTGAATGTAACTTTATATAAATTCACAACAACAACATATATATCACATATCTCCTGCATGAAAAACTTCTTAGAATATAACTAGGCTACAGTATATCATATATCATTACATTGTCCATCTGATCCAACTATCTGTTGAAACTTTTCATTTCACAAAAACACAATCAAATGCAGTTCAATTGTCTGCCTATGCATGAAGACCAACAGTGAATTATTTAAAGATATTTAATCCGTAGTGCAGATCATTATAGGCCTACTATCTGATATCTTAATGTAACGTTTATATTAAATAAAATAAATAAATAAAAAAATGCAATAAATCATCGTCTATAGACGGGAGCGTCGATTTAATGATGTTTTTATATCCTCTACTGTCCGCATCAGGAACAACAGAAGCATAAACTGCCTGGTAATCTGCCTGCTCCAGATCTGCAGCCTCATTTTTTTTTTTTTTTATCTGCAGCCTCCTCATACATGGGATGACGGGTATCTTATGACGTTGTATAGCACCGCCTTTGCATGTTTCAACAAGGTCCTGTAAGCGACTGTAAAAGCTCTTCTTGCACGCCCTACTGGCATTCACGTCCAGTACGAATAAACCTTGTTGCAGCAATGTCTGGAAGAGGCAAAGGCGGTAAAGGGCTCGGAAAAGGAGGCGCCAAGCGTCACCGTAAAGTTCTACGCGATAACATCCAGGGAATCACCAAACCCGCCATCCGTCGTCTCGCTCGCCGTGGCGGTGTCAAGCGCATCTCCGG
This sequence comes from Megalobrama amblycephala, assembly GCF_018812025.1. NCBI lineage: Eukaryota > Metazoa > Chordata > Actinopteri > Cypriniformes > Xenocyprididae > Megalobrama > Megalobrama amblycephala. Next base: position 3,490,921 of record NC_063058.1, read on the forward strand.
TCTGATCTACGAGGAGACCCGCGGAGTGTTGAAGGTGTTTCTGGAGAACGTCATCCGCGATGCCGTCACCTACACCGAGCACGCCAAGAGAAAGACCGTGACCGCCATGGATGTTGTGTACGCGCTGAAGCGACAGGGACGCACTCTGTACGGCTTCGGAGGATAAACTTCTGAAATCAGGAAAAACTACACCAACCCAACGGCTCTTTTAAGAGCCACCCACTCTCTCACTTAAAGAGCCATATAGAAATGTACTTGATAAAACGCTTTGTTTCTTTGATTCAGGGAAAATGTTATTAGTTTATAAACGACGTTTCACAGTAAAGTATCGAGACTAGCAGTATCTTTTCTTTTAGTTCTCTTTAATGATGATACCCAGAATATGTTGGTTTTAGTGGCACACAGAGGCCTTTTGTAATATTACACTATTTAACGATTTAACTTTAAATTAGACCAGAATGGGACCAAAGTTTGCAGAGTTCAAAATGCAGAAAACATTAACGAAACTAGTATTTGTTTTACACAAATGGGCTTTTATTAAGTTGGCTTGAAAAAGCCAACTTACTGATCTGCTATATAAACTTATTATTATTCCGTCTTCTTCTGAGCCAAATTTTAGACTGCATCTCCTCCTAGAGCTTTAAAGCTACAACCACCAAACTCGGCCCAGACCTTCAAACTGTTCTGACTCGAGTTGCTATATCTTTTCAGACTGATCCGACTTACGGTTTTCCTAAAAATGCTGATTAAAACTGGAAAAAACTCCCATTGACTTGCATTGAAAATCTGAACATTCCATCAAATGTTAAAATTAAAACAAACTGTTAAAATTCAAAACAAACTGAAGCCCATTAAACTCAATGAAGCTTCCATTCAATGTACTATTACTAAGCCATTCAAACTCACTCAAACTCATAAACTAACTTTCTAACTATCTAACTAACTTACTAACCATCTAACTAACTATCTATCTAACTATATCTATCTACACACACTCACTCACTCACTCACTCACACTTACTTACTCATACATTATCTAGCTTTTAAACTACTAAACTAAAACTTCAACTATTTCAAACTAAAGAGCTTCAAACTTCAAGCTTTTAGAATTAATCCAAACCTTCTGGCTAGGCTTTTTCAAGCCAACTTAAAGTTTGTCTACGAACTTTACTCATCTAGTTTATTATTCGTGTAGTTTCAACAGTTTCATGAATCAATGAAGTCCCGAGGAAAAACTTCTTTTAAAGGATGTTTGACTGATAATGGTCTCTTTCCTCCAACACTCCCTCAATGGGGCTAAAGGGCTTTTAAAATCACACGATGGTTCACACAATATTTGTCTAGAATCGCTTATTTTCTCAAACTAATAATAAAAAGCGGGAAATGAAACAAAGGACACAGTCAGGGTGTAGTTCAAACTTTGAGCGGTTGGCGGCGGCGCATGTGATTGGCTCTCATTCCGCTCGTGATGCTTTGAGTTGTCCAATGAAATACGAGTTTATGGGTTTGGCCTATTAAAAGAGGCAATTAGATAGGTTCCGTATGTCTTTGAAAATTAGCATAGGGCGGTGAATAAATGCCTCTGTGTCGCTTCTGACCTCACATTGCTTTGTGAAGTTTGTATTCAAAAAGCATCATGCCTGAACCAGCAAAGTCCGCGCCTAAGAAGGGCTCCAAGAAGGCCGTCACGAAGACCGCCGGTAAGGGAGGAAAGAAGCGCAAGAGGTCCAGGAAGGAGAGCTACGCTATCTACGTCTACAAAGTCCTGAAGCAGGTTCATCCTGACACCGGCATCTCTTCCAAGGCGATGGGCATCATGAACTCTTTCGTCAACGACATCTTCGAGCGCATCGCCGGTGAGTCGTCTCGTCTCGCTCACTACAACAAGCGCTCCACCATCACTTCTAGAGAGATCCAGACCGCCGTGCGTCTGCTGCTGCCCGGAGAGCTGGCCAAACACGCCGTGTCCGAGGGCACCAAGGCCGTCACCAAGTACACCAGCTCCAAGTAGAGATTCAACCGAGACTCTCAGCGACCCAAAGGCTCTTTTAAGAGCCACCCAACTTCTCCTTAAAGAGCTTCTGTTGTTTGTAGAATCTGTTGCTAAGTAAATGTGAAGAATCGAGTTGGAAATAGTTTCTGTAGTTTGATCCGAGTCTAATCCAAAGCTAGTTTGTTATCCAGCGACCTGTTTTCTAAAAAGTATGGTGGTGTACGTTAGTATAACAAAGCTTGGAACACCAATTAAGAGATTAGATAAAATCCAATGGCTCAGTGAGGCCTGCATAGACGGTAACTTTAATTTCTCGTTCAAAATCCATACAAGTACTAAAAACATTTAAATCCATTCATATGAGTAGTGGTTGTACCTTAATATTATAATGGTCACTCACGCCTGTTGTAGACAACGCTGTTATAATAAAAAAATACGTTGTCACTTTGTGAAAAGGGTTCATTGCATCAGTCAAATCAGTAAATATTGTAAGTAAATGTTACTTAAATAGTATGCTGAAAATGCACATTTTTACAAAGCTTTGTCTAGATTACTCAGAATAAGATGTGCAATTATTACAAAGTGTTTTTTTTTTTTTTTTTGCATATATATATATATATATATATATATATATATATATATATATATATATATATATATATATATATATATATATATATATATATATAATATTAGGGTTTGTGATGTTACTAATCTGGGAAGAAGCTTGTTTGTTTTTGATGCATTTAAGAGATTCAAAGGTCAGATTTATTAAACTTATTTTATTGCTTAATGAAATATAATCAGAAAATAAATGATAGATTGATTTTGAATGATAAAAAATGTAAATTTAATAAATGAAAATTATCATGACCGAATAATACAAACCGTTATCAATGAACTTCCAATATATCTGAAATATTGAAGTCCAAAATACAAATATCAAATAAAAATGTTAGCAAAAATCTTAAAAGTTTAGTAAAATCTTAACCCAATCTAAATATGTTAATCAAAAATCTAAGTATAAATCTATAAATCTGAGTGAAATGCTCTTGCCTATGAAGAGTAAAGTTTGATGAGATCTCGTTGGTATAAAATGCAAAGAGCAAGAGCATTCGTTGATGGGATTTCAACCCGAGATATTATTAACACAAGCCGTCCCACCTGCAAATTACGCCTATGCTCAGAACACATTTGTAATGGGCTGACAAACACACACAATCCTAGTGTGGTAGTGGGTTATTGCACCGACAAGCACTTCTTGCATTTTTCTTCAGAAAGAGTTAACTGTATCTTCTTGCTGAAGGGCAGGGGTTCCCAAACACTTTCCTGGAGCCTCCCCAACACTGCATGTTTACCATGTCTCCTTGATCAAACACACCTGATTCAGATCATCAGTTCAATAGAGACTCCAAGACCTGAAATGGGTGTGTCAGACAAAGGACACATGCAAAATGAGTATTGTTGGGGATGCTCCAGGAATGTGTTTGGGAACCCCTGCTATAGGTGATCCATGCATCCTGGCCATGTTTCCAGCTCAGTCTCATGGCCTGCCAAAGTTCAGCCATCTAACTTCAGACACACCCAACAATTCAACCCCCAGACTCAAGAATCACCACAGCACTGCAGGGGTGAGTTGTTTTTGTTAATAATAACTTTTAATAATATTTTTTTTTATTTAAATACTTAACAACTTACAGTTGATTGAAACATTTTTTTGTTTATTTTGAAAATGCAGCCAAAAAAAAAAAATAAATATATGAATAAATCAATTAATATAAATCTCACTTCCTAGCGCAGTATTTGTGTTTTGGCTATAATTTGATGGGTCAAAATCCCACAATAATATTTAAAATATCAGTAAGCTTAAAGGCAGGGTAGGCAAAAAAATGTATAAAAAACTTTTTTTCAAAATTTGTTTAAACTTTATTTATATATCAATACATAATTAAAATGTAAGTACTCTGAAAAAGAAAGTATAAAAATCGAGTGTCTGTAGACCTCTCACGACTGTTTTAAAGACAGCTCATTATTTCCATTCACTCCACCCCCTCCCTTCTGGGCTCCTTCCAAAGCCACGCCCCCAAAACGCATGAACGTGTGACTCCGACCACTGAGCTGGAAGACGCATTATTTACCTGAGACGAGCGGAGAGGAAGGAGCACAGTGCATGTAGTGACATCATGTCAGAATCACATGTAATAAAAATAACTTTATAATTATGAAGATAAACAAACAAGATGTATTTTAGTACTCACTATCAAGCTAGCATATTGATATTGGTAAAGTTTAAAATATATATTTTTTGATTCGCTAACGAGCTAGTTATCTATAAGGCAAAGCTAAAAACAGGTTGCATGATACACGTTTTTCCATTACCATCATTTACACTGTGATGAAGATGAATTTCGTGTAAGATTCATAACATATACGTTGTTCTACAGATCAACAGAGTAACATACACTCAAATATCAACTCACAACTGCATTGCAGACACAAAATAATAACACACACATACAACAAAGTGTGTACGACACACACAGATACAAGATAAAGACATCAGTAAACATAGGTAGAGAATATAAAAACAAAACAAAGGCGAAAAAAAAACGTGCAGGTAAACTTACAGGTGAACATGGTAAAAGAGTTAGACAGAGGGTAAAATTATGCACAATTCAACACTATAGCTATCATTATTTATCGTCTCTACTACGGCTCGCTAAGTAATGTTATGTTAGCTATATTACGCAGCTACGTGTGCTAATGACACATGCTTCATGAAAAAATAAACAAAAAAATATGTATGATCAAAATACAAAAAGAAAGATTTACCTGTCCAGCAGAAATAAAGCCATCAAGGAGTCACTTTCAGCCCCTTGAGTTCCCTCAGTTCTCGCCATCGCTGGAAAGCCACGCCGATATTAACTCGCGTTTTATTTCTTTGTTTATCCAAAGACTTTTTGTTCATTGCCTTTTCTTGTACTGTTACTGTCTTCCTTTTTTTGCCTGGTTTGCCTTCACTAACTGCATAGGCCGATACTGTGAATTTAGCTTGCTGTTTCTCTGCCATTGTTTTGGTATTCCTAGGATCCATGCCTCTTGGATTCCCCAAATCAAACGTGCGCGCGCAAGTGGGCAGGTCATGTGTGGCAAAAGGGTGGTTGCCATGGTTGCGAGAGAGTGACAGCCGCCTAAGCCAATCCTATGTTTCGTCCCGGATGGAAATAATGAGCTGTGTTTAATACAGATTAAACGGTCTAGAGTCACTCGATTTTTATACTCTTTTTATCAGAGTTCTTACATTTTAATTATGCATGTATATATATAGAAAGTTTAAACAAATTTGGAACATATAAATGTATAAAATCATAATTTATTGGGTACTTTCAGTTGGGAGGTGGCTGTCCCAAACCCTAACCCCTAAATTTCAATTTGTGAAAATTATATTGAAATAATTTTTGCATTTTTTTCCATTGATGTTTAAGTAAAAAAAAAAAAAAAAAAAAAAAAAAAAATCATGAAACTTTTCGTAAAGTGTGTCCCGCATTTTCGTGTCACTACTGAAACAGTGTATGTTTTAGTCCATTGGTTGAGACTGATTTTAACCATACTTCTAAATTGTGTGTCTCTCCCTCTCATAGCCTCTCTTTCATAGTAGATAGGTACCATCATTTTGAGTTAAATGTGTTCAAACGTCTGAAAATATGTGTGTAATTTTAAGGAACGCCACTACCAGACACCTGTTTTCTGCAAAAACTTTTTTGGGTGTTATTTCATAAAATGTAGTTTTTATATTGTGTACAACAGTTCAGAACTGTGCTAGCTAACAAACGAAATGACATCATTGTTTTTGAGGGGTTATTCGATAAAAATTATTTTTGTGTGTGTGTAACGGTTCAGAACTGTGCAAGGTAACAATGTGCTGATTATCATCTTTGAGCTCAAAAGCATCTAAAATTGTCTCTACAGAAACAGTCACAACTGAAACAACATCATTGTTTTTTGGGGGCTATTCGATAAAATTTATTTTGTATGTGTGTGTAACGGTTCAGAACTGTGCTAGCTAACCATGTGCTGATTATCATTTTTGAGCTATAGGCTCAAAAGTATGTAAAATTGTCACAACCAAAACTTCACCACGTTTCGTTTGTGACCGTTTCAGAACTGACACCATTGTTTTGGTAGTGACAAAAGGGAATGCGTAATCGTTTATTTGGGGGAAATAAACACAATTTTAGTATGTGTGTTAAAATTCTGTAATGTGATGTGGTGGTTATAATGTGATTACTGTCACTACCAAAAACATGGGATGTTTTCTCAAAAGTAAAGTTTCAACTTTAAAGAATACAACAAATATCAAATTACACTTGAAATATTGTTAAAATTGTAATTGTTATTGATTTAGCTGTGAAAAAAAGCTATATATATATATATATATTTGCAAGGTATGCAAACAAAATCATAATAGGTCAATGAAACCCTTCTTATTAAATTATTTATTGTGTTTCGGTATAGTGACAAATTTGGGGAGAGGATTAACTGTACAAATACTAGAAATGTGTACCTTGGATATGATACAATTTGCATGTGGAAAAATACTTTTTTAAGACGTTTCCAACTCTGACTTTGAACCAATTCTGCAGAATGTCCCATATAGTAGTTTAATGTACTGCCACTGAAGCGCTGTAAACTTTTTTTCTCACACATTAAAATGGCTATTCTCTAAATTTAACCTGTTCTCACTCCACTGACTCCCAGTTGCTGCCAGATTTAAACTGAAGGGTTTTTTGTCTTTGGGACTGAGAACTGGATTTCCAACAACAGCACACATTTCCACTGTTTTTTTGTACCATCTAAGATGACCCCGACCCAGAAGATGCAGCATCTCTGCATAGAACAGATAGATTTTCCTTGTGTAACAGAGATTCAGGTTGAATTTCTTGATGCAGTGGCAGACTTTATTAAGTGACAACAGTTTTCCAAAGTACTCCTGAGCATGTGTCTATTTTTATCACAGTAGCATGACAGTTTCTCATGTAATGCCGTCTGAGCGCTCAAAGGTCACACAATTTCAGTGGTCTCCTGCCTTGTCCTACACAGCCTGAGATTTCTCTGGATTCTCTGAATCTTTTCACAATATTAGATATGGCAGATGGTGAAAGACATAAATACTTTGCAATCTTGCATTTGATAAATGTGATTTTTTTAATTGTTTGACAATTATCTCATGCAATTTGGCACAAAGTGTGAGCCATGACCCATCTTTGCTTGCAAAGACTGAGCCTTTGGTTGATCTTTCATACCCAAACACCCAAAGCTCTGTTTTCTTATAGAACTTTTTGCCTCTGACCTGTTTGCATTCAGATTGTGCCTTCACTTATACTTATTATATATAAATATATGAAAGTATATATGCAGTAAATAAATATACACACACTGCACCTTTTGCCACACAAAAGATCATACAAAAATAAATGTATTTTTTATTTTTGTTTTAAATAAACTAGTCAGTCAGTTAGAAATCTGACTGACTGTTAATATTAGCAAAGTTAACATGGACAGTTTCTAAAAGGTGAATCAAGTTCAGCATTAGGCTTGAGTAATTTGGTAATTTGCATTATTAAAACAAAATTAAAAATTAATTGTTGGATCCTTAAAATCCACAATGTCCTCAAAATCTCACTCCAACCAGCCAAACAAAGATGGAAACCCTGATACTGTTAGTTCATGAGTAAAATAACTATCATTGTTCAATCAGTTTTAAGAGCAACATTATATTTATTTAAGTTCAGCAATGTCCAGAGTAGTTGTAGTTTTAGGCCGCAAACTTATATCAGTTTTGGATCAGGGTTAAAGACAGATGGTGTATGTTTGCTCAATGTTTCTCTTTGGTTCAATAAAAAAAAAAAAATTGACCACAATATTCTTCTTCAAATGCTAGCGTTGCAATACAAAAGTTTCAAACATGGTCCAGAAAAGTTCAAGCTAGAACAAGAAGAGAAATAAGAAACAGTGATATTTTAAGAAGATATTTAATAAAGAGAAACAAAGATGACGATTTATATTTTCATGGTGTACATCAGCTTATGAAAACGTATACAAGTTAAAATATTAACACTTGAGTGATGAAACGTATATATTTATTATTATTAAATGGAGAGATGATCTGCTGGCCGAAGATGAGGGTCAGACAGGAGAGTCACAAACAGACTCGGATCCTCCGGATGATGTTCGTGTGCTTCAAGCTGCCCAAAACAACAGCTGTATGAAAGCCTCCTCACGCCCCTCACTAATGCTGATTTCATTAAAGTCGCTTTCAGACTGTTTTCTGAACACACAGAGGACGCGTTCAGGCTTTTATCAACTTTTCCATTAAAACTATTCATCAAATGTACACGCAGCTTTTCCCCGTGGCTGATGCTCGCCTTGGATTTGGTCTGACGGAGACAAAATAAACATTTCTTCTTCGCGTATTTTAGTCTCCAGTGAAAGTTCAGAACCTCTGCTCGGTGCTCACTTTGTTTTTACTGCGACAAACTATTTTACCGCTCCAGTTTTGTCCCAAATGTAAGAGAAGAAAACACAATCGTGAGGGGCTCGTGGAGGCGCAGAGACACCGAGCAGGGTGGTTGAGTCTATAAGGTTCTCATGTGTTATTTAAGAGCGCAGCGGCGCTCGAGCGCTGATCATTGCTGAAATCAGACAGCGTTTGAAAGACTGTAGATCCGATTCGAGAGAGAGATGGCAGAAACCGCTCCAGCCCCGGCTGCTGCCGCCCCGGCCAAAGCGCCCAAGAAGAAGTCAGCTGCGAAAGCCAAGAAAGTAGGTCCAGGTGTCGGTGAGCTCATCGTCAAAGCTGTGTCCGCATCCAAGGAGAGGAGCGGCGTGTCCCTCGCCGCCCTGAAGAAAGCAATCGCCGCCAGCGGCTACGATGTGGAGAAGAACAACTCCCGCGTCAAGATCGCCATCAAGAGCCTGGTGACTAAAGGCACTCTGGTGCAGGTCAAAGGGACCGGCGCTTCCGGCTCATTCAAGCTCAACAAGCAGAAAGCCGAGACCAAGAAGAAGCCGGCCAAGAAAGCGGCTCCTAAAGTGAAGAAGCCCGCGGCCAAGAAACCCGCTGCTGCCAAGAAGCCCAAGAAAGCAGCGGCAAAGAAGCCCGCCGCCAAGAAATCGCCCAAGAAGGCCAAGAAACCCGCCGCCACAGCCGCTAAGAAGGCGACGAAGAGCCCCAAGAAGGCAAAGAAACCAGCAGCCGCTAAGAAAGCAGCCAAGAGCCCCAAAAAGGCCAAGGCGGCTAAACCTAAGGCGGCAAAGCCTAAAGCCGCCAAGCCTAAAAAGGCAGCGCCCAAAAAGAAATAAAATCTTTACTGTTTCTCCTCAACGGCTCTTTTAAGAGCCACCCACCAACTCTGAATAAAGAGCAAAACTCTGATGTTAATGATTTGATCAACAATTTTAATAGTTGTGGAAGTAAGTTTTTGTAAAAGCTTAAAATTTGTTAACATGCGTTTTCTGGACGCAACATTTAAATCACAAAACAGCAAAGAAACATTCTACAATATATATTTTTTAATTGCCTCATGTATTTACTGGTTTTAAAAGTTGAAATTCAGTATGCAGTGGTTAGTAATTCAGTGATTGCTGCAACCGATTTGATCCCAGTTTCACAGAAAAGGCTTTAGCTAGTCCTAGACTAAAATGCATGTTTGAGCTGTTTAAAGTAAAAGTAATTTGCACTGACATATCTTAAAGTATGTAAGCACCATTGTTTTGTCTTAAGATGCACAAAAGTGATGCTTTTTTTTTTGTTGTTTTTTTTTCTAAGGTACTTTTATAAAAGCCACATATAAATGTCCTAATAGAACCAAGGCCAAATATAAGCCCTGTCAGTGAAACCAGGCCTATATCTTGTATATCTATATTAAAGTAAATTATTTGTAAAACTTATGTTAAAATATGGTTTCACCACTTTAGTTTGACTGAAAATGTTTTACACATGCTGGCTGTATACTTAGAAATGCCATAAACTATGACAGAGGTTATTAATATTTATTTATATCAATAACCTTAATAAATGATTAAACTTACTTTATTGAGGTTTACATGTGTTTTTGCTCAGCTCCTGATATAATAATAATAATAATAATAATTTCCTAGTTCATGTAAATGATCCAATATTATTCCAGTACATAAAATATCAAATACCACTCAGTTATTGGGAGCATTGGTTGTTATTAGAGGAATCTTCTCATCCCTTACATTGTCAATTTCAGTCGTTACCATCAAGGAGAGATTTTAGACAACCTCCAGCGAGTAAAAATGTGAACTAGATGTCGTTTGTGCCAACATGCCGTTAGAATTTTAAATGTTGAGACTATGAGAATATGAGTAGATGTGGACATGGATGGATATTATATATGTACACATAGGAATGTAATTTTTTAATTGTTTCCTTTCTTTCTTTGTCTAAAGTCTATACTGCATAACCCAATCACCAAAAGAGGGTGTGTGTTGGAGGGAAGTTCAGGGATTGGCTTAAAATCTTATCAGACTGTCAACCAATGGGCGACTAGAACGTTCGCTTAAAGACAGTGACTCGAAAACTTATTTTTTCATTCTCTCATCGTTGTTTTGAAAGAATAATTGCTTAAAGTGAAAATGAGTGGAAGAGGCAAAACCGGAGGTAAAGTCAGAGCCAAGGCTAAGACTCGCTCATCCAGGGCAGGACTGCAGTTCCCCGTCGGCCGTGTTCACAGGCTTCTCCGCAAAGGCAACTACGCCGAGCGCGTCGGTGCTGGTGCTCCTGTTTATCTGGCGGCTGTGCTCGAGTATCTTACCGCTGAGATCCTGGAGTTGGCTGGAAATGCCGCTCGGGACAACAAGAAGACCCGCATCATCCCCCGTCATCTGCAGCTGGCGGTGCGCAACGACGAAGAGTTGAACAAACTTCTGGGCGGAGTGACCATCGCTCAGGGCGGTGTGCTGCCCAACATCCAGGCTGTGCTGCTGCCCAAGAAGACCGAGAAACCCGCCAAATCCAAATAAGCAGATTGTCTGTTTCATTGAATCCCAAAGGCTCTTTTAAGAGCCACCCATTTTATCTGATAGAGAGCGCTTTTCTATAACAGTTTAATAACATTACTGCAGTAGATTGATTTAAAAATAAAATCAGCAAGTGACCCATTTAAAAAAAAAAAAAAAAAAAAAATAAATAAATAAATATATATATATATATATATATATATATATATATATATATATAATCTGTTACACTGTTAGATGAAATCGTAAACAGAGCTAGTGCAGAAACAATCAATGCAGTCCAACAATGATTATGTCAGATCAAGTTTGAATAAGGAATAATTATAGAATAATAGAATTATAAAAATTATAGAAATAAATTAAGTAAATAGTTTATAATAAAATCCAGAGTATTGTATTAACCAATGAAGAGTGAAGACCAGAGTACAGAGAAAGGAAGATCAAAAGATATTTGCATAATGAGTAGCAAAAAGTAGAAGGGTAGAAATAAAGTGAAGATCAAATAAAAGCTGTGACGATATATACATGAAACTCTTAAACTTATGTTTTGGTCTAATAAGAAAAGGTCAAGCAGACTTATACATTATGTCATAGTGACTGGTCAAACATCAAGGATGTTTTTTGAGACCTTTAAGAGAAAATTGGAGATCTTGCATTATCTCATGTCTGCAGAGATGGAAACAGGCACATTTTGATACAAATGTACATTACATAATTAATTATAAAGGAACGTTATCCTCGATCTTACAGCACAGAGGAGACACCAAAGATCTTACATTTGGAAATATTCAAACATATCAGAGCATATGGTAGAAAATATATGAATGATTAAGGAAATTAATAACATATAATGGAAAACAATATATAAAGAATAAATTATAAAATAATATGAATATGTTTTTTTTTGTGTTTTTTTTTTTGTGTTACACCAAGAACAAAGCACATTGAGCGGGAAACCCTCTGCTTGTTTGAAAAAGAGGAAACGCGCAGTCATTGGCTAGCAGTCATAAGCATACGTCACACATTAGCCAATCACAAGCCTCGGTACCCTCCCGACACTATGAGCTCATGGCCTGGCAAAGCTTTAAAAGCAGGCGTGTAACACAGAGCAGCATTTCCAGCGCAAGGAGAACAGAGAAGTTCACTTCAGCAATGGCAAGAACCAAGCAGACCGCTCGTAAATCCACCGGTGGCAAAGCCCCGAGGAAGCAGCTCGCTACCAAAGCCGCCCGTAAGAGCGCTCCGGCCACCGGCGGCGTCAAGAAGCCCCATCGTTACAGGCCCGGGACCGTGGCTCTCCGAGAGATCCGCCGTTATCAGAAGTCCACCGAGCTGCTGATCCGCAAACTGCCCTTCCAGCGGCTGGTCGAGAAATCGCTCAGGACTTCAAGACGGATCTGCGCTTCCAGAGTTCCGCTGTCATGGCCCTGCAGGAGGCCAGTGAGGCTTATTTGGTCGGTCTGTTTGAGGACACCAACCTGTGCGCCATCCACGCCAAGAGGGTCACCATCATGCCCAAAGACATTCAGCTGGCCCGCCGTATCCGCGGAGAGCGCGCCTAAACCCGCATCAGCCACATCAAACCCCAAAGGCTCTTTTAAGAGCCACCAAAATTACACTGAACGAGACCACTTCCAGTTTAGCACTTGATATCAATCGAAAGTTGTATTAACACTAGCTGGTGCACCTCAAAAACTATAATTACTATTTAATAATAATAAAATTATGCATAAATATTACTTGTTTTTTGTTTTAGAGAAATGCAGTGTACAATGTATTTAAATTCAACGCGCGGTGACGTAGTTTGCCAAGCTCTATAGTAATTTATAGTAAATGCTGTTATTAAACCATACTATGGTAAAGTACTTGAATTAATTTATTGTGGTAATTCTATATTTGCTGTTGTAACATATAACTAGTATATAAATTACTTTACCCAATAGCCTACTGTACTAAGCTTTCTACAACTATAGTGTATTATACTACAATACTAGTTTACTGTAGTAAAAACTAAAGTATACTACAGTATTTATTACAGTTTATCAGCTCACTATAGTTAATACTACAGTATTCTGTAGCATTAATTAACAAAGTGTTGTAAATACTATAATATATACTGTATACTACAATTCACTATAGTATGGTTCAAAAACACTAGTATTTACTATAAATTACTATAGTATTTTTTCACCTGGCCTACAGTGACCTACAGTTTAAATCCCAGAGGACTGAAATCATTTATATTCTGCACATATATCTAAACTGTCTAATAAATATACTAAACTGTCACCTTTCATTGTCATTCAGTATCTCTGTATATGATATGACAATCTTATAATATTCTCTTTATCAAATGATTCAGTAACACTTTAGTAAAGGGAACAAACTATTAACTATATCTTTTTTTCCTCAATAAACTCACAATTTACTGCTTATTAATAGTTAGTAAGGTAGTTGTTAAGTTTAGGATTAAGAATGTAGAATAAATTCATGCAGAATAAGACATTAATATGTGTTTAATAAGTACTAATAAACAGTCAATAGTCTAGTAATATGTGTGATAATAAGAAACTAGTTAAAAGACCCTAAAATAAAGTGTTACCAAAGAATCTTATAAAACTTGATTTTTAATATTAAAGCACAGGCCTCATTAGATCAGCGTTAGGGTGAAATCACAGTGTTTTGTGCTCGAACTATATTGAGGGGAGGGGCGTGTTGCGCCTTGTGACGCGGTGCTGGTTTCTCTCAGGTCCTGTAAGCAAATGTAAAAGTCCTCCTAGTAAAACTTGTCCATCATTCTTTATCATCGTTTGATAGAGTTGTGTTAAACATGTCTGGAAGAGGCAAAGGCGGTAAGGGACTCGGAAAAGGAGGCGCCAAGCGTCACCGTAAAGTTCTGCGCGATAACATCCAGGGAATCACCAAACCCGCCATCCGTCGTCTCGCTCGCCGTGGCGGTGTCAAGCGCATCTCCGGTCTGATCTACGAGGAGACCCGCGGAGTGTTGAAGGTGTTTCTGGAGAACGTCATCCGCGATGCCGTCACCTACACCGAGCACGCCAAGAGAAAGACCGTGACCGCCATGGATGTTGTGTACGCGCTGAAGCGACAGGGACGCACTCTGTACGGCTTCGGAGGATAAACTTCTGAAACCAGAAACAACTACACCAACCCAACGGCTCTTTTAAGAGCCACACACTCTCTCACATGAAGAGCCATATAGGAATTTAATTGATAAAACGCTTTATTTCCTGGATTCAGCGAAAATGTTACTAAATATAAACTGTTTCACAGTAAAATATTGGGATTATTAGTGTTTTTTCTTTTAGTTCTCTTTAATGATGATACCCAGAATATGTTCGTTTAAGTGGCGCATAAAGACCTTTTGTAGTATTACACAATGTATAAAGATATAACTAACTTTAAATTAGATCAGAATGGGACTAAAGTTTGCAGAGTTCAAAATACAGAAAACATTAACAAAACTAGTGTTTGTTTTACACATGAGCTTATATTTATTATTCGTGTAGTTCAACAGTTTCATGAATCAATGAAGTCTCGAGGAAAAATGTTTTTAAAGGATGTCTGACTGATAATGGTCTCTTTCCTCCAACACTCCCTCAATGGGTCTAAAGGGCTTTTAAAATCACACGATGGTTCACAATATTTAAGAATCGCTTATTTTTTTCAAACTAATAAAAAAAAAAACTTTGAGCGGTTGGCGGCGGCGCATGTGATTGGCTCTCATTCCGCTCGTGATGCTTTGTGTTGTCCAATGAAATACGAGTTTATGGGTTTGGCCTATTAAAAGAGGCAATCAGAGAATTTCTGTATCTCTTTGAAAATTAGCATAGGGCGGTGAATAAATACCTCTGTGTCGCTTCTGTTTTCACAATGCTTTGTGAAGTTTGTGTTCAAAAAGCATCATGCCTGAACCAGCAAAGTCCGCGCCTAAGAAGGGCTCCAAGAAGGCCGTCACGAAGACCGCCGGTAAGGGAGGAAAGAAGCGCAAGAGGTCCAGGAAGGAGAGCTACGCTATCTACGTCTACAAAGTCCTGAAGCAGGTTCATCCTGACACCGGCATCTCTTCCAAGGCGATGGGCATCATGAACTCTTTCGTCAACGACATCTTCGAGCGCATCGCCGGTGAGTCGTCTCGTCTCGCTCACTACAACAAGCGCTCCACCATCACTTCTAGAGAGATCCAGACCGCCGTGCGTCTGCTGCTGCCCGGAGAGCTGGCCAAACACGCCGTGTCCGAGGGCACCAAGGCCGTCACCAAGTACACCAGCTCCAAGTAGAGATTCAACCGAGACTCTCAGCGACCCAAAGGCTCTTTTAAGAGCCACCCAACTTCTCCTTAAAGAGCTTCTGTTTGTAGGACTAAATGTGAGATGTATCGAAAAATTTAACTTGAAATGAGTGGGCTTTCTAAACTCTCGTGACTAATTTCATCCGTGTCTAATCCAAAGTTAGTTTTTGTCATTGTTCAGAGACCTGTTCGGCAAAATAACTATTTTAAGAACTTTATAGTTATTATTTTTTAATTATATTAAACCTGTTGAATTTATTATTTATTGCGTTTAGGTAAACTATGGGGTTTGGAATGACATGGATGAAGAAAAAAGGTTTTCAGTTTTGGACAAATTAAAGTACACACAGGTTGAAATCTCAATTTTAGCCCTGAAATGTTGTTACAAATCATGTACTTTTTTTATTGTTAAAACACTTAAAATTTTAAGCTCACTAGTAACTGTTGCTCCATCATGAGAAATCTGCATATTAGTGGAGATCAAGTTTACTATATGCTGTTGGGCATAAACAGTTTAGGACCCTTGACCAGATATGTCAAATGAAAGACCGGAAGTCAGAGATGCGATCAATTGAAGAAATTTTACTGAAGAATAGTTTGCAGTTTCATCAGCAGAAGTCAGCTTCAGGTCTCACAAGGAGTTTGTAGGCCGCTCTGCATACATTCACATTTCCACAACAATTATACTCTAACTGTGTCTACTAACTATGTCATTATTAAGGTAAAAATGATTCCGATTGGCTAAGAGAAGATAGACAAGATTAGAAATCTTCTACACATGGACAGATAGTCAGAAGCGTATATCCATGCATCAGGATGCTGACGAGGGGACCCTGGATTTAGGGACTAAATGTTCCTTCTGGGGTCATGAGGTGGCGTCTCTCAGTCTCCAGCCGAACTGCCAATTGTCAGGACCTGCACAGAATATTAGCACACAGATTCACATATATATATAGTGAAGAGGCAAGGGAATTTTGAAGCATGTGATTATAAGGTTCATTACTGTAGACAGGAACATTTGGGCCTAGTTAAGTTGAATTCTGATTCATAGTAATAGTTATTATTTTAGTGAAATTCTCTCGCCAGGAGGGTGTTTTTACAATAAAGTCTGATAAATCTTTCAGTCTTTGGATTTCTCATTGTCAGCTTATTATGGACTAATGCCCTGCAGCTGTCTGAAAATGTTTTTTTTTTAATGAAATATCTTCCAACTAACCTGTCAAATGATGACGACTGAAGCATCTAAAGGCAGAAACACACCAAGCCGACGGTCGGCTGTCGGGCAGTTTTTGTTCGGCGACCGACTAAGTTTTCTCAGTGTGTTCCACATCGTCAGCTTTTTTTTCGGCCGATTCGAATTTGAAATGTTGAATCGGCGTTGGAGCTCGTCGGTCCATCGGGCCATCTGATCATTCTGATTGGCTGTTCAGCTACTGCCACCTGCTGGTATGGAAAGGCATTTCATCTTACGCAGGCGCAGAATGGACGAGCTACTTGGCCGTCGGCTGTCTAGCGTTGGTTTGGTGTGTCAGGCCAACTTTGGACACAGACGCTGCTGACGTGAGCCCACCCCTCAGTCTGCTTTCATCGGCACTAGTTCGTCACCGTTGGCTTGGTGTGTTCCTGCCTTAAGACTGAAGGACAATAATGAGAACTCTGAATATTATTGGAGCAGCTATTATGATGCTTAATGAAAGAAATCAAGTTGACAAACGTTGGTGATAATATAGCATATTGAGAGGTTTATAAACATTTTGAGAAAGCCGGTCATTTTTGACCTCAAACACCACAAGTGTGACTTAGTGCCATTTTAGTCAGGGTATCTTCCGTTCATTCATGTTTTGATTTGATATTGAAATCAGAAAAATGAGAAAACCGCACATTTTTTCGTTTTTCATTTTTAAAATGAAAACGAAAAAACAAAAAACTGGCTTGATTTTTCTTTTTTCGTTCTGGGGTTGAAAACAAATAAGCAGTTTTAAAATTCGATCTCTACATGTGGGCGGGAATGAAACGCCTCTTTCCGCTGATTGGTCACGGAGACGTCAAACCATGTCTTCGTCAGTTGTTCATCGGTTCAGCTCAACAGAATAAAAGTCCCTCGCTCTACAGCTGTACGGATTCTTAACGCGTTTATTCTACATTTAATCTCGTTCTATTGAAATATTAATTTACTTTGCTGCTGCACACAATTACCCCCATTCTACAACGTTAGCACACTGCCTGTTTTACTGAAGTGACCAACTATAAAAATCTAGCGAAGCTGCTCAACGCATGGTCAGCGAATGTATAGGCATACATTGAATTAAAAAGTGCAAATCAGTAGCCGATGAAAATATGCAGCAGTCATAACTTTTGTTTTAGACAACACCCTGAGTTTTGGACATGGGATGAATTTGAAATATGACAGATATGAAAATATATTACATGCTATTAGTTCATCAAAGCGGTGCTATAGAGAGATGGGCGTAAAATGCGAATTGGATGATTTGATGACGGAGGTGAACTCGTTTATGCCAATTTGAAATAGGCTATCACACATTTAAAAAAAGTAAAATAAATAAAGGGAAAAATGTTAAAACAGTGTTAAAAAATAACCATTATAGTGCTCTCTTAAGAAGATATCAATTATACTTTATCAATATTAGGCTATATATCAAAACCCTGAAATAACACTAACAGTAATGAGATAAAGAGTATTTTTATAGCCTATTTATTGTCATCTGTCTGTGTCAGAAATTAACTGTAATTGATTTAATTGATTTTCAGGGGATTTTGGGATTTTTTCCTAATCTTATTAAATATGTATGCTTTCTTTTATGTTAAGTTCTTAAATTTAGTCAATTAAATTAGAATAATATGACGCTATAGGTTGTTACCAGTTAAATCAGTATCAACCAAAGGCTTGCAGAGGTGTCAAAGAAGCACCACCTGAAGTTGCTTTTAGATTTACGAGTTGTTAGATTGCTCAGAGAGGGCAGTATATGTGTAGGAATTAAAGTTTAGTCGGCAGAGAAATTAAAACACCGGTTTGTGTGACATTCATTAATACTCAATATTAATGAATAATGAAATAAACTCAGAATATTGCCTTAAACAAAAGTTATAACTTTAAGAAAAGGAAAAAAAATAGCATGTTGCCTATATATATATATATATATATATATATATATATATATATATATATATATATATATATATATATATATATATATATATATATATATATATATATATATGATACACAAGGATAACTGAATATTTGACATTTGACATGTCCTACACTTCTCTATGAAAAAAAAAAAAAAAAAAAAAAAATAGAAACAAAATAGAATTGGCATAATATTCATAGCCTATCTATCATTTCATATCCATCCCATGTTGTCTAAAACAAAAGACATTTTTACACTCAATGTTTCAAAGATGTAGGCTGGGGGTAGGCTAGTTGTGTGAGGCTGCAAAGTAAATTAATATTTATGAGATAAACTAATATTTCTCATGATGAATTAATGTCTACACAGAATTAAGCCCCGACTCGAACGATTTGTGTCAAGCCATTCACTAGTCTGGCTATTTGATGAGAAAGACATTAAATGTAGAATAAACGCGTTAAGAATCCGTACAGCTGTAGAGCGAGGGACTTTTATTCTGTTGAGCTGAACCGATGAACAACTGATGACGACATGGTTTGACGTCTCCTTGACCAATCAGCGGAAAGAGGCGTTTCATTCCCGCCCACATGTAGAGATCGAATTTTCAAACTGCTTATTTGTTTCCAACCCCAGAACGCAAAAAAGAAAAATCAAGCCAGTTTTTTGTTTTTTAAAAATGAAAAACGAAAAAATGTGCGGTTTTCTCATTTTTCTGATTTCAATATCAAATCAAAACATGAATGAACGGAAGATACCCTGATTCATTTTGTACAAAATAAAAGCATTTCAAAACAAGTTTCCTAGTTGGTCCGTGTACGTTTTGATAGTTTGTTTTCCAATTTGAAATGAAATACGCAGAAACGAGAAAATGGTCGTTTCCCGTTTTTTCGTTTGTTAAAAAAACCGGAAAAACGATATTTTGACTCGATTTTCGTTTTTTCGGGTCATGGATAGAAAATGGAAACGACTTCAAAACTCGTTTTCCACATGTGGGCGGTCATTACACGCCCCTTTCAGCCGATTGGTCAATCAAATCTGAGCCAGTGACGTCATCTTCAGTTCGTTCAACAAAATAACAGTCCTCTGCCGCTATATCAGTAGCTGTCATAAATCGGCTTCCTTCTGTGCAACCTAACGCGTATTTCACAGAAATATTTATTTCAGAAATGATAATCAGCACACAGACTGTTGTAATGCTGTTTGTAGTTTAATATGCATAGTGAATATGCATATTTGAAACTGCACTACCCACACAGAGGAGCGGATGAAAAGCTCAAAAAAAAAAAAACTACAGGTTTTTTTTTATTCTATTTTGAATAAATAGAATAAATCACAATAAATAAGTAGTGTAAGCAATTTTGAAAAACGAACAATAGCTCATCTCTCTTTATTTATTTATTTTATATAGCCTAACATTGCCTGCTGAATATAGGCTAATGTTAATAACCCTTTGGTTAAAAGATTGAGGGAATATGTAAAGATCAAACATTGAAGATCAAAATTACAGCTACATAGCTATTTTAGTTATGACAAAAATAATATATAAATGTTAAAACGAATTAATTTAAAGCTGAACTGAAACAGAAACCGGCGTTATAACTACCTCTCTAATTTGACACAAATCCAAATGTTTCAATATTCACGATTTGGAGGCTAAACTATATTTATTATTTAAACGCTTTTATTGTAGCCTACACAGACTACTTAAAATGAGCAGTATAACTTTTTATATATTTGGTTGAATGTATGTTATTTTGACAGTTAACAGGCTGTTATGTCAAGTTACTAAAACTGATGTTGTGTGTGCGTGAGGCGCCGACGCGTTCACTTGAATTTTCTCATAAAAGCGGAAACAACTTAAAATACTCAGACATTTATGGTCAAATATATGTAACACCATTCGAATCTGTGAATGGTTAAAAAGGCCTATTATTTTTGTACACTCACAATAAAAACAAAACATTGCTCGTAAAATAAACAAAGAAATTTTCTGCCGTCTCGTTTCCTTTCTGTGAACTTCTCAAAAATGAACCGACACTCATATTGTCGCATTTTTTCCCCTTTCATTTTGGTAATATGTTAATTACTTAAGTGAAATATTTTTATTTATTTATTCCTTTTATATAGGCCTAATAGAATCCTTTGTAGAATCTTCCGTTCACAGAAGCGCTGCAGGTGCGTGATGATGATGAATCCTTATGTTCTGTTGTTTATTCTGCTATTTGTTCATAGGCTAAAACTAAACCCCTGGAATTTTTTAATGATTCACAGACATTTATCAAATTTCGTTTAATTCTAATTTAATATAATCTTGTCGGTTAATGAAACGATGATCGCATCAGTTGAAAGTCAGGGGGAAAAAACAGAAATTATTTTGACAAAGCAGCAATAATTTTCGTTTAGTTTAAGTTTTTCAAAACATCCACAGAACTGCATACAGTAAATTTTCCCGCTGTTTAAGCCACGAATATTTACAAAATAAAATAATTACAAAGATGATAGAAGATAATAAAATAATTACAAAGATAATAAAAGTTCTATGTTTAATATACGAGTTTTTTTGTTTTGCTGTTGTCCACTAAAGCAATTGACGCAGAATCGCCAATAGCCGTTAAATCGAAATTGAAAGTAAAATGTTCAGGGCCATTTATAGCTAATTCATTCAAAAGCGAAGGAAAGACAGAAAAAGTGAGGATAGCAAGTAAACTGTGACATATAATAATGTTCACTGTGTTCATAAAAGTGTTTAATTTAAGAGATAAACTCTGTATGGCCATTTATAAGCTAAGGAAAACTAAAAAGTCCCCCGATGGTGATACCGTTATTAGGTGTTGCCACCTAGTGCCTATTTTCTAATATGACTGCATAGTCTACTGCAAGGAATGCGTCTGCTAAATGATTGAATTTAAATGTATAAAATGTAAACAAAACATTAAAATAAGAAAAAAAATAATGAGTGCACTAGCCACTGATCTATAACAGAGAATAGTCTATCATTATGTATAGCCTATTGATCGGTGGTAGTAGCCCAAAGGATGTCATGCGCTAGGTAACATGTAGAGGCATTTACATTTTACATTTTAAAAACACAATGACAGCTTAAAAACAGACTTAATTAAATTTACTGTAGGTTTTTTTTTTTTTTACTTTTTTTTTTATCTGTGCAAACATATTTCTGTGAAATACGCGTTAGGTTGCAAAGAAGAAAGCCGATTTATGACATCTACTGATGTAGCGGCAGAGGACTATTATTTTGTTGAACGAACTGAAGATGACGTCACTGGCTCAGATTTGATTGACCAATCGGCTGAAAGGGGCGTGTAATGACCACCCACATGTGGAAAACGAGTTTTGAAGTCGTGTTTCCGTTTTCTATCCGTGACCCGAAAAAAACGAAAATCGAGTCAAAATCTCGTTTTTCCGTTTTTTTTAACAAACGAAAAAACATGAAACGACCGTTTTCTCGTTTCTGCGTATTTCATTTCAAATTGGAAAACAAACTATCAAAACGTACACGGACCCTAGTTAAACATTAAAGCATGGTCCATGTACATTTTGATACTTTGTTTTCTAATTTGAAATTAAATAAGCAGAAACAAGAAAACACAACCTTTATTTATTTTTTCATTTTTGTTTTTGTTTTGTTTTTTAACAAAAAGACAAGATTTCGGCTTGATTTTTGTTTTTGTTTTTTTTTGTTTTTTTGGTTCACAGGTAAAAAATGGATAAATGTCTTCAAAATTCATTTTCCACATGTCGGCAGTCATGAGACGCCCCATTGGTCTGTGCTTCACCCGCTTGGCGCTGTCTAGTGCAGATTCACCACACAGATTTAACTGCACACAGCTAAATAAAACAGAGGCTGGGTGCAGATTAATATTTAATATTTCTGATATAAAAATTTCTGTGAAACACGTTAAGTTGCATGTAAGAAAGCCCAATCTAGGACCTGCCCTGTACAGTTTAAGACGCGGTACTGCTATAGCAGCGGAGCTAGAGGACTATTATTTTGTTAAACAGACCTGAGCAATGACTGATGACGTCACAGGCTCAGATTTGCTTGACCAATCGGCAGAAAGGGGCGTCTCATGACCGCCCACATGTGGAAAACTAAATTTGAAGGTATACCCGTGAACCAAAAAAGAAAAATCAAGCTGAATTCTTGGATTGAAAACGAATAATCAGGTTGAATATTCAATCTCTACATGTGGGCAGGAATGAAACGCCTCTTTCCGCTGATTGGTCAACCAGACATCAAACCATGTCATCATTAGTTGTTCATCTCAACAGAATAAAAGTCCCTCGCTCTACATCTGTACGGATTCTTAACACATTTATTGCAACTACATTTCATCTCTTTCTCATAAAAAATTAATTTACTTTGCACACAACTACCCCTAGCCTACTTTTGTTTTAGACAACATCCTGAGTTTTGGACATGGGATGAATTTGAAATAAGGAATCAGGAATCAGGGTATCTTCCATTCATTTGTTGTTTGTTTTAACATTGAAATACTGTCAGCACTCAGAACATCTCAAACGGTCGTGGTCTGAGTGGCTCTTGAGTCTGTGCAGACACAGCAGACAGTTATGACCGCAGGGCAGCAGGTGAGGATCGCGGTACAGACCCAGACACACTGGACACATCCCCAGATATCAAAGTTATGTTTCCAAACGTTCTGTTTTGGTTGTGGGAACGGTGATTTGAAATGTTCTAAAAATGTGGAAATTCCAGTTTGCTTAACATTGCTGGAATGTTTTTTAAGGTTAGCATAACGTTCTTACAATGTTCTTTTGACCTACATTTTATTAACAATACAACATTCTAGGAATGTTGATTTGTAATGTTCCAAGAACGGTAAAATGTCCGCATTCTTTAACCCTTAAACATGCAAGAAAATGATTGTCATTTTTATATTTTCTGGATTTAAAACATATCCAAAGGAATTTTTGAAATATTTGATGTACTTTGGATTTTATGAGTTGTATCTCCTGAGACATGGGTATAAAATAAGGATTATCCACAGTATTGACAATGAATGGTGTCTCAATGTAAACTGGGCTCCCTGTACTGGTCATTAATAAATAAATGTGCTCAATAATAAATAATAATAATATATAACAATAAATAACAATAGTAAATAAATATGTTAATATTTATTTGTAAAACTGATATTATTATGTTTAGTTGACAACATCTTTGCAATTTTAACTAGATATTTTCTTGCAGAGATTCACACAGCTCATTTTATGGTAGAACAGGGGTGTCCAACCCTGCGGCTGGAGGGCTACTGTCCTGCAGAGTTTAACTCCAACCCTGATCAAACACACCATTTTAGTTGACAGATGTTTCCGTTATTTAAGACTGTCCAGTTGGTTTGTTTGTGTGTGTCTAGTGCGAATGTGTTGTAGTATGTTTGCATATACATATTCATTTGGGCTGTTTGGTAATTGCTTGGTTCAAGGGTAATCACCTTTAAAGGGAGGTTCCATCAGCCTGAAGGGGTTTATTCTAGGATAACAACCGGCTGGATTTACATTATCCCGCTTATTACACAGTTACTTGCCACATAAGTAAATAATTAGACACAAAATATTGATCCGAGTTGAAATATTTTTTTTTTCAGCTCTTTGAACGCAAAGCTTCTGCGGAGAGAGCAGTTGGTAGCGGCCAAGTTCAAACTAGATGGATAGACATTTCAGGGATACGCCACAGTCACACCACTTATTAAACGCCACTTAAATAATTATGGGAATAAGAGATATTGATCTGAGAAACTCTTTTAACCCTCTATGGTACGGTGTTGCCTCCAGGCAACATGGTCTATTTTAGTTTGTTTTTAATAAAATAAAGCACAAATTGATTGATCAAGCATATCTCAGGACAGAATAACTCAAATACTAATCAATAAAAGTGCAAAAAAGACCATAACATGACCAAAAGGGTCCATTTTGTGTCCGGTTTCAGCACATGTGCACATATCACATGGCTCCATATTTTCTCCATTGAAAAGTGCTTTTTTCACTTGTTTGTAACCATTTAAACACCCACAAAAAATATGAGTCACCTTCACTGGCAAGTAAAGAAGTATTTTTAAGTAATTTACATTATATATCATCAAATGTTTTAGAGAAAATATCAAAAAACTGTGTGTTGCCTCAAGGCAACATTGTACCATAATGGGATCGCATAAGGCCATACAGCCGTAATAGGTTTAAATACAAATGGATCATATTTGTAAGGAAAAGAGTTAGAATTATCTAAATATGTTGGCATTTTCACATGATTTCGTAATGTACTTAGAAGAATACTAATTCACATACTATATCTGCATATATTATGATCTGCACATTTTCTATAGCTTCAGAAAGGTATAAAACACAGGTAGCATTGGCGGTTGATGAGGGTGATGATGAGGAGTTAATGAGGGGTTATACTGTAATGAGGAAATTGAAATCATAGTGACAATCCATCAGGGAGAGAGTGAGGGTGAGTGAGAAGATGGAGATGAGGATGAAGATGGATATGATAACTTAACCCTCTATGGTACGCAATATTATATCAATGAGGAAAAAAAAAATATTTGTGTTGTTTTTCCTGCTTAAAATTGGACACTTTAACAATATCAATAAACATTTTCATAATTTTTTAATTTATTTAATTTTTATAAGTTTGTTGCCTCAAGGCAACATTGTACCACAATGGAAAAATTTAAACATTTGGCATTTTCATGTAGAAAAAAGAAATATATTTATTGAAAACATTCATTTCTTTTAATTAGACACTTAAACAAACATATTTATCTAGTTTTTAATGTATTAAAAGTTTCATATTTAATAAAAAGTAACATTTTATATCCAGCTGTTGCCCTCAGGCAACATTGTACCATAGTGGAACGCAAGTATTACCAAACCATCATATTTTTATGTTATTGTATTAAAACTGTACCTGTTATCTTATAATCCAACAGTGTACAAAACAATAGTCGCAAAATGGCAGCAGCTGCATTTGTATGAAACAAGAGAAAGCAGGTCAACGATACTGGATGACAATTAAATAACTGTACACAAAATATTGATTTGACTGAGTTTTATTATTTTATTAGCTCACCAAACACAAAACTTTGACGACAACAAAAAAAAGAAAAAAAAAAGAAAAAAAGTTCTTAGCAAGTGGTGCTGACTTCAGTAACCTGGATGAGCCTGTGTTATCTGTTTTCAGTGGTTGTTTTCGGGGAATAACATACCTCTAGATGGTGCAATTGACCAATCAGATAATAAACTTAAAATAATATCTTTGTTAACATTTAAAAAAACTGGACATTTTACAGTTTTTGGACCGTTACCAATCAACATTCATAGAATGTTGTAATATTAATAAAATGAAGGTCAAAAGAACATTGTAAGAACATTATGCTAACCTTAAGATAACGTTCCAGCAATGTTAAGCAAACTGGACATGTCCACGTTTTAGAACATTTCAAATCACCGTTCCCACAACCAAAACCGAACGTTTGGAAACATAACTTAGTTATCTGGGGATGTGTCCAGTGTGTCTGGATCTGTACCGCGATCCTCACCTGCTGCCATAAGTTATTACTACATATGAACTTCTTTACAAACATTTTTTATTTTTTTTTAATGGATTTTCTTGTGGATGAGATGGAGCAGATAGTAAAAGAAAAACATCATCAAGTGTCCAGCATGCATGCGGTCTTTCAGTTTGGTTAAACCGTTCTCATGTGTGCTGGACACTTGATTTTCTTTCTCTATCTGCTGCATCTCATCCATGAACAACCTCTTTAACTCTTGTGCGGTGATCAAAACCCTTTGCCTAATTTGGTGTTCGGGTCAAAAATGATGACCTTTTAAAATTGCTTGTATGTCTCTCAGTTCACTTTATTATCTCTAAATATTGGAATCAATCTTTTTTTGTCAGCTTGTTTTCTTTCGATAGCACAGGTTTTGTATTTCTTTTTGGATCTGGCTGATTGCAGGCCTCATTACTCTGAACTTTTGCACCTCAATTGTTGACAGAAAAAAAACATTTAAGGGTAATTTTGGCAAAATTGAATTAAATTTTAATATATTCTTTACAATTGTTCACACTAGTGTGCTTTAATGTGTAACTTGTTTTGAAATTATTTTATTTGGTACAAAATGGCACAAAATCACACTTGTGGTGTTGCTGGTCAAAGATGACCAGCCTACATAAAATTGCTCATAAACCTCTCAATATGCCATATTTTCACCAATATTAAGAAACTTAATTTCTTTCATTAAGCATCATAATAGCTGCTCCAGTAATATTCAGAGTTCTCATTATTGTCCTTCAGTCTCAGATGCTTCAGTCACCATCATTTGACAGATCACTTGAAAGATACTTTTTTAATAAACATCTTCAGACAGCTGCAGGGCATTAGTCCATAATAAACTGACAATGAGAAATCAAAAGACTGAAATATTAGACTAGTGTAAAAACACCCTCCTGGCAAGAGAATTTCACTAAACTGTTTTATTAGCGTAGACTAAAATGAATAAGAAGTCAACTTAACTAGGCCCAAATGTTCCTGTCTACAGTAATGAACCTTATAATCACATGCTTTGTAAAGGCATATAGTAAACTTGATCCCCATTAATATGCAGATTTATCATGGAGCAACAGTACTAATGAGCTCAAGTATTGTAGTGTTTTAACAGCAATAAAAGTACATGATTCGTAACTTAAAAACATTTGAGAGCCAAAATTGAGATTATACCTGTGTGTATTTAAATTAATAATTTGTCCAAAACTAAAAGCCTTTCAAGGTCATTTTAAACCCCAAAGTTTACCTGGATTTAAAAAAACAAAAAAAACAAAAAAAAACAAAAACAAATCTGAGTTGCTGTCGCTCAATAACGATGAAAATTATAGCCTTGTATTAGACTCTGATCAAATTTCATTAAACACTTTAGAAAATCCACTTATTTCAAAGCAAATTTCTCGATAAATGATATTTAGTTCTACAAACAGAAGCTCTTTAAGGAGAAGTTGGGTGGCTCTTAAAAGAGCCTTTGGGTCGCAGAGAGTCTCGGTTGAATCTCTACTTGGAGCTGGTGTACTTGGTGACGGCCTTGGTGCCCTCGGACACGGCGTGTTTGGCCAGCTCTCCGGGCAGCAGCAGACGCACGGCGGTCTGGATCTCTCTAGAAGTGATGGTGGAGCGCTTGTTGTAGTGAGCGAGACGAGACGACTCACCGGCGATGCGCTCGAAGATGTCGTTGACGAAAGAGTTCATGATGCCCATCGCCTTGGAAGAGATGCCGGTGTCAGGATGAACCTGCTTCA
This sequence comes from Megalobrama amblycephala, assembly GCF_018812025.1. NCBI lineage: Eukaryota > Metazoa > Chordata > Actinopteri > Cypriniformes > Xenocyprididae > Megalobrama > Megalobrama amblycephala. The sequence goes on from NC_063058.1 coordinate 3,518,751, forward strand.
GGACTTTGTAGACGTAGATAGCGTAGCTCTCCTTCCTGGACCTCTTGCGCTTCTTTCCTCCCTTACCGGCGGTCTTCGTGACGGCCTTCTTGGAGCCCTTCTTAGGCGCGGACTTTGCTGGTTCAGGCATGATGCTTTTTGAACACAAACTTCTCAAAGCAATATGAAGTCAGAGGCGACACAGAGGTATTTATTCACCGCCCTATGCTAATTTTCAAAGAGATACAGGAACTCTATGATTGCCTCTTTTAATAGGCCAAACCCATAAACTCGTATTTCATTGGACAACTCTAAGCATCACGAGCGGAATGAGAGCCAATCACATGCGCCGCCGTCAACCGCTCAAAGTTTGAACTACACCCTGACTGTTTCCTTTGTTTCGTTTCCCGCTCTTTTTATTAGTTTGAGAAAATAGGCGATTCTAGACAAATATTGTGAAACATCGTGTGATTTTAAAAACCCTTTAGACCCATTGAGGGAGTGTTGGAGGAAAGAGACCATTATCAGTCAAACATACTTTAAAAGCAGTTTTTCCTCGAGACTTCATTGATTCATGAAACTGTTGAAACTACACGAATAATAAAAGCCCATTTGTGTGAAACAAACACTACTTTCGTTAATGTTTTCTGCATTTTCATCTCTTGATAACTTTGGTCCCATTCTGGTCTAATTTAAAGTTAAATCTTTAAATAGTATAATATACTACAAAAGGTCTTCGTGCACCACTAAAACCAACATATTCATATCATCATTAAAGAGAACTAAAAGAAAAGATACTGCTAGTCTCGATACTTTACTGTGAAACGTCGTTTAACCTAATAACATGTTCTCCAAATCAAAAAAACAAATCGTTTCAACAACTACATTTCTATATGGCTCTTAATGTGAGAGAGTGGGTGGCTCTTAAAAGAGCCGTTGGGTTGGTGTAGTTGTTCCTGGTTTCAGAAGTTTATCCTCCGAAGCCGTACAGAGTGCGTCCCTGTCGCTTCAGCGCGTACACAACATCCATGGCGGTCACGGTCTTTCTCTTGGCGTGCTCGGTGTAGGTGACGGCATCGCGGATGACGTTCTCCAGAAACACCTTCAACACTCCGCGGGTCTCCTCGTAGATCAGACCGGAGATGCGCTTGACACCGCCACGGCGAGCGAGACGACGGATGGCGGGTTTGGTGATTCCCTGGATGTTATCGCGCAGAACTTTACGGTGACGCTTGGCGCCTCCTTTTCCGAGTCCTTTACCGCCTTTGCCTCTTCCAGACATGTTTAACACAACTCTATCTAGCGATGATAAAGAATTATAGACGAGTGTTACTAGGAGGCCTTATACATTTGCTTACAGGACCTGAGAGAAACCAGCATCGCGTCAGAAGGCGCAATACGCCCCTCCCCTCAATATATTTCGAGCACAAAACACTGTGATTTCACCCTAACACTGATCTAACGAGGCCTGTGCTTTAACCATCTAAGGTACGGTGTTGCCTCCAGGCAACATGGTCTATTTTAGTTTATCTCAGGACAGAATAACTCAAATACTAATCAATAAAAGTGCAAAAAAGACCATAACATGACCAACAGGGTCCATTTTGTGTCCTGTTTCAGCACATGTGCATGTCCATGACTCCATATTTTCTCCATTGAAAAGTGCTTTTTTCACTTGTTTGTATCCATTTAATCACCCACAAAAAGTATGAATCACCTTCACTGGCAAGTAAAGAAGTATTTTTAAGTAATTTACATTATATATCATCAAATGTTTTAGAGAAAATAACAAAAAAAAAAAAAAAAACTGTATGTTGCCTCAAGGCAACATTGTACCATAATGGGATCGCATAAAGCCATACAGGCACAATAGGTTTGAATGCAAATGTATTGCATTTGTAAGGAAAAGAGTGAGAATTATCTAAATATATTTCCATTTTCACATGATTTTGTAATGCACTTATAAGAATACTAATTCACATACTATATCTGCATATGTTATGATCTGCACATTTTCTATAGCACTTCAGAAAGCTATAAAACAAAAGTAGCACTGGCAGTTGATGAGGGTGATGATGATCAGGGGTCATACTGTGATGAGGAAGATGAAATCATAGTGACAATCTGTCAGGGAGAGAGTGAGGGTGAGAGAGAAGATGGAGATGAGGATGAATATGGATATGCTAACTTGATATAATAACATAAAAATATTTGGTAATATTTGTGTTCCACTATGGTACAATGTTGCCTGAGGGCAACAGCTGGATATAAAATGTTACTTTTTATTAAATTTAAAACTTTTAATACATTAAAAACTAGATACATTTGTTTGTTCAATAGATACATTTGTTTGTTCAAGTGTCTAATTAAAGAAATTGATGTTTTCAATAAATATATTTCTTTTTTCTACATGAAAATGCCAAATTTTAAAAATTTTACATTTTGGTACAATGTTGCCTCGAGGCAACAAATTTATAAAAAATAAATTAATTAAAAATTTATGGAAATGTTTATTGATATTGTTAAAGTGTCCAATTTTAAGCAGAAAAAAAAAACAACACACATAATTTTTTCCTCATTGATATAATATTGAGTACCATAGAGGGTTAAACATTAAAGCATGGTCCATGTACATTTTGATACTTTGTTTTCTAATTTGAAATTAAATAAGCAGAAACAAGAAAACACAACCTTTATTTGTTTTTTTGTTTATTAAAATCAAGTTTTATAAGATTCATTGGTAACACTTTATTTTAGGGTCTTTTAACTAGTTTCTTATTATCATGCATATTACTAGACTATTGACTGTTTATTAGTACTTATTAAGCACATATTAATGTCTTATTCTGCATGAATTTATTATACATTCTTAATCCTAAACTTAACAACTACCTTACTAACTATTAATAAGCAGTAAATTAGGAGTTTATTGAGGAAAAAAGATATAGTTAATAGTTTGTGTTCCCTTTACTAAAGTGTTACTGAATCATTTGATAAAGAGAATATTATAAGATTGTCATATCATATACAGAGATACTGAATGACAATGAAAGGTGACAGTTTAGTATATTTATTAGACAGTTCAGATATATGTTAGGGTTAGGGTTATAAATGATTTCAGTCCTCTGGGATTTAAACTGTAGGTCACTGTAGGCCAGGTGAAAAAATACTATAGTAATTTATAGTAAATACTATAGTGTTTTTGAACCATACTATAGTAAATTGTAGTATACTGTATATATTATAGTATTTGCAACACTTTGTTAATGAATGCTACAGAATACTGTAGTATTAACTACAGTGAACTGATAAACTGTAATACTATAGTATACTTTAGTTTTCAAAAAAGACTGACCAAATTCTTAATGACCCTACTCACCCTCTATATCATAAATTCATGAGAAGTAATAGGTCAACTGGTAGAATTTTACAACAGAGAATTAGAACAGAAAGGTATAATAAATCATTTGTCCCCATAGCGATCAGATTGTATAATGATCAAGTGCATCGTAAGTTATTATAGTTTTAGTTACCTGTTAATATTATATATTTTAATGTTAAATGTTGGATTGTAATTCTGTATTTGTAATTTTGTATTTTGGATTGTAATTTTTCATTTTTTGTAGTATTACTTCCTTTTGTCTTTATTGTTCTTTTTATAGACTGTTTGTGTATTATGTGTTGTGTTTTTTTGTTTTTGTTTTTGAAGAATATGTTGTGATAAGGGCGCGTAATGAATGAATGACCATATGAATTTCCCCTTGTGGGACAATAAAGTTTACCTTGAGTTTTTACTACAGTAAACTGTAGTATTGTAGTATAATATACTATAGTTGTAGAAGACTTGGTAAAGTATTGGGTAAAGTAACTTGTTTATATTACTAAAGTTGTTCTATTACCACAGCAACTATAGAATTGCCACAACAAATTAATTCAAGTACTTTACTATAGTATGGTTCAAAAACACTATAGTATTTACTATAAATTACTATAGAACTTGGCAAACTACGTCACTGTGTGTTGAATTATGGGTAGTCGCCGCCATATTTTAGGTCACAGTCGTCAGTCATCCGCCATTATTACAAACGTTCCTGGACTCTATATTGAAAAGAAAAAACAATGCACCGATCCAAGGAAAAGCAAAATCTTCCATACCGAGAAAAGCATAATGAAGTGTCAAAGCTGAGGTATTTAGAAAAACTTAAAATAATCAACGGACTCGATCCGTACAAGCATACGGATTATGTATTGTGTTGCATATGTGTTGCGGATCTATCTATCTCTTGAAATATTTTCCTATATACCTGCATTAGTGTATTATTAATTTGATACCTTTATTTGATTATTTGATTATGTATTTCTTAGGTTTTGCACTCTCAACACCATAACGAACCTCCGCTCAAGCCATGGGTGATCCTCAGCGCTAGTGGCCAAGTGGAGTGTGCGCACTGCACATGCATGGCTGGCATAGCAGAGTCTTGCACACACGTCGGGGCTGTCCTGTTTAAAATTGAAGCAGCAGTCCGGATACGGGGGACCAAGACTGTCACTGATGTTCCAGCCTACTGGATTATGCCCGCAAATGTCGAGAAACTCCAAGCTGAGGTGGGCTACAAGATTGACTACACCTCTGGTGCAGCTAAGAGGGTTGAACTTGACAAGTGCATTAGTGGGGAGAGAGGGATGTCAGGGATACGTACTCGTTCTGTCTCTGTGAGTTCTTGTTCACATGAACCCACCCTTTCAGACCTCTCACCGTTGCTTCAAATTATGCTTACTCAAACCAAGGCTGATTATCTTTCTGAGATGGAGGAGAACTACCATCATTATATCAATCCTGTGAAGCCACATGTAGTGCCAAAATGCCTACAGCACCTTTATGACCCAGGAATGGATGAATGCCACCCACATGACCTGCTCCAGCATTGCAACACCCTCTCACACCTGGAAGCAGTGACAGAGACACCGGCAGCTGCAGTGGAAGCTCGGACAAGACTGCAGCATCGATCACCTGTCTGGTACACATCAAGAGCAGGAAGAATAACAGCTTCTAATATGCATGCAGTTCTGTCCACTAGTGTTCAAACTCCAGCTATATCAACCGTGTCAAGAGTGTGCTATCCCAAAAAAACAGCAACCTCAAATACCATCAGACGGGGGATAGAAAATGAAGAAACAGCAAGGCAGACCTATGTGTCACTGACAGCACCCCAGCATACGAACCTAAAAGTGCAGCAATGTGGATTTATTATAAATCTATTGTTTCCTGAGGTCAGGGCATCACCTGACGGCCTCATTAACTGTGCGTGTTGTGGGAAAGGCTGTTTAGAAATCAAATGCACATTTAAGCACCGCAACAGCTCCATCCTGCAGGCTTGTGCAGATGACAGCACTTTCTGTCTCCAGGTAATTGATTGGAGGTTACACTTAAAAATCACACACAAGTACTACAGTCAAGTTCAAACACAGATCTTTGTTACTGGATCAAACTTTTGTGATTTTGTTATGGACAGCGAAAGACTGTGCTGTGGTTCGGGTCTTTCCGGATACACAATACTGGAGAACAGATCTAAAGAAAGCACATGACTTCTTCCACAAGGTTTCACTACCTGAGCTTGTGTCTTGTTGCTACATTCAACAAGCCTCCACAAAGACACCTAATTCATCAGAGCTGCAGCCATCTCACACAAAAAGAGCAGGAACACAGGCACAAGACAACAGAGAAAGACATAAAGAAAAGGCATAAAGGCCTTTGTAGAGGCGCTGAAGACCTGGATGACATGGTGGCTTGTGACAATGACAGCTGTGCCCTTCAGTGGTTCCACCTCAGTTGTGTGGGACTGAAGCAGGCACCATCAGAAAGTGAGCCATGGCTTTGCACCTCCTGTACATCTAGAAACATTGGAGCCCAAGTGTGTTTTTGTATTTTAGTTAATTAATTCACTACTTGTTTTTTACTTATTGCATTGTTGACCATGTTCTTGATACTTGAAGTTTACACTGCTGTTACACCATACACCTGTTCTATCTATCTATCTATCTATCTATCTATCTATCTATCTATCTATCTATCTATCTATCTATCTATCTATCTATCTATCTATCTATCTATCTATCTATCTATCTATCTATCAGTTGGACTTGAAGTTTACAGCACTGTTACATCTTACACACCTGTTGTATTTGCACTACAGTAGAACTGAACTTTTCAATTAAATTATTTTATTTAACTTACTGCCTTGCTTGTCTTTGATACTTTGCCTTGTTGTGTTAAGGATAGACTGACCATTTAAGCCTCTGATACTCTTTATTTGGGAGTCACACTTGTGATCTTCAGTCAAAAGTGACCGAGCACCTAAAATGTAACTTTTTTTTTCGCCCCAGTAAAATCAATGGAATATATTTTTGTTCAATAACATCTTTTTTATTTTGTATTGTGAGAATTTCAAGGCACTAATTAATATGTAATTGTTACAATCAAATTCTGCCCATTGAAAAATAAAAAATATATATATTTTTATATTACTTTTCAATGAATGCAGTATTTCATGTTAAAATAGTCAGTGTAAAACATTCAAAAGTTCAAATCATATGTAAAATAACATTTAACATTAACATGTTCGTGTGTATGTATAAGTACACAGACATGTGTAGTGTAATATCTATGTGTGTGTATATATATATCCTTTTGAAGTGGATCAAAAAAGTTAAAGTTGTCCTAAGACAAGAACGCATTCTGATTTTTTGGATGTCATTCCTTGAGAGCAATCGATTTGACAGCATTAATTTCTTAGTTTATGGTTTCATAACAGCGCTGGGGCACATATTAGTCAAAGCACAGCATACAGACACAATCTTGTCCAGGAGTGTCATGTCCTCATCTCTACATGGGAGTGTCATGTTGATTGTAACGATTTCATTCAGTATGGTGTACTTTGTGCGTACACTCAAAAAAATAACTCATTGGATGAACCCAATTTAATTGATGGCATGTTTTCCATCCAATAAATATGTGTGGCCCCAACTCAAAAAAGACAAATTCATCCAATGAAATGTAATTGAGTTGGTCCAACTTAATTTTATCAAATACAGTTTAAATGAAATTGATTCATTTATAAAAAGAATTTTATTTATGCTTGTCCAACTCAAAATAAATCATTTAGTTTGACACAAAATTTAGTTTTAGTTCGTTTTTATTTAAAAGTCATAAAAGCAGGTATAAAACAGTTATTTACTGTTAAAGTATCACAATATTAAAAACAATGGAAATATGCACTAGCTGTCAGTGATCAATATTAAAAATAAACATTTGCTGTTTAGTAATGAATTATTACATTCATAACTTTAAAATATATACCATTTAAACATTCATTTAGCCAACGTTTTTATCCATAGCAACTTAGAAATAAGGAACAATTCATCTTAAGGAGGCAATAAACACAAGAAGTGCTAAAAAATACAAAGATTCAAACATTATTCAGAATAGTACAAACTAGAACAGTGAGGAATTTAATAGTGAAAGCATAGTGTTTTTTAAGAGTCAGCAGGATGCCATTAAGTGTTCACAGAAGAGATGAGTTTTCAGTTGTTTCTTGAATATTGTCAGGGATTCAGCTGTCCAGTTAGGGTTAGAGAGATTGCAGATGTTCGAAGAGCATTGCAATAATCCAGTCTAGAAATGACAAGGGCCTGGATGAGAAGTTGTGTTGGACGCTCCATTAGGAAGGGCCTGATCTTCCTGGTATAGTGCAGTGCAAACTTAAATGACCAAGTTGTCTTTGTAATGTGGTCTCTGAACGTCAGCTGGTCATCACAGATTACCACAAGGAATTACAGTTGATGAGCCTAGCTGGATGGTGAAATCATGCTGAATCATCAGAGTGGCTGGGAAGATGAAAAGTTCTGTCTTTGCCAGATTGAGTTGCAGGTGATGTTCTTGTATCTATGCCGAGATGTCCACCAGGCAGTCCAAGATCCGTGCAGCTACTGTCAGATCATCAGCCTGAAATGAAAAGTAAAGCAGTGTGTCATCAGCATAGCAATGGTAGGAGAATCCATGTACCATTAGTATACAGTACTGGTCAACGGTTTGAAACAACTGTGCTGCTTAATATTTTTTTTTATAACCTGTTATACTTTTTTCAGGATTCTTTGATAAACAAAAGTTAAATAACAGCATTTATTTAAAATAAATATTTTATAAAGTTTGGGGTCAGTAATTTTTTCCTTTTTTTTTTTTTTTTTTTAAGAAATTAATACTTTTATTCAGCAAATATGTGCTAAATTGATAAAAAGTGATAAAGATTTATATTGTTAGAAAAAGATTTCTATTTTGAATAAAAGCTGTTTTTTTTTTCATCAAAAATTATCATAGGTTATAAAGACATTAAGCATTTCAAATATTGATAATAAATCATATCAGAATGATTTCTGAAGGATCATGTGACACTGAAGACTGGAGTAGTGATGCTGAAAATTCAGCTTTGATCACAGGAATAAATTATATTCTAAAGTATATTAAAATAGAAAACCGTTATTTTAAATTGTAATATTTCACAATATTACTGTTTTTTCTGTATTTTTATAATAATAAATAATGGTAGCCTTGATCAGCATAAGATTCTTCTTTCAAAAACATTAAAAATAGTAATGCATCTAAACTTTTGACCGGTATTGTATATGAATATATAGAGAAGGGAAGGGTCCCAGAACTGACCCTTCAGGTATTCCTGTGACTAGTGCTTGATTGAAAGACCTACCTGTGAGATTCACACCAGCAATGTACAGTTCCTATGATGCCCTGCGATGAGAGCGTGGATAAAAGTAATTGATGGCTAATGGTGTCAATACAGTTGCGCCAGTCTGTGGAAAGATGGGAAAAAATAAAATAAATATATTATATATATCATACATACAGTACTGTGAAAAAGTCTAAGTATTTTCACAACCTTCACAATCTTTTGCTGTTGTGTGTCAGTAGGAAATTTACATTTTCAAATATTAATTTTGCCATTAATTGTAATAATCCATTGAGATTTTTTATATGCACAAGGAGCATAACAGCCGGTATGATCTGATCTCACCATCATCAAGTCCACCTGTGATTACATGAATAAACAGAAATAACTGAGATAGACTAAATCCAGAAGAACTGCAGCAACGCCTCCAAGACACTTTCAGAAACCTTGCTGTGGTTCCTCTGGATTTAGTCTGTCTCAGATCTTTTGTGTTTCTTCATGTAATCGCAGACTCGATGATGGTGAGATCAGATCATACTGGCTGTTGTCAGACTCCTTGTGCATACAAAAAATTTAACTGGATTACTACAATTAAAAGGAAAAATGAATGAACTGATATTTCCGACTGACACACACATATACATATATATATATATATATATATATATATATATATATATATATATATATATAATCAGTCTAGTAATAGAAAAAAAAACATACTTTTTGTGTGGAGGGGTGTGTCTGCCACATTCACAATCCTGAAAATAAGAATAAAAGTATTATTACACACCATATTTAACAAATTACATGTAAAAATCTGATTATTTGAGGAAATATGACTTACCATCTCTAGGATGTAGTCACAATGATGTTCAAACTGAAAAAGATGTACATTTTATTTGAATAACGTTAACGTATGAAAACAGACGCTTTTGATTACACGGTTCAATTTTATACAGAGTCCCAACAAACTCTGATGCTGACATTACACAGAAAATTTAAAAAATACACAAGACTCATCATCAGAGACACAGATCCATCATTTTAACAAAAAACAAAAAATCTAGATATGTTGGGTTTGCGATGTTATAAAATGGCGGGAATGCCACAGAACTAACGTGTGCAGCAGTGACTGATGAGCGCGACGTTCAAGCTGGAAAAAAGTATGAAGCATGCATAATTATATTTGGAAATATTGCTAGCCATAAATTAATTTGCATCACTTTGTTCCCTGGGCTAGCAAACTTGATTTGAATTGAGTAACGTACGTTAGTCGATCGCAAGCCAACGTATTCAATGAATGAAATAAAGCCAGTTAGCTATAGTCATATTCTGGACTGTACGCTGGTCTTGCTCACTGTCAGTGCTATTTTGCACATTACGTGAGTCTGAATTTAAGCGAAGGTGCGTTTGTATCCAGTTGTTAAAACAATTCACCTCGATTAATTATTTTAACGCTGTATTTCACTCAATATTATGATATACACATTCCTTGGCATTGAGATCATTATTTAACCACAAAACAACTAGTACTTACCAGCAACGAATATCCAAAAGCAACGAGTATCCAAAAGCAGAGACTCAGCCGAGACGGTCCTTTCACCAGCATGAGAAAATGGCGCCGGCGGTCACACGAGTGCGTTGTCTGAGCGTGTCTCGCGCATGCGCAGAAGGCACTCCCATTTCCCAAATGTAATTAAATTTAGTTGGTCAAATTTAAATAAATTTCATAGATTAAACTATTTAAATATTTTATGTTAGACTCATTAAATATAAATACGTATTACTCCTAATTAGATATGTTTAAGTAAAGTTGAATTAAATTTAAATGTGTCATATCTATGAAGGGCCTGAATCATTTTTTTGAGTGTACACATCCAATCACCCTCTCCACATGCACCCTGAGGTGAGCTATCCGGCATGTTTCCTCCACATCTTTTGCATCCAGCCGGCTGCATCCTCTTGAGAAAGCAGGTGTTTTCACTTCTGCACACGAGTCCAACACTGTCTCTGACTTCAAACCCACGATCTGCCAGCACCAAGTCCCCAGGTAACAGTTGATTAAGAAGGCCACTATTCTCCGTCACAAGCTCGTCACTGACACGACCTCCCCACCCTTTGGAAATTAAAGATATAGATCCTCGTGGTGTAATGCCAGTTAGATACTTTAAGGTGTGATGGTGTTTGTAGTGGGAAAATGTCTGTGCTCTAGCTTTGAGATTTGATGCTCTTTCAATACGAATTTCAAAGCAGTCCATAATAACGGACACAATTGCCAAAAGCCTCGACAAACTGATTGTGGCATGATGGGAAATTTTGTTTACTGTATACAATAAAGATTGTGTAACTACATGCTCTGGATGTCAGAGGTTTGTTAATAAAGATTTGGTTTTGTGTTTAATGCCGTGAGAAAATGGGCAAAGGTTTCAAGAAATGTTTTCGCACTTGTGAAAAACTAAAGGATGTGCGTTTACAATATTACAATTCATATTTATTTAAATACATAGTAATCTGTATTTCTCGAAAACAAATATTTATGCATACATTTTATTATTGGTCATTTTTGACGTGTACTAGCTAGTGTCAAAAGATGTATTAACTCCTATTAAGCGTTAAACTGGAAATGGTCTCGTTCAGTGTAATTTTGGTGGCTCTTAAAAGAGCCTTTGGGGTTTGATGTGGCTGATGCGGGTTTAGGCGCGCTCTCCGCGGATACGGCGGGCCAACTGAATGTCTTTGGGCATGATAGTGACCCTCTTGGCGTGGATGGCGCACAGATTGGTGTCCTCAAACAGACCGACCAAATAAGCCTCGCTGGCCTCCTGCAGGGCCATGACAGCGGAGCTCTGGAAGCGCAGATCCGTCTTGAAGTCCTGAGCGATTTCTCGGACCAGCCGCTGGAAGGGCAGTTTGCGGATCAGCAGCTCGGTGGACTTCTGATAACGGCGGATCTCTCGGAGAGCCACGGTCCCGGGCCTGTAACGATGGGGCTTCTTGACGCCGCCGGTGGCCGGAGCGCTCTTACGGGCGGCTTTGGTAGCGAGCTGCTTCCTCGGGGCTTTACCACCGGTGGATTTACGAGCGGTCTGCTTGGTTCTTGCCATTGCTGCAGTCGACTTTTCTCTCTTCTCCTTGCGCTGGAAATGCTGCTCTGTGTTACACGCCTGCTTTTAAGGCATTGCGAGGCCATGAGCTCATAGTGTCGGGAGGGTGCCGAGGCTTGTGATTGGCTAGAATGGCTAATCCGTGACGTGTGCTTAATGACTGCTAGCCAATGACTGCGCGTTTCCTCTTTTTCAAATAATGTTTCCCGCTCAATGTGCTTTGTTCGGTTAACTCAGTGTACATGATTGACACCTCCATGAGCTTCATACTCACATTGTTATATTTATTTATTCTGAAATACTCTTTACTCCTTAATTCCCAGTGGTTGTGCAGATTTTGGATTAGAACAAAAACACATTATAGTCTGTATACAAGCAATATAGAGTCTAAAATATATAAAGCAGCGTGCGGCCGTGATAATAAAAAACAAAATTCCCAGAGTAACATTGATGACTAGTTTCTGTTACCCTGACGCCGATATGTCTATTGGTTTTTATTTTGGGTAATCTATCAAAATAATATTCAATACATCAAATAAGACAAATGTATGCTAATATTAGGGGAGATGAGTTAGTTGGCGATCCTACACGCTTCCTAAACAACCATCTCTAGACACATCTGGGGATCTCCATGTGTTTATAAAAATACACACCTCGAACATTTGACTGGATTGATGGATCTTATTTTCCCTCGTCTCAACCGAAAGAGTTTATGATGCGTTTGAATATTAAGAAAGGTGCTCTTAATCAGATAAAATGTGTGGCTCTTAAAAGAGCCTTTGGGTTTCAATGAGACCGATTAAGTCCGCTTATTTGGATTTGGCGGGTTTCTCGGTCTTCTTGGGCAGCAGCACAGCCTGGATGTTGGGCAGCACACCGCCCTGAGCGATGGTCACTCCGCCCAGAAGTTTGTTCAACTCTTCGTCGTTGCGCACCGCCAGCTGTAGATGTCGGGGGATGATGCGGGTCTTCTTGTTGTCCCGAGCGGCATTTCCAGCCAACTCCAGGATCTCAGCGGTAAGATACTCGAGCACAGCCGCCAGATAAACAGGAGCACCAGCACCGACGCGCTCAGCGTAGTTGCCTTTGCGGAGAAGCCTGTGAACACGGCCGACGGGGAACTGCAGTCCTGCCCTGGATGAGCGAGTCTTAGCCTTCGCTCTTGCTTTTCCTCCGGTTTTACCTCTTCCACTCATTGTTAATTCAGTTACTGTAACTCTCGTAGACAGAAAGAACAGAATGAGATTTCTGACCTCCACATACTGTCTTTAATCTAGAGTGTCAGTCGCTCATTGGTTTAGAGTCTGTAAAGATTCAAACCAATCACTAAACTTCCCTCCAAAGCCCAACCCCCTTTCTGCCGGAATAGTTATGTATGCACACATATTTCTGACTATTTAAGACAGAAGACATGAACCCATTTAACAATTGATATATATACACAGTATATATATATATATATATATATATATATATATATATATATATATATATATATATATATATATATACTGTGTCTAAGTTGATTTTATGTTGATTAAAATGACATTTGCACAATTTTGTACTAAAGTTAAGAATAAATGTACCTAAAAATGTCAAATGGTGTAACCGCCAAATAATGAGAAATATTAAATATTTTATCCACCTATATGGCATGTAAGCTCAATTATAGAAATATATATTTCAATTTAAAATATCAAATGAAAAATAATTTTATTAGAGTTATCTCTACATGTAAATTTTAATGTGTTTTTGCAATATTTGGTGGGACACATGCTGAAAACACATCTGTTTTCTAAATAATCTTTGACAAATTATGTTAAAATTGTTTAAAATCATGTTATTACACTAAACTAGTTGATTACATTTTATTCCACATTAATTTTTCTGTATTATATTAATTATCTGTAATTATATTTTTTACGAAAAATACTGGTTACGCCAATTGACACAAACCAGTTACACCACCTGACCATGTTGCTTCTACAGCCAAAGGCCATTGTTTGTTGAACAAATTGACACTTGAAAATCAAGCATGACAGTCAGCAAGTTAAGTGGTTTCAGTGATGAAAAACAACATTTGGCAACAAGAAATAATCATAGTAATGAACAGTGAAATCTTGTCTCATATATTTTAGTTAAAGGGTTAGTTCACCCAAAAATGAAATTTCTGTTATTAATTACTCACCCTCTTGTCGTTCCACACCCATAAGACCTTCGTTTATCTTCAGAACACAAATTAAGATAATTTTATCTCCCATAGAAAGCCATGAAATTACCCCTTTCAAGGTCCAGAAAGGTACTAAAGACATCGTTAAAACAGTCGATGTGACTGCAGTGTTTCAACCTTAATGTTATGAAGAGACCAGAATACATTTTGTGTGCAAAAACAAAACAAAAATAGCAACTTTATTAAACTGTTTTGTCTCTTCCCTGTCATTCTTCTATGCTGTTGACATGGGAAACACAGTGCAGAAACTCCAAGTTTTATGTCAGAACACCAGCTCATTATTGGCCGGGTCTTGCATAAGTCTCACATGCATGCGCTGTGCTGATCACGTGATCAGCTTTGGCCAATACTGAGCTGGCATTCGGACATAAACAAGGAAGCCTTCACTGTGCTTAATGCGTCAGCTGTGTGAGGATAATGACAGGGAAGAGAAGAGATTGTTGAATAAAGTAATTATTTGTGTTTTGTTTTTGCACACAAAAAGTATTATCTCTTCACAACATTAAGGTTGAAACACTGCAGTCACATTGACTGTTTTAACAATGGCTCTACAACCTTTCTGGACCTTGAATGTGGTCATTTCGTTGCTTTCTATGGGAGATATAAAAAAAGCTCTCAGATTTCATCAAAAAATATCTTAATTTGTGTTCTGAAGATGAACGAAGGTCTCACATGTTTGGAACGACATGAGGTTGAGTAATAAATGACAGAAATTTAAATTTTGGGTGAACTACCCCTTTAAGGAACAATATCTGATAACAAGAAATCACCAAAGTGATGATTTCTTAAGAAAAAAATATCTGATAGTAGGATCAGAATTCACTGGTGCTCTGTGATGAGCCACTGTTTCCTTGCTTGAAACTATACCAATTTATCTATTGGGGGAAAAGGGGCTCTGTTATGTCGTTTTAATTATAAAATATTAGAAATTTAATGAATTGTATTTTATAGATGTAAATTGTAGTCTTTGGTTAAATGCACAATATGTAAGACTTTTGGATTAAAATATCCAAAAACCACTTGAACAATGTTATATATTTTGTTGACTTGTGTACTTATATTATGCCAGATGTTTCCAAGACTGTTTAAACCTAGAGAAATAATAACCAGGACACGAGCCGTGTCCGTGCGTCGCCTATCAATGACATCATACCCACGTTAACCTCGGTTTACGGTTTTATTTTGTCGAAACCACAGAAACACCAAAAACGCTTTAATATATTATGTGTTTTATTAGACAGGTGAGCAACTGTTTGGATACATTCGTCGACAGAAATCTAATCATATTATATAGCTAAACACGTTTTGTCTTATTGTTTAACCCTTAAATGCATGACTGTTTCGCCAATCATTCTTACATATTCGGGTCTTTATCGACCCGGATCTATATCTAACACGGAAGGATCTCTACCTGTCGTGATAATATAAAACTCCTCTGATATTAGAGTAACAATTACAGAAGAATAAAATAAATTATATTTTGTTACCTTTTGGAGCTTGAAAGGGCTCCGTTTGAGCAGATGTTTTATGCCATCACCACTGTCCTCATCAGAGCTCATTTCCCAGTAAATTCAGCAAATAATAGGCTAGTTTTATGTTTGAGGTCGCGAATATGAGCCCATTCGCGATCTCAAACATATTCTCAAAACGATATAATTTTCAACATCTTCAAAATCAATATTTTGATCGCTAACAGCTTCACCAGATCAATCCAGTGACAGTTACAGTCATATTTGATTGCTTTCAGTACTTGCTCTGCAGTAAATCGCTGAGCCATTTCATGTTTTGCTTATTCTTTTGTTTTCTGTCTGAATTAATCGTCACTTCATCGTTGTGTATCAGAAAGGTGAATTACACTTATTCAGTCATCTAAAATTCAATTATTGTTGTGCAGAAAAAAAATATACGTACACTGATACACACCTCGGGTCATTAGCGACCCTATACAATTTTTAGAAAAAATGAATTCAAAAATAGGCATTCTTTTATAGTTTTATGATTTTTTTTTCTTGTTATATTCTTTCTAATGAATTGATTGAGGAATACCAAGAAGGTTGAAGTCTAACTTTAAAAAATGAATGAGGAGGAGGGTAGTGAATGATGTCCCGGGTCACTAAAGACCTGAGGTATGCATTTAAGGGTTAAATCTTGTTTTCTTGATTTACTGTGAGTACCATGTTTTACCATGCCTAATATGGATCTAGTTGACTGCAGTGTGCAACAAGTCTCATAGCAGCTGCCGAGCGAACGCACAGAGTAGCATTATATGTTCTAAACATTAATGTTGTGCAACATAATTATATATTATTTTACTGAATTACAGAGCTTTAATAATAAAGTTATGGATAAAGCACCACTTTCTCAAAAAAATAAAACATTGCACATTTGAAAATAGTCCCAAATAGTAGTTTAGTTTATATTGCATCTTTATATCTTTAATCAGCACCATAAACTAGTGATTTTGACTTAATTTGCCCCTAACAGAAAGGCTTGTAATAGAAGTCAAATGGTGTAACCGGTTTTGACAGGTATTATCATGGACACCTATGTAAGCACATGGCCTTGGTAGAAATATTTCAAATGTAATTTTTAAAGTTTTTAAAGTTAATGAACATTTTTATAATAATGATGAATTATCAATGTATTCATGGGGTCATACCATTTGACATGTATACCTAAGAATACCTAACTATACCCTAAAAATGTCAAAATATCTCATATTTTAAAGACAGTTACTAACATTTGCATGCAGCATTTAGTGTCAGCAGGGGTCCCTCTTTGTGATATAATTTCCTGTCATATGGTTTTCTTGCACAATATTAACAAAATGGCTCCTTGAATGGTGGTTACACCACCTTGACACTTCAGGAATTTGACCTGACTCCTATGATTCCCCAAATTATTTATAATATTCAGAACAATGGTTTTAAATTTATTTTTAAAACTATTAAATTGTTCTAATGTAAGATTATGCCAAACTAACTTATATGGTGTTTTATTGAGAATTTCACCTTTTTTAAACAAGATCAATTATCTGGTACTAAGTTTTTACGGTTAAACCACATTGAAATTTTTGCAATCAATCCCCAAATATTTTCTCAATTTATTAAAACCAGAAATTTTAGACTTGGTCCTCAAAAAAAGAGAATGTATGTAAGTAATTTGCTAATTTATTTTGCAATTTTTACCCTTTTAAATTTAACTAAAACTATAAGGACACAAAAAAATGAGCATCACGTCACTGACCCATATATATATGCGTGTTATAGAAAAGAGTACACAAATGGATATCTTACGCTTTTTTAACCAAAATCTGATACAGTATTATGTTCCTGTTGTAATATTGGAGTTGTTTGTATTGTCACAATTTTCCAGCGTAGTGTTGTGTGTAAATATTCTGTCTGTACTTTGTTCTACAACATCCTATTTGGACTGTGATCACTTGTCTGAACCCTCGTGAGCTTTTAATCAATATCTTATATATAAAGCCGGGGACACACCTAACGATTGTAAGGCCGATTATGAGTGTAATTTGATACTTACGACTAGTGTTGTCACGGTACCAAAATTCCAGTAGTCGGTACCGATACCATGACAATTTTACGGTTCTCGGTACCAATTTCGGTACCACAGTAAAATCTATTGGAACTATTTTACTATTTTATATAGCCTATTTTAAAAACATTAAATATGATTTGGAGTGTGTGTGTTTGTGTGTGTA
Source organism: Megalobrama amblycephala (assembly GCF_018812025.1). Taxonomy (NCBI): domain Eukaryota; kingdom Metazoa; phylum Chordata; class Actinopteri; order Cypriniformes; family Xenocyprididae; genus Megalobrama; species Megalobrama amblycephala. Next base: position 3,536,526 of record NC_063058.1, read on the forward strand.
TATATAGGCTACCTCAATGAAATACATTTTGAAATATAAAAATAAATAAATAAATAATTAAATGCTCAAAAGGTAAGGTAGGTTTTGAAGCTGTATGCTGGTCAAATGCTGGTCCTAAACTGGTCCTGCTGGTCCATACTAGTCCTAAGCTGGTCCTGGACCAGCATAAACCAGCTCAAACCAGCATACCAGCTTCAAAACCTACTTTACCAGCATATGCTCGTTTTTTCAACAGGGGTAACAGACGTGTTTATTTTAGCTATTCCGTCAGAGAAACAACACACTACAGCCTGTAAAACTATGAAATAAATATCGGTAAATAATGGTAACCTAAATAATAAGAAAGTTAAATATTATTTCAAAAAGCATTCGTTTTTTATTTCCACACAAAGACGCGTCATATAGCCAAAGTCCCGTTATTACTTTGATATAGCCGCTTTGCGCTTTGAGAGGGATGTGGGACACGAGCAGGAATGAGACCATTTCTCTTTAATAATGTCTTCGTTATCTCCTGATGTTACAAACAACTGACACTTGTTGTAAAAGGTCTGAAGAGTGTGTTTTATCCTCCGCAGGGGCAAGACATTCAGGCTATGTTTGATTTAGCGCTGCCAGAGAAAAGGAAAGTAAAAATCACTGGTGTGTGAAACGCGCTATACAAATAAACTTGACGCGCTTTATAAAGTCTAATAACAAGCACAAACTCTGTTAAATAGAAACTGGCGTGCAAGCAAAAAGGTTTCTGTCCTACGGTGTTTTTTTCTACTTTACCACAGTAAATAATGCGAATAGCCGAATGCGAACGAAAGAAACGTTATAATCCCCTGCGTGAGTGAAGATTTGGGAAAAGAAACAGATTCCATGTTCAGTGGAATAACTAATGGAATATTGTTAAATTCTCTGCTAATCAGGTGACCAGATCGCGATTCGGAAAACAGAATACGAAGCTTAAATGTATGGACTCACGCACCTCTCTCATTCGGCATTAACCAAAATATTTCCATGGCTGCGATGTCACATTTAATTGCTAACCTATTATTTCTTATGTAAACAAAGCTTTGTGCTTCACTCGTGTCATATTCACGTAAATACTGGCACAGCCCTATCAGTGGGTACCGAATATACCCGGATTCTCGGTACTACCGGTACTACAGAAATGCTGGTATCGTCACATTTTCAAAATGTCAGTACCGACTTGGTACCGAAGTACCGGTACTTTTGACAACACTACTTACGACTGATCATGTCCAATCGCGCCGAGTCAGAGCCAGTTGCGTTCAGTCGGTGTTTACAGTTGGTGCTTAAAATCGTGCAGTGTGCTGCGTCTAACGATTCTAGTCTTAGAATTTTTAGAAACAGTCATTGCCAGTCCTCCTCACAAAGATTCTTCTCAAATTTGATAATTCCCACTTCTGAAGTAGTGATTACGAGCAAATCGCATTCAAGTTTCGAAAGGAAAGTCATTTTTACAATAGCGCTGAGAGCACGTGAAGGCAGCATAATATTTGCGACCGATGACGTCTCTGTTTCCTTGGAGACTGTGTCAGGCTATTGTAAACAAGCGGCGAAATGGCGTCAAAAAACGTTTGCAACATAAATACACATTGGACAACCGGTATGGAAGAAAAACTGGTTGAACTCTGGCAAGAGTACGAATACAACATATCTTCGAAGGAATAACGTATCATAATAGAAGTGATAAGGAAAGAAGCTGGGCTGCTATTGCGGAAGCTTTGAACGTATCAGGTACAGGACCGGATTATCCATAGACGGGATTGGGCGAGTGTCCTGGGGCACCAGCCAATAGGGGGGCAACAAGTGATAAAGATAATGACTAACGTTAGACTTTTTTTTTTATCATGTTTTGTATATATATTATTTATCTGGAAAGATACGGATACAAAATTAACAGTTAATGATACAATATATACAGAGAGAATATAAAGAGCCCTGCCCCTTTGATCGCGAAAGTTAAAGTGTCCTTTGAGGTCGCATTGTGGTAGTATAATTTACTTCTGTGGTAATTTAATGGTCTGTACAGTGCCGTTTCAAGTCGAACAAGCTTCATTGAGGATCGCAGCTTATCGTTGCTTAACAACGGCGACACCACCGGAGTGCAAGCTCTAAAAATAGATTAATTTACCAAAGTTTACTCACCTCAAATTCTCTCTGTTGAAAACAAAGTGCGCGTTTTCCTCTTTTTTTTTTTTTTTGTTATTTTCCGCACAAATATAGCTGCAGATGAAGAGCGCCAGCTGTTTGTTTACATCCATTTTCAAGATCCCGCGCACAGTGTGTTGCTTAGCAGCGGTCTCAATCGTAAACGTTTGTGTTCTTCTCCGACTGTCAACGATTAAAATCGGCTCCAGTTGAAGGAAACAATCGGTATGTGTGTTCTGTTCAGTCTTAGAATGTTTCAGCTAATCGTTAGGTGTGTCCCCGGCTTAAAAGAATTGTGTTTATTTTCAGAACTGTGTGGCTTGTCTGTTCTGAATGCGTCTAATGCCGGGGACACACCTAACGATTAGCTGAAACATTCTAAGACTGAACTGAACACACATACCGATTGTTTCCTTCGACTGGAGCCGATTTTAATCGTTGACAGTCGGAGAAGAACACAAACATTTACGATTGAGACCGCTGCTAAGCAACACACTGTGCGCGGGATCTTGAAAATGGATGTAAACAAACAGCTGGCGCTCTTCATCTGCAGCTATATTTGTGCGGGAAAAAAAAAACAAAAATGAAAAGGAAAAATGCGCAGGATATGGGTGAGGTCCTGGCTGGAGAGGCAACATGGACTTTGTTCTCTACAGAGAGAATTTGAGGTGAGAAACGTAAACTTTGTTAAATTAATCTATTTTTAGAGCTTGCACTGCGGTGGTGTCGGCCGTTGTTAAGCAACGATAAGCGGGGATCCTCAATGAAGCTTATTCGACTTGAAAGGGCACTGTACAAACTATTAAATTACCACAGAAGTGCCATTTCATGTCCAACAAACTTAGTTTCAGCAAAGACAAGTAACGTTATCTGCAGATTGTTATGATGATGAACGTGACATAAGGTCTTTACAATTGTAGCATTTCACCTTTCGACACGCCCATTACAGTATGCAGCTATCCCTGCCTGTCTTACTAGCCAGCGCTAAACTAACATCCATGACAACTGGTACAACAGTTAATAAACATTAACGTAAAAACAGTGTATCATCATGCTCACTATTATCACATGCTATCTAATAACAGATGGAGGACCATGAAGGGTTCAGGAATATGTTCAGAATGAGAATGAATGACTTCAATCTACTCTTGGAAAAAGTGGAGCCTCACATTTAACGTCAGGACACCAGACTAAGGCTAGCAATCACTGTAAAGGATAGGCTTGCTGTAACTCTGCGCTTCTTGGCAACTGGTAAGAACAGGGCGACGAGCAGATGCCATCTCTGGATAAGGCAGTAATATGTTTGTATGCGTTTGATTTGCTTTAGGACCATTTAACTTTTTGAATATATGTTTGTATGGATTATTGTTATCTTTTTAAAGGTGAAACATATAAGTCCCTCAGTTTCCAGTTCAGGATGGGGGCCAGCACTGTATCCAAGATTGTTGCAGAGGCTTGTGAAGCCCTACATCTTGTTTTAAAAGATTATCTAAAGGTACTTATTTGTATAATTACAAATCATTCACAATTTGATTGATATGTCAAACATTCAGGCTGATGTATTACATTCTTATTTATTTGTATTTAATTCTAGTTTCAGACAGATGGCAATTTCCCAGTCAGTTTAAGTGATAAAATATATTTCAGTGTTTGCATTAAAAAGTAGGTATATATTTAGGTACATTTACATGCTTTATTATGGTTACCAACTGGGAAGTATTAGGTTTCACCTAGGATTATTGGTTATAAAATATATGGTAACACTTTACAATAAGAGGTCTAAAATCATACAGACGCTATAATATACTATAATATAGTTTTGCTCTTTATTCAGAGTTAGTGGATGGCTCTTAAAAGAGCCGTTGAGGAGAAACAGTAAAGATTTTATTTCTTTTTGGGCGCTGCCTTTTTAGGCTTGGCGGCTTTAGGCTTTGCCGCCTTAGGTTTAGCCGCCTTGGCCTTTTTGGGGCTCTTGGCTGCTTTCTTAGCGGCTGCTGGCTTCTTTGCCTTCTTGGGGCTCTTCGTCGCCTTCTTAGCGGCTGTGGCGGCGGGTTTCTTGGCCTTCTTGGGTGACTTCTTTGCTGCGGGCTTCTTTGCCGCTGCTTTCTTGGGCTTCTTGGCAGCAGCGGGTTTCTTGGCCGCGGGCTTCTTCGCTTTAGGAGCCGCTTTCTTGGCCGGCGTCTTCTTGGTCTCGGCTTTCTGCTTGTTGAGCTTGAATGAGCCCGAAGCGCCGGTCCCTTTGACCTGCACCAGGGTGCCTTTAGTCACCAGGCTCTTGATGGCGATCTTGACGCGGGAGTTGTTCTTCTCCACGTCGTAGCCGCTGGCGGCGATGGCTTTCTTCAGGGCGGCGAGGGACACGCCGCTCCTCTCCTTGGATGCGGACACAGCTTTGACGATGAGTTCACCGACGCCTGGACCTGCTTTCTTGGCTTTCGCAGCTGACTTCTTCTTGGGCGCTTTGGCCGGGGCGGCAGCAGCCGGGGCTGGAGCGGTTTCTGCCATCTCTCTCTCGGATCGGATCTACAGTCTTTCAAACGCTGTCTGGTTTCAGTAATGAAGCGCTCGAGCGCCGCTGCGCTCTTAAATAACACATGAGAACCTTATAGACTCAACCCGCCCTGCTCGGTGTCTGTGCGCCTCCACGAGCCCCTCACGATTGTGTTTTCTTCTCTTACATTTGGGGCAAAACTGAAGCGGTAAAATAGTTTGTCGCAGTAAAAACAAAGTGAGCACCGAGCAGAGGTTCTGAACTTTCACTGGAGACTAAAATACGCGAAGAGGAAATTTTTCTTTTGCCTCCATCAGATAAAATCCAAGTCGAGCATCAGACACGGGGAAAAGCTGCGTGTAAATTTGATGAATAGTTTTAATGGAAAAGTTGATAAAAGCCTGAACGCGTCCTCTGTGTGTTCAGTGTGAAACAGTGTGAATGCAGCTTTAATGAAACCAGCAGTGAGGGGCGTGAGGAGGCTTTCATACAGCTGTTGTTTTGGGCAGCTTGAAGCACACGAACATCATCCAGAGGATCCGAGTCTGTTTGTGACTCTCCTGTCTGACCCTCATCTTCGGCCAGCAGATCATCTCTCCATTTAATAATAATAATAATAGTAATAATAATAATAATAATAACTAAATATGTAGCCTGAGTCTGATCACGCAAGTATTAATGTTTTAACTTAAATACATTTTCATTAGCTGATGTACACCATATTACTAAATAAAAATGTAAATCGTCATATCTGTTTCTCCTTATTAAACTTCTCCTTAAAATACAACTTATTTGTATCACTGTTTCTTGTTTCCCTCCTTGTTCTAGCTTGTACTTTTCTGGAGAATGTTTAAACCTTTGTAATGCAATGCTAGCATTTCTATGTCATTGCCTCCATAAGATTGTATTCCAATAAAATCACATGATAAAATTAATAAATGTAAACAGTAAAGCACAGATCACTTACTGTAGTTATATATATATTTATATTATATGGGTCAGTGACAAATATGGTGCGGCAAGATGAGAAATTCAAAAATCTTTTAATTCTTTTAAATTATTTAAATCTACTTCCTATTTCCGGCGTGACGCTTGAGTCTGTCCCAAAATACGACTCTGGTGTATCCTTGTGGACTCGTGTTAAGGGTCCCTAAGGTCTGCACTACATGTCGTCAGCAAAGTGTGGACTCAAGCAGGAAGCAAGCAGGCCATCCGGGAACTTCTCACCTACTCTTTTATGATTGTTGTCCCGTTAAAAAAAAACAGTAAGTAACTGGCAGCATGGTTGCTAGCAAGTTACTGTTAAATTAGCAGTGTTGCTGTTAGCTGCTACTGTAAGCTGTTATTTTCTACATTAGCAGTAAATTACTGTCAAAAAAGCATAAACAGTTAGTTAATATTTACTTGCACCTTTTTAACTGTAAACTACAAATATGTTATTATGTCCATTTTTGAATTACCCCTTAGAAGTCTTGCTATAAAACCATGTTTTAATACAATGTACAAATATAGCCTTTGAAACATTAAAAATTTAACACAATGCAGTGTAACTTCAAAACATGCTTTATTAAAACTTTGAAAAACAAAAGACACTTTAAAGGTGCCCTAGAACTTTTTTTAAAAAGATGTAATATAAGTCTAAGGTGTCCCCTGAATGTGTCTGTGAAGTTTCAGCTCAAAATACCCCATATATTTTTTTTAATTAATGTTTTTAACTGCCTATTTTGGGGCATCATTAGAAATGAGCCGATTCAGGGTGTGTGGCCCTTTAAATCTGGTGCTCCACGCCCCAAGAGCTCGCGCTTGCCTTAAACAACATAAAAAAAGTTCAAACAGCTAATATAACCCTCAAAATGGATCTTTATGAAGTGTTCATCATGCAACGTGTCTAATCGCGTCAGTACAGTGTTTGATGTTTACATTGATTCTGAATGAGTTTGAGGCTATGCTCCGTGGCTAACGGCTAATGCTACACTGTTGGAGAGATTTATAAAGAATGAAGTTGTGTTTATGAATTATACAGACTGCAAGTGTTTAATAATGAAAATAGCGACGGCTCTCTTGTCTCCATGAATACAGTAAGAAACGATGGTAACTTTAACCACATTTAACAGTACATTAGCAACATGCTAACGAAACATTTACAAAGACAATTTACAAATATCACTAAAAATATCATGTTATCATGAATCATGTCAGTTATTATTGCTCCATCTGCCATTTTTTGCTATTGTTCTTGCTTGCTTACCTAGTCTGTTGATTCGGCTGTGCACATCCAGACTTTAATACTGGCTGCTATTGTCTAATGCCTTTCATAATGTTGGGAACATGGGCTGGCATATGCAAATATTGGGGGCGTACATATTAATGATCCCGACTGTTACGTAACAGTCGGTGTTATGTTGAGAGTCGCCTGTTCTTCTGAGGTCTTTTAAACAAATGAGATTTACATAAGAAGGAGGAAACAGGAAACAAGGGAGTTTGAGACTCACTGTATGTCATTTCCATGTACTAAACTCTTGTTATTTAACTATGCCAAGGTAAATTCAATTTTTGAATCTAGGGCACCTTTAATCACAAAATATTCTCATAATTAGTGGCTGATGCAAGTGGGATGACTAAAACTTAAGCTTCAGAATAAACTTTTGTTTAACTTAATAAACAAAACATTTATATAACAAAAAAAAAAACTAAATGAGTGGCTTAGAGAACTACTGAGTGAATAAGAATTGCTGAATGAGTGCCCTGTACCTTTAAGGTTGCTCATACACTTCCGTGATAAACAGGCCTGATCCTCTTGTTTGGTGTGTCAGGTGAGTCCGATAGTAACAGGTGTGAGTGTCAGCCTCTCTTTATCTTCACACACACACACACACACACACACACACACACACACACACACACACACACACAGCGAGAGCTTCGTGTTCATGTCACTGGTAAGTTCTGCACCTATTTGCCATTTTATTTTTTACACGTTTATGATACAAAACAATTAGATTTTATGTTTGTCATTGCAAGACTATTACTTTGTAGAGAAATGGTTACTAAACGATTACTAGCTAGCTTTATTCACTCTAAAATCATGTTGACATGTATATTGTTTATGTCTTGTGGCTAAAAGAAAGGTTTAGATCGATAAATAAATAAATAATCACATATTTTGGGTGAACTGTCCCTTTAACTAAACCTGGAAGTGCTAAATCTTGATTTTAGAACATTAAATTCAGCATGAAATAAATTATTCATATGCAATTAAAATAAAATACATGCTTGTTAACAATTTCTGCATGTGTTTGTTCAGTAATAAAAAAATAATAATTATAATTTGACCTCGTAATATTGGTTTAAAATGCTGTAACTGAATCTTGGTGAGTTGACACACTTCTCTCTGGTGACGTATGCAGGACTTCTCCAATCATTTAGTCCAATTAAAGTCACCATGAAATATGAATTTTCTGATCATAGACGGAGGGTGAACCAGCTCCAGGGTAAGAGACGTGTTTCCCCTTTAAAAACACATTTACATAGATTTTTATTAAATAGTTTCAAATTAAATGACAACCTACACATCCCAGCATAAACACTCCTGATCAGTTATTTCTTATTAAATTATTTACATTCACAAACCACTCTTAATTTTTTTCAGAAAATCAAGCTTACTGTATGAGGGATTTGGCACGGCAGTAAAAAAGAGCGCTCCCTTTATAATCAATAAAAATCTGTCATCATCATGATCTCACAAAGTTCTGTTATAATCAATGAAGCTGACGGCACAATGAATCTCTTATTTACAGAACTGTTTGTTATAACGAGAGGATTTTTGAGTGTTTTTGTTCAGTCCTAACTTAAACACCTCTGATTGGCTGTTACATTTTGAAGAAATCAAAATATGTCTGTGATTGGCTACATTGCTCAATGCTGCAAAACACGTTGTAAATAGAAACCTTTGACGTTCTCCAGCGAGAAAACACAGATATGCACTGGATCATTTGCCAAATCTGTTTCACCAGTATGTTATTATTACAGAGAAAACTGATCCTAGACCAGCAGTTATGGGCAGATTTTCCCTCTGAATCAATCAGAAGCAGCAGCAGTGTCTGTCTCTGTCACTTCTTCCATCTGATCATGACTGTAAGGTTTCGCTCCTCTGTTCCTGTTAGGTCACTGATGGTCAGTGATGTCTCTGCTGGTGTTCTCCGTGCCTCTGCTCCTGGTTGTGGCCGTGATGAAGGCTCTTTCCCGCTCACCGCTGTCGGCCCTGTGCCGTCAGGTGTATACTGGCATACTGAAGCTTTCGCACAGGAAGGTCTGTGTCAGCTCCACTCACGCCTTTGTCTTCTCCAACTGCACCCACGGACAGGCTCAGAGTGTTCTGCTGACCTTTGACCTGTATTCCACCACACACGCCTCCTCCAACATCGGCCCTCAGAAAGGTCAGACACTGGAGTCTGTTGATGCTTTATTTAACAGATAATATTCCTCTAATCTTCTGCTCTGTAGTAACACGTCCTCTTGTCGTTGTAGGAGCGTTTCTGGATGAGATTGTGGCGCGTGAAGCTCCGCTGAGGGTCTTGGAGTTGGGGACACACTGTGGCTACGCTTCAGTCAGGATTCTGCGTCTGCTCCATCCGTCTGGAAAACTGCTGACTGTAGAGCTGGATCCTCTGACAGCAGATCGAGGGGAGGAGATCATACTAGTGGCAGGCTTCAAAAACCAGCAGGTATTACATCATCGCTTTCGATTTTCATCATTAGTTGCTTTGTAACGACTCCCAATATTGTTGAGATTACTCAAAAAACTAATAAATACGGTTCAACCACCTTCATGTGCAAACTTAGTGTGTTCAATCAATCACATAATCCAAACCCCTTCACACACCGACGATAAATGCAGGATGAACAGAGTCTGATCCCATAGTCTCTCCAATATCAACTGAAGCAAATATCTCTGAACACATAAAAAAGTCTGTCCCAAAAAGATATTCCAACGCTCACAGTGATGTGTCCAATATTCAAACAGCCACCAAACACTAGTGATCGAAACTTTTACAAATCTTTTATTTTGAATCATTGGTTCAGAGCGTGTTTCAAACTAGACTTTCCAAAGTCACATGATTTCAGTAAACGAGGCCCAAAATCTTAAAATCATCATGTCTTTGCTCAGTTTCAGGTGCTGACATGCTCCTCGGCTGAGGCCATCTCTTCTTTACGCTCTCACACTGGGAATGATGGTCTGGATCTGGTTCTAATGGATCATGACCCTGAGCTTTACCTTCAAGACCTGCTGGCCTTACAGAGAGGGAATCTGCTCTCTACCTCCTGTGTTGTGTTGATCAACAGAGCTCTGACGCCTGGAGCTCGAGACCTTCTGGAGCACGTGACAGCCAGACCGCAGAGCTTCAGCGTGGGCAGACAACTCCATGGACTGATGGAGATACGCTGCCATACAGGAATGAGTCCTAAACCCCAGAACTGAGTTCGCATTATAGCACCTCTGGTTTCATCGACACAAAGTCAGTGGGTTTTTGGTTAAATCCCATTTTGGTTAAATGTGTGGTTAACACAAGTTCAAGATATTTTCAGGTTTTAATCTACGTTAAACATGTCAAACAGGAAAACTCTACTCATTTACTTTTATATGCTTGTTTAATTTTGTCTTCTGATATGATCTTGCAGTTGTCTTTACTTTATTAGTATGGTGTTTACTGAGGTTAGTCTTTTAATATCACTGTCTTCGTACATTAAGCCACGTTAAGAGCTTTTCCATGTAAAGTGTTTTAGAAAGTCCCATTTTTTCCTGTCTTTTTTCTTGTCCACTGGTTGTTATTAAGCGAGAACATTGATTGCACAAATTGGACTGGTTTTTTTCTTCTTCTAAAAAGACCCAGCAGCTCGCAAATTCTATTTAATGTTCATATACTAATTATTATTCAGTTATAATTAGCAAAAGCTGATAGTATTTCTTTGTTATTGAAAGAAAGAGTAAAATATAGCTTGACGAAGTGATCTGTCATGTTCTCTTATCAGTACGCAATGGACACTGATCCAATGTGTTTATACTCAACATTTCAACTTTTTTTCTATAATTTTAACAGGGTTTATTTCTCAAAATATGACTCTCAAAATTTAATGAGTTTATTCTCAACATTGCATTTCAGCTTTTTTCTTGAGAAGAGTTTAATCTCACATCATAATGATGAATCTCAAGATGGTTTTATTTTTATTTTTTATTATTGCTTGGCCCTAATCCTCTTCCATAAGTTAGTATTTCAGATTGTACAATTGAAAAAAAGTAATGATAATTAATTTTCACCGACTAAATATTTTTCAGAATTGAAATAAGTGGGAAAAGCTCATTTTCCTACAAATCAAAGATTAAAACGGGTCAAACTGACCCACAACAGTACATGAGGGATCAGCAGGAGAATCTCTCGGCATCTGCTTATGTCGCTTCAATAAAGTGAACTTTCCAAACAAAAATAGTTGTTCTTAACTGTATATTTATATTATATTATATTATATTATATTATATTATATTATATTATATTATATTATATTATATTATTTGTAGGGCTGATACTGAAGATTTCTGCTGACAGACTCGTCTGGGGCCTGTTTCAGAAAGGAGGTTAAGTGAAAACTATGTTAACCCTGAAATGAGGGAAACTTTGGGTTTTCTGTTTCAGAATGGGAGGTTTGTCAAACACGAGAAAGCAGGTTAAGTCAAGCCTGTTTCTGAAAGAGAGGTAACTTATACTCAGAGTCAGTTACCATGGTAACTTACTCTGTGAACCTAACCTGGTCAGGAGCAGGTTTTCTTTGGTAAACCCAGAGTTTCCTTCGGTCTCCTCCTCCTTTTTAAAGTGCAAGTGATGTTTAAATACTGCAGTTCACTTATTCATTCACATTGCAAAAATGTTTTTCATAATGAGTATTTTTCATCCTATTTCAAGTGCAAATATCTAAAAATTCCTAAATCAATATGGATTTTCTATATAAGAAAATTATATAAGATATGTAGTGTTTCCTGAGGGGATCTAAATTAAGTGCATTTTACTTAAGTAAAATTATCAATATCTGCCAGTGTGGCAATAAAAATAATCTTAATGCAAACGGAAAGTGTCGAAGTGTCTACCCAGGTGAAAAAAAAGTGCAATAAAATACACTTTATTTTAGTACACAGTACACTTCCATAATGTACTTAAAGTGCTCTATTTCCGTGCACTTGTTTTGTACTTAATATACTAAAAGCTGTACTTTAGTACTTCTTCATATAATCTTAAGAACATCTAAGTGTACTCAACTGTGCTATTTTGAGACATCATGAATTTGAACTAAAATGTGCTTTTAACATACTATCTCTGTATGAAAAAAAAAAATGTATTTAGTTACCACTTGTAGTACACTTGAACCCATCTTTCAAACACTTTTAAAATAGACTTATGATGTATTTCAATATAAGATTAATATATAATGAATATATACAAAATGTATTTATAATTTATTGCCTACAACATTACGAATACATTTTGTATATATTTATCACGGGTTGAAAGATGGGTTCAAGTGTACTACAAGTGGTAACTAATTTTTTTTTTTTTTTTTTTTAAATACAGAGATATTATGTTAAAAGCACATTTTAGTTCAAATTCATGGTGTCTCAAAATAGCACAGTCAAATGATATCAGCTTGTGCTTGATATTGAGCAGATGTTTACAATAGTTTTACAACTCAAGCAACTTGACGAGAAATCTTGTTACACCCCTAGTGCAGGAACATTATTCTAACCATAAAATAACATTTAACATTAATGAATGTGGACATTTTAACATTCTTGGAATGTTCCAAATAAACGTTCTTTGAATGTTGTGTTGTTATCTCAGAATAAACCCTGACAGGGTGATTAGGACCCTGACTCCAAGCGGAGGTTCCATCAGCCTGAAGGGGTTCATTAACAGATAACAACCAGCTGGATGTACATTATCCCTCTTATTATACGGCTACTTGCCACATAAGTAAATAATGAGACACGGAATATTGATCCGAGTTGAAATATTTTATCAGCTTTTTGAACGCAAAGCTTCTGCGGAGAGAGCAGTTGCTAGCGGCCAAGTTCAAACTAGACGAACATTTCAGGGATACAACACACCACTTATTAAATGGCATTTTGCCACTTAAATAATTATGGGGATAAGAGATATTGATATGAGATGAAACTCTTTTAAAACTGTACCTGCTATCTTATAATCCAACTGTACAAAACAATAGTCGCAAAATGGCAGCAGCTGCATTTGTATGAAACAAGAGAAAGCAGGTCAGCGATACTGGATGACAATTAAATAACTGTACACAAAATATTGATTTGACTGAGTTTTAATATTTTATTACCGCACCAAACAAAACTTTGACGAGGAAAAAAAAACAAAAATGTTCCCAGCCAGCGCTGCTGACTTCAGTAACCCGGATGAGCCTGTGTTATCTGTTTTCAGTGGTTGTTATCAGGGAATAACATACCTCTGGATGGCGCAATTGACCAATCAGAATCAAGTATTCCAGCCGTGTAATAAACTTAAAATAATGTTTTGTTAACATTTATGAAAAAAAAAAAAAAACATTTTACTGTTCTTGGACCGTTACAAATCAACATTCATAGAATGTTGTATTATTAATAAAATTAAGGTCAAAAAACATTGCAGGAACGTTATGCTAACCTTAAGATAACGTCCCAGAAATGTTAAGCAAACTGGACATTTCCACGTTTTAGAACATTTCAAATCACCGTTCCCACAACCAAAACCGAACGTTTGGAAAAAATACCTTTTTTATCTGGGGATGTGTCCAGTGTGTCTGGATCTGTACCGCGATCCTCATCTGCTGCCATAAGTTATTACTACATTTGAACTTCTTTACAAACATTTTTTATTTTAATTTTAATGGATTTTCTTGTGGATGAGATGGAGCAGATAGTAAAAGAAAAACATCATCAAGTGTCCAGCATGCATGCGGTCTTTCAGTTTGGTTAAACCGTTCTCATGTGTGCTGGACACTTGATTTTCTTTCTCTATCTGCTCCATCTCATCCATGATCAACCTCTTTAACTCTTGTGCGGTGATCAAAACCCTTTGCCTAATTTGGTGTTCGGGTCAAAAATGATGACCTTTTAAAATTGCTTGTATGTCTCTCAGTTCACTTTATTATCTCTAAATATTGGATTCAATCTTTTTTGTCAGCTTGTTTTCTTTCGATAGCACAGGAACTTATGAACTTATGAACTGAACTTATGCACCTCAATTGTTGACAGAAAAAAACATTTAAGGGTAATTTTGGCAAAATTTAATTACATTTTAATATATTCTTTACAATTGTTCACACTAGTGTGCTTTAATGTGTAACTTGTTTTGAAATTATTTTATTTGGTACAAAATGGCACAAAGTCACACTTGTGTTGCAGGTCAGAAATGGCCTACATAAAATTGCTCATAAACCTCTCTATATGCCATATTGTCACAAATATTTGACAACTTAATGTCTTTCATTAAGCATCATAATAGCTGATCCAGTAATATTCAGTTCTCATTATTGTCCTTCGGTCTCATATGCTTCAGTCACCATCATTTGACAGATCACTTGAAAGATACTTTTTTAATAAACATTTTCAGACAGCTGCAGGGCATTAGTCCATAATAAGCTGACAATGAGAAATACAAAGACTGAAAGATCAGACTTTATTGTAAAAACACCCTCCTGGCAAGTGAATTATACTAAACTGTTTTATTAGGGTAGACTATTAAAATGAATCAGTCAACTTAACTAGGCCCAAATGCTCCTGTCTATACTAACGAACCTTATAATCACATGCTTTGTAAATGCATAAAGTAAACTTGATCCCCATTAATATGCGGAAGTTTTGAAATGTTTTAACAGCAATAAAAGAACATTTGAGAGCTAAAGTTGAGATTTCACTTGTGTGTATTTAAATTAATAATTTGTCCAAAACTGAAAACCTTTCCACATCATTCCAAACCCCTTAGTTTACCTGGATTTACTTTTTTTCCCAAGAACAAAAAAAAAAAAAAAAAAAAAAAAAAAAAGTTATTGTCGCTGAACAACGACGAAAACTATGGCCTTGTATTAGACTCGGATCAAGTTTCATTAGACACTTTAGAAAATCCACTTTATTTCAAAGTAATTTTTTCCGAAAAATATGTAGTTTTACAAACAACAGAAGCTCTTTAAGGAGAAGTTGGGTGGCTCTTAAAAGAGCCTTTGGGTCGCTGAGAGTCTCGGTTGAATCTCTACTTGGAGCTGGTGTACTTGGTGACGGCCTTGGTGCCCTCGGACACGGCGTGTTTGGCCAGCTCTCCGGGCAGCAGGCAGACGCACGGCGGTCTGGATCTCTCTAGAAGTGATGGTGGAGCGCTTGTTGTAGTGAGCGAGACGAGACGACTCACCGGCGATGCGCTCGAAGATGTCGTTGACGAAAGAGTTCATGATGCCCATCGCCTTGGAAGAGATGCCGGTGTCAGGATGAACCTGCTTCAGGACTTTGTAGACGTAGATAGCGTAGCTCTCCTTCCTGGACCTCTTGCGCTTCTTTCCTCCCTTACCGGCGGTCTTCGTGACGGCCTTCTTGGAGCCCTTCTTAGGCGCGGACTTTGCTGGTTCAGGCATGATGCTTTTTGAACACAAACTTCACAAAGCAATGTGAGGTCAGAAGCGACACAGAGATATTTATTCACCGCCCTATGCTAATTTTCAAAGAGATACAGGAACTCTATGATTGCCTCTTTTAATGGACCAAACCCATAAAGTCGTATTTCATTGGTCAACTCAAAGCATCACGAGCGGAATGAGAGCCAATCACATGCGCCGCCGTCAACCGCTCAATGTTTGAACTACACCCTGACTGTTTCCTTTGTTTCATCTCCTGCTCTTTTTATTATTAGTTTGAGAAAATAAGCGGTTCTAGACAAATATTGTGAAACATCGTGTGATTTTAAAAACCCTTTAGACCCATTGAGGGAGTGTTGGAGGAAAGAGACCATTATAAGTCAAACATCCTTTAAAAACAGTTTTTCCTCGAGACTTCATTGATTCATGAAACTGTTGAAACTACACGAATAAAAAAAAGCCCATTTGTGTAAAACAAATACCAGTTTCGTTAATGTTTTATGTATTTTGAACTGCAAACTAGTCCCATTCTGATCTAATTTAAAGTTAGTTATATCTTTAAACATTGTGTAATATTACAAAAGGTCTTTTGTGCGCCACTTAAACAAACATATTCTGGGTATCATCATTAAAGAGAACTAAAAGAAAAGATACTGCTAGTCCCGATATTTTATTGAGAAACAGTTTATATTTAGTAACATTTATTCTGAATCAAAGCGTTTTATCAACTACATTTGTATATGGCTCTTTGTGTGAGAGAGTGGGTGGCTCTTAAAAGAGCCGTTGGGTTGGTGTAGTTGTTCCTGGTTTCAGAAGTTTATCCTCCGAAGCCGTACAGAGTGCGTCCCTGTCGCTTCAGCGCGTACACAACATCCATGGCGGTCACGGTCTTTCTCTTGGCGTGCTCGGTGTAGGTGACGGCATCGCGGATGACGTTCTCCAGAAACACCTTCAACACTCCGCGGGTCTCCTCGTAGATCAGACCGGAGATGCGCTTGACACCGCCACGGCGAGCGAGACGACGGATGGCGGGTTTGGTGATTCCCTGGATGTTATCGCGCAGAACTTTACGGTGACGCTTGGCGCCTCCTTTTCCGAGTCCTTTACCGCCTTTGCCTCTTCCAGACATGTTTAACACAACTCTATCAAACGATGATAAAGAATGATAGATGAGTGTGTTACTAGGAGGCCTTTTACAGTTGCTTACAGGACCTGAGAGAAACCAGCACCGCGTCACAAGGCGCAACACGCCCCTCCCCTCAATATAGTTCGAGCACAAAACACTGTGATTTCACCCTAACACTGATCTAACGAGGCCTGTGCTTTGTTTTGTATGAAAAATTAAGTTTTATAAGATTTATTTGACAAAGATAATATTATAACATTGTCATATCATATACAGAGATAGTGAATGACAATGAAATGTGACAGTTTAGTATATTTATTAGACAGTTCAGATATATTTGGGTCATTCTACAAACGTTCATTTTTGGTATGACAAAATGTCTTAAAATGTATTTCTTTTTCTAACATTTAAACTTAGACCACATTATTATATTACACTTTGACTTTATGAATACACATAAATGACAGCTTAATGATTTTTAATTTTTTTGTGCATTTATTTAAATATCGCATGTACCTTTTTGTTATCACTGGTGTTACCATACTTCTCTGGTATTTTTAAACGTTTTTATGAAATGTTATTTCTCAATTTTTTTTCAGTACATGCAGTCAGAGTTACAGAATAATAATGATAATGCAAAAAATAAGGAGATTATGTGTTTTTTTTATTTTAATCAGGTTAGTTAAAAATGTGATTGAATGATGTTAATTGCATTGCACAACCATGTATTTGCTATAACAATGAAAATATTTGAAAAACAGTTATAAACAAGTAATGATGCAATCCTTTACATCTTAATTCTTGAGTATAGCAGAATTCAATGGATGTAAAATTATTATCATGTCACATATGACACATTTTATTTAATGTGACAGACAAAAAACAGTAACACCAGTGACACAATGAATCACCAGTGACGTATACATAAGACCAAAGATCCTTATTCTTCAACTATAATTAAGTAGATGCGACTAAATTTTTACATTTGGTGTACAATCAAAGACTTATCATTGTCACTTAGTGAAAGCAGTCAGTAAATGATCATAAACAACATTTTAAAACTGTCTGTAAAATATGCTGTCTGTGAAGTCGCTGCACTGAATTTAGCCATATCTGCCCAAAGGAGGATTAACAATGAGACAGAAAAGTTATAACCATGTAATCTTAGTGCTATTTTATGAAAATAACTAAATGAATAGCTTTGAATAAAGTTTATCTATAAACGGGTGTTAGGGATAAACAGTTTAGGACCCTTGAGACCAGATATGTTGAATAAAGACCCGGAGTCAAAGTTTTAAAATGTAATAAATTGAAGAAAAATTGAATGAAGAATAGTTTGCAGTTTCATCAGCAGAATCCAGCTTCAGGTCTCACAAGGAGTTCGTAGGCCGCTCTGCGTACATTCACATTTCCATAACAATTATACTCTAACAGAGTCAACTAACTATATCATTACTTCAGGTTGGATGATTCTGATTGGCTAAGGAAAATAGACAAATTTGGTAATCTTCCACACATGGACAGATAGTCAGAAGCATGTCTCCCTTCGTCACGGTGACCCTGGATTTAGGTACCGGATGTCCTTTTGGGGTCATGACATGGCGTCTGCTGGTCTCAAGCAGAATGCCAGTTGTCCAGAACAAAGGACCTGCACAGAACTTAGCACACATACACACATACACGATTCACAGCTTCTTCAAGGCTGAAGTTGATCTGAGCTCTGCTCTGAGCAGGAAACTTTCCCAAAACATACTGATAACAATTTCTTTTCTCTCAGTGAGAGGTACAGACAATATTCAAAATTATTTTCTAGTGTTTGAAAAAGGAAAATAAATGCTTTAACACACGTTGAAGAAGTCATTCAAATAATTTAACAGAAAGATATATGTTGATGAATAACAAAATAAAAAAGATATATATTGAAGCGGCAGTGGATTCCAGAATCCACTCCTTCACGGGTAACACCAGTGACAGTTTTCATGAAAAATGCATTTTACAAAATGGCTGCTGCAAGGTATCAATCCACATGTTGTCAATCGTGGGATATTCACTAAATCAAGTAATTTAATCCGTTTGTATTCTAGTTTTTTTTTATAATTCCCTAAAAGTAAAGTAAGTCACACCAATGACTTCAACTAAAAGCTTCATATGAAATTATGATTTTCTAATTAAAATTTCTGATAACTGAAAAGAGACAGTGGACTTTCCATCGGCCTTTCTTCATGGATCTTCAGGAAATAGGAAGAAGGAAGTCAAGTGATGTCATCAGTGTGATTTTTTATTTCAAAATAAGAGATTTTTGTTAAAGGTAACACCAGTGTCACAACACCAGGGGACACTACATTCATTATATATTTTATAATATTTATTTGGCATTTGTTTTTTTTTATGTCATTTACATTATATATTTGATAGTTATGCATACATTATTGTATTTAAAATGGTAGAAAATCCTGTTTGTGAGCTCAAAATAAAGCACTTTCCCTCTGTACATGACTGTGGGGACGAGCACTTCTGTGGTGTTTGGAAATTTTATTATTAATTAAAAAAAAAAAAAATATTGCCACAATGATGGCTCAAGAAGGTTTAATTGTTCAAATAATATATTATTTCATATTATATATATATATATATATATATAAAAAAATAAAAAAAATTGTAATCCTAAAGTGTTTTTCAAGTGTAATATTTCTGTAAAGTCTAGGGACAGAAAAGTGGACGTTTCTGTAGAATGACCCATTTGCAGAATATAAATGATTTCAGGCCTCTGGGATATAAACTGTAGGTCTCTTAGCTGAATCTGCACCTGCATAAACATTAATCTCTTCTCTGGCCTTCAACATGTGCTAAAAGTTTCAAAACAGACCATGCTGCTATTAGAGAGTAGCTAGAAAATCTGATAAATCTGTGGATGACCTAATAAAAAAATAGTTGGAAAATACCCAACTGTATGTTTTTTGGCAGACTTTCTGAAGATAAAAAGAAGTGACAAACACCTGGATAAAAGGTCACTGGTTAAAAACTGTATAAAATGAGAGTTTTTCACAACTGCTAAAACACTAAACTTCATTCTCTGAATCAAATGGTCACTGGCCGGGACCCGTTTATTGAATAAATCAGTCTTTCTGTAAAACCTTAAACAAGTTTAGGCAGTTACAAACCGTTTGCAAATTCTATACACTATTTTTACTTCAAAACTTTAAAACACACATTGCACTGTGATGCACTTGTGTTGGACAACAGTAAACGCAAGTGACAAAATTAAACAAAACTACAACACAGTCGTCATTGTTTACAAACAAGAGATGAAAAATGATGTGATCAAACCAGCTGTGGGAAATATAAAGCAGCTCAGAGTGCACAGGTGCATTGAATGATGATACGAGCAATGGATGGAAACAATCCGAGAGGAAGAGGATATAGACGAGGAAGAGTATGTGTGAGAGGAGGAAGAAGATAGAGAGGAGGAAGAGGATGGTGTGGAGAGTGTTGTCAAGGCTGGATCTGCACAGGACAAAGTTCTCTGGCTGAACCCAACACAGATGTGATGCTGAGGCAGAATGAATTTTGCAGTATTTTTACAGTATGCAAGTGCTGAATATACAGACATTCAATACAATACTAAACTTGAAGTGCATATGGTGTACAATATATTCAACCTAGTTAATATACTTTTACATAAATACAAATTTTGTTTACTGTATACAATAAATATTTTGTTTTTCAAAATTGTAACTAGATGCTCTGAATGTCAGGGGTTTTGTTAATAAAGATTTGTTTTTTTGTTTAATGCTGTGAGAAAATAGACAAAGGTTTCAAGAAATGTATTTGCAATTGTGAAAGACTAAAGAATGTGTTCACACTATTAGTTACAATTTGTACAAAATGTATTCTTTTAAATACATAGTATATATATATTTTTTTTTTTTTTTTTTTTTTTTTTTGGCTTTGAGAAATACAAATTGTAGTTTGAGGTGTACCAGCTAGTGTTAATACAACTTTCGACTGACAGTAAGCATTAAACTGGAAATGGTCTCGTTCAGTGCAATTTTGGTGGCTCTTAAAAGAGCCTTTGGGGTTTGATGTGGCTGATGCGGGTTTAGGCGCGCTCTCCGCGGATACGGCGGGCCAGCTGAATGTCTTTGGGCATGATAGTGACCCTCTTGGCGTGGATGGCGCACAGGTTGGTGTCCTCAAACAGACCGACCAAATAAGCCTCGCTGGCCTCCTGCAGGGCCATGACAGCGGAGCTCTGGAAGCGCAGATCCGTCTTGAAGTCCTGAGCGATTTCTCGGACCAGCCGCTGGAAGGGCAGTTTGCGGATCAGCAGCTCGGTGGACTTCTGATAACGGCGGATCTCTCGGAGAGCCACGGTCCCGGGCCTGTAACGATGGGGCTTCTTGACGCCGCCGGTGGCCGGAGCGCTCTTACGGGCGGCTTTGGTAGCGAGCTGCTTCCTCGGGGCTTTGCCACCGGTGGATTTACGAGCGGTCTGCTTGGTTCTTGCCATTGCTGCAGTCGACTTTAATTTTCTATCCTGCTTGAGCTGGAAATGCTGCTCTGTGTTACACGCCTGCTTTTAAGGCATTGCGAGGCCATGAGCTCATAGTGTCGGGAGGGTGCCGAGGCTTGTGATTGGCTAGAATGGCTAATCCGTGACGTGTGCTTATGACTGCTAGCCAATGACTGCGCGTTTCCTCTTTTTCAAACAAGCAGAGGGTTTCCCGCTCAATGTGCTTCGATCGGTTGACTCAGATGAGACCTCCATGAGCTTCATACTCACATTGTTATATTTATTTATTCTGAAATACTCTTTACTCCTTAATTCCCAGTGGTTGTGCAGATTAAGAATTGGAACAAAAACACATTATAGTCTGTATAAAAGCAGTATAAAGTCTAAAACATATGAAGCAACGTGCGGCCGTGGTAATAAAAAACAAAACACCCAGAGTAACAGTGACCTATTTCTGTTATCCCAACGCCGATATGTGTATTGGTTTCTATTTCAGATAATCTATCAAAATATTCAATACATCATCAAAGCAGACAAATAACTATTTTATAGTGGAGATGGGTCAGTTAGTGATCCTACACGCCTCCTAAAGAACGATCTCTACAGACACATCAGGGGATCTTCATGTGTTTATAAGGATACACACCTCGTACATTTTATTGGATTGATGGGCTTTATTTTGTTCTCTTCTCAACCTAAAAAGTTTATGATTATTTTAAATATTAACAAAGAAAAGCACTCTTCATCAGATAAAATGGGTGGCTCTTAAAAGAGCCTTTGGGTCAGTAAAACAATCTTTAATAGCTTTACTTAGATTTGGCGGGTTTCTCGGTCTTCTTGGGCAGCAGCACAGCCTGGATGTTGGGCAGCACACCGCCCTGAGCGATGGTCACTCCGCCCAGAAGTTTGTTCAACTCTTCGTCGTTGCGCACCGCCAGCTGCAGATGACGGGGGATGATGCGGGTCTTCTTGTTGTCCCGAGCGGCATTTCCAGCCAACTCCAGGATCTCAGCGGTAAGATACTCGAGCACAGCCGCCAGATAAACAGGAGCACCAGCACCGACGCGCTCGGCGTAGTTTCCTTTGCGGAGAAGCCTGTGAACACGGCCGACGGGGAACTGCAGTCCTGCCCTGGATGAGCGAGTCTTGGCCTTTGCTCTTGCTTTTCCTCCGGTTTTGCCTCTTCCACTCATTGTTAATTCAAGTTACTGTAACTCTCGCAGACAGAAAGAACAGAATGAGATTTCTTTGCTCCACATACTGTCTTTAATCTAGAGTGTCAGTCGCTCATTGGTTTAGAGTCTGTAAAGATGTAAACCAATCATTGAACTTCGCTCCAAAGCCCAACCCCCTTTTTATGTATGCACACATATTTCTGACTAAGACAGAAGGCATGAACATTAAACCATATATATATATATATATATATATATATATTAGAAAATATTACACAAATGGATATCGTACGCTCTTTTAACCAAAATCTGACACTGTACATTATCATGTTCTTGTTGTAATATTGGAGTGTTTCCACTGTTGTTTGTATTGACACAATTCCCCAGCAGTGTTGTGTGTAAATATTCTGTCTGTAAGTTACTTTGTTCTACAACATCTCATTTGGTCTGTATCAGTATCTTATAAAAATGGATTGAGTTTATTTTCAGAGCTTGTCTGTTCTGAATGCAGTCTAACAGATCATATCTTGACTTTTTACTTTAAACGCTATAAGATACACGAGTTTTGCTCTTTATTCAGAGTTGGTGGGTGGCTCTTAAAAGAGCCGTTGAGGAGAAACAGTAAAGACTTTATTTCTTTTTGGGCGCTGCCTTTTTAGGCTTGGCGGCTTTAGGCTTTGCCGCCTTAGGTTTAGCCGCCTTGGCCTTTTTGGGGCTCTTGGCTGCTTTCTTAGCGGCTGCTGGCTTCTTTGCCTTCTTGGGGCTCTTCGTCGCCTTCTTAGCGGCTGTGGCGGCGGGTTTCTTGGCCTTCTTGGGGATTTCTTCGCGGCGGGCTTCTTTGCCGCTGCGCTCTTGGGCTTCTTGGCAGCAGCGGGTTTCTTGGCCGCGGGCTTCTTCGCTTTAGGAGCCGCTTTCTTGGCCGGCTTCTTCTTGGTCTCGGCTTTCTGCTTGTTGAGCTTGAATGAGCCCGAAGCACCGGTCCCTTTGACCTGCACCAGGGTGCCTTTAGTCACCAGGCTCTTGATGGCGATCTTGACGCGAGAGTTGTTCTTCTCCACATCGTAGCCGCTGGCGGCGATGGCTTTCTTCAGGGCGGCGAGGGACACGCCGCTCCTCTCCTTAGATGCGGACACAGCTTTGACGATGAGCTCACCGACACCTGGACCTGCTTTCTTGGCTTTCGCAGCTGACTTCTTCTTGGGCGCTTTGGCCGGGGCGGCAGCAGCCGGGGCTGGAGCAGTTTCTGCCATCTCTCTCTCGGATCGGATCTATAGTCTTTCAAACGCTGTCTGGTTTCAGTAATGAAGCGCTCGAGCGCCGCTGCGCTCTTAAATAACACATGAGAACCTTATAGACTCAACCCGCCCTGCTCGGTGTCTGTGCACCTCCACGAGCCCCTCACGATTGTGTTTTCTTCTCTTACATTTGGGGTAAAACTGAAGCGGTAAAATAGTTTGTCGCAGTAAAAACAAAGTGAGCACCGAGCAGAGGTTCTGAACTTTCACTGGAGACTAAAATACGCGGAGAGGAAATGTTTCTTTTGCCTCCGTCAGATCAAATCCAAGTCGAGGATCAGCCACGGGGAAAAGCTGCGTGTAAATTTGATGGATAGTTTTAATGGAAAAGTTGATAAAAGCCTGAACGCGTCCTCTGTGTGTTCAGAAAACAGTCTGAAAGCGACTTTAATGAAATCAGCATTAGTGAGGGGCGTGAGGACGCTTTCATACAGCTGTTGTTTTGGGCAGCTTGAAGCACACGAACATCATCTGGAGGATCCGAGTCTGTTTGTGACTCTCCCCAGCAAGCAATAGCCGTCATTTCACCGTCTCGGTTAACTATAGACCCGATATAGTCCGGCTATGTGTAACCCACTTTTAGCCAAAATAATCTTTCATTTGGTTACATGTCGTTTTTGCCAAAATAACTTGCGAGTTGTATGATATTGCATCATGTAAGTGAAGTCAACAGTGATTACAAGGTGTTTGGTTTCACATCTTTGACATGTTATATTGTGTAGGCTGTGCGTAGCCACAATTTAGCTCGTAGTCAGACCGGCTATTTGTAGCCCACCTATAGTCAATCCTGATTTATTGTAGTTTTTGGACAGGAAGTGCTTGAGATGGTTGATATCTCATCGTGTTCGCAATGTCAATGATTTCTACAAGATTTAAGTGGCATTTCATGACATGGTCTATATGTAGTCACGATTTAGCTCTGAATTGGATAGGCTATGTGTAGTCTGCTTTTAGTCCACCCGGCGAAATCGAGGCAATTTATAGTCTAGTTTTTACGGCTTGGCTATAGCCCTGATTCAGACCAGCAATGAGTGTAACCAAAATAGTGTTAAGTCATTTTCGACCACAAAGCTTGTGGGATTCTTGATATACTTGCATTTATACATTTATATGCAAGTATAATATACATTTATATGCAAGTATATATTTGAAACAGCATATTTTTGCTGTCACACAATCCTACATTCTACGATATCATATTATATATATATATATATATATATATATATATATATATATATATATATATATATATATATATATATATATATATATATATATATATATATATATATATATATATATCAGGGTATAGCCAAACCATAATTTAATTATAATTATATACCACACACATATATGACTGTATTTAATTTTAAGTTAATTAAAAATTTACAATTTTCAACCGCTAGATGGCAACTGTGGCTCTACTGAGACATGACCACTGGCAACGCGAGACTTGAACGTTAGCTCTCGATCACTGTTGCCAGATCTCGCGATAAACATTTCCGCATTTTACAACCGTTGGAGACGGAGAGCAAGCAACAGCAAATGTTAAAGCAAATTCTTTACTGCTTTTGGTCATGTAAGTATCTGTGTTTTTCATTTTGACATGTGTTTATTATTTATGTACATTATGTGTAGGAACCGTGACATTTTAGCGGGTAACAGTGCAGACAGTAAAACGTGGTTAGATTAACATACATGCACATGTACTGTAGTGTTTCCTTGTGCCCTAAAACTCTGTAATTATCTAAATACAAGGGGGTAAACATGAAACCTGTGCACCCTACTATTATTTGTTATGGAAGCCTTGTATATCTTTTAATCTTTTGATCATTATGGCATAAAAATATGAGTTTTTGATTTGGCAAGGCAAGTTTATTTTGTATAGCTAGCACATTTCAACAACAATGTTCAAGGTAATTCAAAGTGCTTTACATAAGACATGGAATTTATGGAACTAAAAATTAATAAAAAAAAATATTGTTAACATTTTTTATTTAACTTTTTTTTTTGTCAATGTTTTATATTTTTATTATGTTACACTTTGTAATTTTCTTGTAATGTTTATTTGTATTGTATTTGTAAAATGTAATTTATTATTTTTTTATCATTGTGTATTATCTTGAGTTCTGTTTCTAAATAAAACCTTTTATATTTAATTTGTTTGGACGGATTGTAATTTATGAGAACCTGTTATATTTAAGTGAA
This sequence comes from Megalobrama amblycephala, assembly GCF_018812025.1. Classification (NCBI taxonomy): domain Eukaryota; kingdom Metazoa; phylum Chordata; class Actinopteri; order Cypriniformes; family Xenocyprididae; genus Megalobrama; species Megalobrama amblycephala. The sequence goes on from NC_063058.1 coordinate 3,562,171, forward strand.
AAGAATCCTTTAGCCATTATTTTGTTGTCTATTGCATGTATAGATGTAATCATTCATTAGTAGTGTAATTGATGACTAGTCTATTTTTAGGTTATGGTTAGACGTCTATTAGATTTTCACTGACAGCCCAAATTCAGCCTTATTTTAGCCTAGACCCGTATTAACCGTCTATTAGACATAAATATGTAATTGTCTAATAATCGTCTAATTGATGACTAGTCTACTCTTGGGTTATGGTTAGACGTCTATTAGATTTTCACTGACAGCCCAAATTCAGCCTTATTTTAGCCTAGACCCATATTCACCGTCTATTAGACATATATATGTAGTCGTCTAATAATCGTCTAATTGATGACTAGTCTATTTTTGGGTTATGGTTAGACGTCTATTAGATTTTCACTGACAGCCCAAATTTTGCCTTGTTTTAGCCTAGACGGCCGGGCTATGTTTTGACGGCTATTAGACGTCTAATAGACATAAAATTGCTTGCTGGGTCCTGTCTGGCAGATCATCTCTCCATAATAATAATAATAATAATAATAAATTACTAAATATGTAGCCTAAGTCTGATCACGCAAGTATAAATGTTTTAACTTAAATACGTTTTCATTAGCTGATGTACACCATTACTAAATGAAATTGTAAATCGTCTTATTTCTCCTTATTAAAATTCTCCTTAAAATACAACTTATTTGTATCACTGTTTCTTATTTCCCTCCTTGTTCTAGCTTGTACTTTTTACTGCACAATGTTTGAATTTCTATGTCATTGCCTCCTAGAACAACCAATTATTCAGTAAATGTGCCACAGAGAACGACGGGAAGATTTTTAGTGGATTATGCTGGCAAAAGCAAAGGCCGTTTTTGGGAAAACTCTTTAAGAGAAAACATGTAGATGTTGCCTGTTCTGAATTTCTCAGAATAGTACATGGAGGTCTAAAATCTCCCATCATACAACATGAGGTGTTCATCTGGATCCTGAAAAGTTGGACATTCTCTATATTTGAGCTTATTTCAGCTATTTATACTGTAAGGCAAACATCTCACTACACTGTATTCAGCACAGATTGTAGTGCAATTATATGATACATAGACTTTCTTGTTTTAGAAAGGCAGTATGCAAGACAGTGCCAGTGGTCATAAATATGGTGCCTTTAACACCCCGTTCCCTATTGGTTCATTCCCTAATGGGTCTATTAATATGAAAATTAAAAATGAATGAGAATTTTTTTTTTTTTTTTTTTAGTTTATTTACAAACATAGTGCACAATATACTCAATGAAATCAAATAAAAAGGGGTGTGTGATTAAAGGCACATTTTGAATTCACTCACACATTTTTGTGCCATTCCTGGAAACAGTTCCTGTTCAACTGAAGACACAAGTGAACATCACATGCCTGACATTTCCAAGGTGTCTGTTGCTTCTTGCCAAACACTGCTTTGCAATGCGCACATATGCGGCGACCGGAAGTGGCAATTTTTCTGACATCCGAGGTCAGCTCAGCTCCTGGAACCGGCACGTGGTCAATACTGGTCTGTTTCGGTGCTTCTTTCTGAGACACACCACAGAGCTCTGCAACAAGCTGCTCCATAAACTCCTTGTGCGTCATGTTGCCGTGTAGCTCCTTGTGCAATATGAAAGCGTTGGTGGCAGCAATGTCCAAGAAGTGTAGAAAGACTTTTCTGTACCATTTCATGGTTTTGTGCTGCGCAGTGTAGTACTCCAACAGCTGATCGGACAGGTCGGCACCTGCCATGTGGTGGTTGTACGCAGTCACAGGTGAGGGACACGGAAAAGTCTTTGTCCTCCATGTATCTTGTGCTTTCACTTTTCTTTGCACACGGTCTCCTGTATAGGCAGCATGGATGGTGGAACAAACAGACACCTCTTTTTTGTCCATCCACTTCACACACACAAGAGGCCCATCCCGAATCCACCTGATGGATCCCCTGGTGGACTTTTTGGTCAGCGAATTAGATGCGCTCTGTGGGAAGCCCCTCCTGTAGTCTCTGTAAGTCCCACAAGCACCAAACTTCATAGCAAGCAGGTCTGTTAAGAGCTTTGGACTTGTAAAGAAATAATCCATGTAAACATGGTACCCAGAGCCCAAAACTTTCTTGTCCAGAAGAGACATCACAGCATTGTATGAAATCCCATGGCCTGTAGGAAAGCTGTTCTTGCCCGTGTACACAGAGAAGTCCACAGTATATTCATTTGATGTGTCAGCAAGGACAAAAAACTTGAAGCCCAGCTTTGTTGGCTTTGGTTTCGTGAACCGTGTCATTCCTGCATTTGCTCTGCATGCCACCAGTCTTTCTTTCACAGCTAAATTTCTTTTAGGATGATAGAAGGTTTTGCACGCAAGACGGATGGTGTCCAAGAGGGGTCTGATCCTGAAAAGTTGGTCATGTTCAGCTGTGCCCCTCTTTTTGTCATTTTCCTTGTCTGCATCTGGGTGACTCATGTGCAAATTCCATGAAATGGTGCGGTATCTGTCCCTTGACATAACTGTGGCAGGAAGTGGCAAAGAGAAAAGACTGTCCTGCCGCCAGTAGTCAGCGATGGAGCTCATCTTCACTGTGGCCATGTAGAAAACGAGTCCAATGTAGCGGTACATCTCGCCAACGCTGACATCTGTCCAACTGTATTTGCGACCCTTTGCAAGTGCCCTGGCAGCCTGAGCGTTTGTGTTGTGGCACAGATTTGACACGGCGCTCTCTGAGAAAAACAGTTTGAAAAGACTCATAGGGGAGTGAGAGTCAGTGAGACTCAACTGTGGCCCAGGTTTCCGCGCAGGCAGAAATCTCAGAGTCTCTGGATTAATGTCGACATCAGTTTCTGCTTTCCATGACGAATTTCTGGCTCTCTTTGCAACAGGTATCTGTTCGCTGTCATTCTCACATCTGTGGGGGGAGAAGACAAAAGTGAGCATGCTGACAACAGGATCACATTATCAATTACTAAAACTGATATATTGCCCACTCATTACAAACATATACTTTGTGTGTATTATTTCACAGTATGTAAACAAAATGAAACTGTCATCTGTAACATGAGGGGTAAAAACGCACTTACTCATTAAGATTCTCAACTGCATTGAAAACTGAATGATGCTTGTGTGCCGCTCCTGTATGAGGTGCACGTGAAGGAATCACATGCCTAAGAAAAGAAAAGGTAAATGTTAGTAAACATTTCTCAGCTTAGATTGTCCAAGGTGGCATACCAGTGCATGCATAAGTGATTGACAATTAATGGATATGGTCACACGCTTTATATGTGTTGATGGAGCATCAACAACCTTATGTCATGCAAGTTCAAAACATTTACACCTAAGCAGACAATGGAGAACACAGTTAAAGGGATAGTTCAGCCAAAAATGAAAATTAGTCCATGATTTAATCACCCTCAAACCATCATAGGTGTAAATGACTATATCCTTTCAGGTGAACACAATCAGAGATAAATTTAAATATCCTTAGTCCTCCAAAGTTTATAGGCTATTGGTTGTGAATGGTTCCCCAAATTCTGAAGACAGAAAAATGCATACATCCATAAAAAAAAAAAAAAAAAAAAAAAAAAAAAATATTTTTATACCATTCACAACCATTGTAAACCTTGGATGACTAAGGCCATTTTTAAATATATCTGTGATTGTGTTCGTCTGAAAGAAGATTGTCATGCACAGGATGGTTTGAGGGGGAATAAATCATGTAATCATTTTAATTTTTGACTGAAGTATCCCTTTAAGCTCTGTTGATGAAGCAGCATTTTACAGCAAACCCAAACTAGACCATTAGAATATAGTCTAAACATTTCCCCTGCCACATTATAGAGAATAAAAATGCTCGTTTCGTAAGACATTTAAATGTAATGAAAAGTCCACAGGACAACACAATTCACAATATTACAAACTGGTAGATTTCTGTCTGGCCATATGGGACTGAAAGCGCTACATGTGTAAGCGACTCTAATAACTAAATGAAGAATAAATGTCTTACTCATCAGAAAATGTGTCTGGATCAAAGCCCTCCTCAAAGTGCAGGCCTTCATCATCAATGTCTTCATCATCTTCTGATGAAGAACTGAACTCTTCCTCGCTGTCTACAGTCATCAGGAGATCTTCCTGGGGTGCGTGACGAGCCATCGTGATGAAAGGTCAATAAAGCCAAACTAATGTTTGCTGCTAATTTTATCGTATCGATAGGGGGCGTTTACCACATTTCTCTGTCTTATTTCAGGTGATTAGCATATGAATAAAGCGCTCTGCGGGTGGGTGTGGCCAGACCAGCGCTAAAAAAAACTAGAACAGGAAAACCCCTTAAACTTTGTGTTTTTGCTGGATTCCATACTTTTCTTGATCCTTCTTTAAGAACATATTTCACTGGTTCAGGAATGTCAGTGTTCAGCATAAACAGAGATTTGCACTGGATATGTTTTGAAGCTCATGGTAATTTCACATGGCTGGATGTTCTCTCTCTGATTGGCTGTGCTCAGGCAACGAATGTTTGGAAGGTATTTCATTGGGTAGAAAAGGCGCTCCCATAGACCTTATGTAGCCCCGCCCATTTTCAGCGCTGCGCTCGATGTCTTTTGACTTCCGGCTTGTATTTCCACAGTATTTATGAAAGAACTGCTCATTTTAAAATCTTCCCGGTCTACTGACATTTGTTAAGACATCTGCTTTAAACATAACAATGCTCATGATAACTTTCATTAACTCTACAACAGGTAAATCCACTTCACCAGCAAATTATTCTTCAACAGCGATGCCATAGAAATATACAGAGCTACCACAAAAACGGAAGTTCAAAGACAATATTCTAAAGATGGCGGCGCGCTTGTTTCTCTGGTAAATAAGCACCCCTGAATCACCCCTCCCCTACAAGTTTCAGGTTCATTGAACTTTCCCACATTTTGGGTGTGGCAAGAAGTGCAGTTTCCCACAAAGTTTCACCAACTTGACCCTTGGACATCAACTTTGGAGGCATAAAAAACATTTTTATCAGTGATGGAAATTTAGTATTTACAGAAACGGTTATTTATTTCGCAACATGTTTCAGCTCTAAAGGTAATTAAATTAATGCAATCTCTGAATGCGTGTGTTGATGTGCATATAACAATTCAAGAAAATTACAAAAACATGGGTGGCTATTTAAAGCGCGCACAGTTTATGCTAATTTCAGAGGGCTGGATTGCCTGTTTTCATTGGTCAGAAATTGGCTGGCTATAGAGACACATCTGCCAATTGAAAAGGTCAAAATTTGAATCCTTCCCATCACCAGAACCACCAGTGACTCTTCTGTCTAACTTTCCCACACAAAAGATGTCAATGCAGATCACAAGCACGCCAATAAAGTATTTTAAATTGACAAAAAATCCGCAATGTTCTTACTTGATATTGTGAACATTCAATTAACTCTGGGAGAACAGAGTTAGAAAGAGCATAGTGTGGAAAGAAATAATGGACAAGTGGCAGCAACAGTGGCAGAATGAAACAAAAAGGAGACATTTATATTCAATACGAAACAGAGTGGGTGTGTCAAGAGATAAAGGTACGAGTAGGAGAGAACAAGTCATTTTAAGTAGAATAAGAATGGGGCATAGCAATCTTAATGGCACTTTACATATTATGGGAAAGCACCCAACAGGAATGTGCACACAATGTCAGAAGTATGAGACAGTTGAGCATGTTTTAATATCTTGTGGAAGGTTTAATCAAGAGAGGCAAGAAATGATGACCCAGCTACAGAGTTTAGGAAGGGTAGAGGCAAGTGTTAAAGATATTTTAGAGTGTGCAGAGAAACAAAAAGGCAGGAAATATTTATTAGATTTTTTAAAAGAAACTGGATTGGAGAAGATAATATAGTATAAAGGGAATTTAGTACAGTAGGTGGCAGTAATGCAACAAACTGGATGCCAGCTGCCGTAAAAACCCAAAGAAGAAGAAGAAGAAGAAGAAGAAGAAGAAAGAAAAGACCTCAAAGAAAAGACGGTAAAAAGTTTCTTTGTGTTGTGTTTTTAATCGATCACGTTTATGTGTATTTATTCGATCGTTAAGACTTAACATGACTCAAATATTTTATAAATGGGCTTCAAAGTCACTTTATCGCGTCTTTTGATATTTTACAAATCGTCTCACGTTGCTTGCGCCCCGGTGAAAAAATACTATGGTAATTTGTAGTAAATGCTATAGTGTTTTTGAGCCATGCTATAGTACTATAAATACTTGAATTAAGTAGCAACTATAGAATTACCTAAGTAACTATAGTAATATAAAAAAAAAAAAAAAACTTTACCCAATATTGTACTAAGTTTTCTACAATTTTAGGGTATATTATACTATAATATACACTACTGTAGTAAAAAATAAAGTATACTACAGTATTTATAACAGTTTATCAGTTCACTGTAGTTAATACTATAGTATTCTGTAGCATTCATTAGTGTTGTAACTACTATACAGTATAAAAAAAAAAATACTATAGTATGGTTCAAAAACACTTTTCACCTGGGTGGTTACATATTCATGGTTTGTGATTTTACCTTGTTGTTGGTGCTGTATTTTATTTAATTGGTTACATTTTACAATACTGACCAATGTTTTTGTGGATTTTTAGAGGCATATTAGTTTTGGGAGATGTTCTGCTTTACTTCATTTACAGCGATGCAAATCGTGCTGCAACAATTTCCACTGTCCAGTGCTCTTAAAGGGCACCTATTCTGCAAAATTCACTTTTACATGGTGTTTGACCATAAATGTGTGTTGGCAGTGTGTGAGCAAAACCACCCTAGAATGAGAAAAATCCACCCAGTGTTTTTTTTTTACAATCTCAATAATTCATAAGCACTGTCTCAGAACGCCCTGTTCTAAGATTGCTCTCACTGTGACGTAGAATTGCGCTAAGCCCCACCCACGTGGTTTGATTGACAATCTGGTTTTGGCATAGACCCTGGCATAGACCCGCCCTCGGTGATCTGTCAACCATCCTCCATTGTTTCAACGACAGCCGGTAATGTCTCCTAAGAAACATAAGTGTTCTGTTGTGGGATGTAATAATGAACATAGTAGTTTTCACTTCCGACATCAGAGCCACTGAAAACGCAGTGGATGGATTTTATTTACGAAGGAAAGCTTTGTGGAATGATTTTTGCGCGAATCATTTTTTGACTGACTGTTTTGAGAACGAGGGTCAATTCAAAGCAGGTCTTGCTTCAAAGTTAATCCTCAAGTGTGGATCGTTGCCTACTGTTCGCGATCCAACGTCACCTCCAGAAGAAGTAAGTGTATTTAATGTTTTTTGAGCAAATAGTCATTTCAGTCGATGTCAGCCAGTTCAATAACAAATGCGTCTAAAGTTGTTGTTGTCGTAGTAGAATGTCTGTGTATATATTTTAAACCTTGTTTGTATAGTGTGTATCCACACGTATATATATATATATATATATATATATATATATATATATATATATATATATATATATATATATATATATATTTTTTTTTTTTTTTTTTTTAAGATATTGTATTAAAAACTGTATGTTTTCCGGGATGGTCTACCATACATAATGGAGTGACTTGAAGTTGTTTCATCCGTCTTGTAACCTTTGATACAACAAATAGGGTCAGACAGTTTTATGTCATGTATTATTTTTTGCAACAATTACAAATGTAAATAAATTAATACCTGTTCTATCTCCCTGCAGCATATATTTTCTGGTTCTGTAGCCATCTTCTCACATTTGCCACATAAGCACCTGTACGACAAGTAATGTCAACATGACGCAACCGTTCCCTCGCATAAATATAATTTCGTTTGTACTTAGCAAACGTTATCACAGTATTTGTGTTTGTAGTTTCAAAAAATTGCGCGAACGTTATCACAGTGTGTGTGTGTGTGTGTTGCACATCCATAATTGCAAAGGGGACGCGATTAAAACTCTATAAGTACATAAATGTATCAAATAACCATTCAGAGACGTCCTGCTCCATTCTCAATTGTGTTTCTTCTGCCGGAGTCTCTTTATCATCTGGGTCTGATTCCGGTTCAAACATGTACGGCTGAATGCCATACAAAACAGCGGGTCTCTCACTCTCAGCCATTCTGTTTCTACCGACTGTTTATTGCCATAGGTATGCAAGTTACGCCCTCATCCAAAGGCAGGGCGGGGATATGCAGCTCATTTATATTTAAGGTGGTACACACCAAAACAGCTCTTTTTAAAACAGGCCCCAAAAATGACATTTTCAAATGGTTATAATAAATTAACTGTGGGGTATTTTGTGCTGAAACTTCACAAATACATTCTGGGGACACCCAAGACCAATATTACATCTTGTAAAAAGGGGCATAATAGGTGCCCTTTAAACCGACCAGACGGCACATGTTTCACTTTCACAAGTTTCAACCTTCAAATTCACTTCAAAAAGGCTGTTGTCTATGGATGTATGAACGTTTCTTTTGTATTCTGAATTTAAAATGTTGTTTTTGCAATGCAGTAAGTAGTAATTTTGACTTTAGAACAACAAAACTTGTATCTTTTATGCAATTGTTATGGTTACATATTTAAGTTTTTCTGTTTTGATTTTGCAATGCAGTAAATTGACAAGCAGAATCACCCCAGGACAAGGGAAGCTGATCAAAAACAAGGTTAGTTTCATAAGACTTTCATAAACACATAAGCTACAGATGGTGTGTTGTTATATCTGTCAAATCTTTTCAGGAATAACTTGATAATATTGTATTGTTTTAGAATGTTCCACAACAGTTAACCGACTCTACTGACTGTGGGATCTTGTTAATGATAAGAAAAAGAAGAGAAAGTTAAAAGTCTTTAAAAATGTATGAACTTCTCTTTTCATTAGAATGAAAAACAAATATGAGGGCTTTTCATACTTTAAATAGTTAACCCTGGGTGTTTGTAAACCCCAGGTAAACAGAATCCTGGGTCATCTTGATTCACGTTTCACACTGATCATCATTTACCTGAGTTTAACAATTAATTCTGAGTATTCATACGCAGCGTTTCACACTGTACATTACTAAACCCTGGGTTAACATCCTTATTTGCATATTTGCAGTGCCAGTGTCACCGATTGGATGAACAAAGCACACAATATGTTTACATAAATGCTCAGGCATTGCACATCCTCATTACATATAGTCAACTTCACTATCAAGTTTATCCTGAATGGACATTTCAGATTATAAAAGAATGAAACAGTATTTTCTGTACTGCAATTGTTGCATTTTCTGTCAGCATTTGTTTTTTTTCTTTTCAATGCTGAATTTTCTATTTATATACAATGCACAGTGTTTCTGTGACTGTCAAAAGCATGTAAATATACAAGCAATATGTGGAGCGTTACTTTACCCACGGTTAAAAGTGGTGTTTAGGACGACGATAACTCGGGGTTAAGTGCAGCGTGTAAAGCCATGTGAATTGCTTGCCTTTAAAAAAAAAAAAATAATAATAAAAATAAATTAAACTGAACATAATTGATTAATTTCATTATAGTAACAGGGTATGATTTATGTATTCAGTTTATAAACATGAGAAAAACAGAATGTCAGAACTTTGTTATACATGCTGTGCTGCATCCTGACTACAACACAAAGTATTGTTAAATACACCTCTAACATTTCATCCCATTTGTTTGTACCCTTCTCTCTTGAAGGAGCCATGGATTACAGAAGACCTTTGCCCTGCACAACAACCAAAAGTCTTTAAGGGTTTAGTGGAAGAGCTGTGCTTTCTGATATTGAAAGAGGAAGACCAGGAAAAAGACCTTCTTCAACTTTCACTGGCTGAAATGGATGATGACAGACAACTGGCCAAAGAGCCTTTAGTGTTTTGCTTACAAATTAAGGATGATATGGACATTTTTCTTAATGAGTGTCTGGACAAAAAGAGTCTTGTAATTAATTGCATGTTTATGGAGATTTTTTTTTTTTTTTTTTTTAAGATTTAATTTGTCATCATGTACCTGCTGTTCAATTTACACTCTTTGGTTTGAAGCACAGCTTCAAGCTATATATATATATATATTATAGCTATATAATGCTTTTGCTACTTAGGGGGAAAAGTACATTTTATTAAAATTAAATAAATAACTTTTGTGTTTTGTTTTTGGGTTTGATGGATCTGAATTTGCTTAATTCATGCAATCTAGTGTACAACCGTGTAATGCGTATTATATATTATGAAAAACAATGGTTCATTCTGAAATGCTTGTGTAAAATATACATTTTATGACAAATTAATAAATCTTTATCATTTGTAATGTTTAAGCTTTATGTTCAAATTATATTCAGTTAATTATTTAAGACATAAAACAAATTGATGAACTTTTAAAATATTTAAAAGGTTACAAGTGGGCTTTAATACACACACATAGGCTATCTATCTATATCGTAACTTATGTGTTTGTGTGTATATGATTAAGCTATTAACACAATGCGAGTATACAGTAGGTGGACAACCAAAATGGGTATTACCGCCGCGCATACCGCCGCCGCAGGGCCGTTGCGTTAACTGAAATTCAGTCGCGTGTAAAAAACTACCGCCAGGTGGCGCAAAGGGACGGATTGGAAAGTGACTGTAATAATAAAATGTCGGTTTGTAAACGGAGATGAAAGGACGAAGTAAAACAACAATAACGTTATAATATAACATTTTAACATCCTTAAAAACCATTAGAAAATTTAAAGTGAGAGTTAATTTCAAAACGTGGGATAGTCTTAGGCTACAGTCTATGCATCAAAATTAAAAGAAAGACCTTTACACAAAGTCTTACTGCATGCTATTGTCATTAAACAGCCAATACTAGGCGGATAGATCGCCTCTTATTTAACACAGACCTATATCTTATCGAATTGAGATATTTCTTTCTTTTTAGGTACAATTATTCACTGAGTTTAAATTCATTTTTGAGACGTTTCAGATTCTCGCAGAGAGACAGCTGAAAGCTCACCCTGTTTTTATTTTTATTTTATTTTATTTTATTGTATTTTTATTTTTCAAAAGTACAAGGTTGTGTTGTTATTGTGAGCTTACACAAATAAAAGTAGACCATTTGTAGTCTTGCACTAATCTGTAGGCTATCGCCAAAAATGACGGAAGGCCTGTTTTAAGTTGTTTCAGCTGTCATGAGGAGAAAATCCATCAGAACGCGCCGGCGCTTTCGGCGGCCAGAGGGATAAAAATGTAGCCAATTTAGTTTCATATTTATATTTAAATATTGGGCTATTGCCTATTATTATTATTATTATTATTATTATTATTATTATTTTAAATTTCACCTATGTTCATTAGGAATAGCATGATGCGCAATGTTGGGAGACATGCAGCGGGTCAGACATGAGTTCGACCACTTCATTAAGTTTAGTTTTATAGTAAGTCTTTCTTTAAAGTGAATTTCGTTTTGTAGAAATTGTATCTTAATTTCAATCAATGTTTCATCAACCAATTGCCTATATTTAATAATTAGGAAGAAAACCATGAACGTCGGGTGTGGTATGGATTGCGTAACAAACGAACTCATGTTTCCGTGGCCTTTAAATAAGGCTGAATCAATATATGTCTTTCTGTTTTAATTAAATGTATTACTTTGTCTTTATTACTTAAATAATTGATAAGATGTTTTTGGTCGAACAATATATTTTAGCTGGTCTAGTTAGACACAAATTTGTGTAGTGGCTTATTGTGCAAACGTTTTTTTTTTTTCCTACCACATGCCAAACTCATAACATTTCTTGCAGATTAAAAAAAAAAAAAAAAAAAAAAAAAAAAAACACGACGCCGACTTTTAAAAATCCTTCCTTGCTCCAGTCAAAACTTCGCACATACTCTGCTCGGCAGCAGCAGACGCTGGCAAACACGCGGGGGGAGGGTTGATCCCATTCGGAACTTCTGCAAATCCCCATAACACAAACAAATAAAGAAACTTACTGCAAATACTCATAACAGAGTCTAATGTAACCCAGGTCATTAACCTAGGTCACTAGCATTTATTTGCAATTTTATATAACTATTATTGTCATAAAATATATAAATATATAAAAAAAGAAAGAAGAAAAATGCAGTAAAATTGCTTTATAAATTAAATTTAGAAATGCTCTTGAGCCGATTGCTCATTGGTGAGGTGAAAAGTTAGTCCCGCCCCTTGCCGAAAGTTAGCGGACAAGCAGGCAGAACGAGAGTGAACTTGAACGAGAGAAGACGCAGTTGCACAAATTGTGATTAAAATCCTTTGTTTAATAATCCAGCGATAGATTATTAACAAGTTGAATTTATATCTGTGATTATATAACTTTTAGAAACTCGACTGTTTGAGAATAGTATTGTGTGACGACGTTTGAACCGGACATGATGAGACTGACGCAATAAGATATAATATACATCTTTTCCGGGGAGAAACAACTTTATTTTTGTTTTCTGATTTATACTTCTCCTTGGTGAGTACAAACTTCGTTATAAAAAGTGTATTTAGTTATTTTGATTGTGAGTACTGTGAATTGTAATGTGAAAAAGGAATTATAACGGGTAAAAAGTGATGTAAAAGTTTTCAAAAATGCTTTAAAAGTGTGTCAATATGATATATGATTGTATATAGTCGTGTTTAAAGGTTTATAAGATGTTTTACGTGTTAGACGGAAGGAATTTCTTAACGTGAAATGCGCGCCATGCGGTGCTAGGTTGCTAACACTGTGCATAGGCCCTAGTGTTGGATTGAGCACATGGTGAATTAGCATGTATGTTCTCATGTATGTGCAAATGATTTATACAGAGAGTTTGATTTAATTTGAAATGATTTATTTGGACAATGACATTAATGTTTCATTTTGGCTTTGTTGTTACAAGGCTGGTTTTTTTTTTTTCTTTGTGAGAATTGTGTTCCTGAATCCTGTCCTTGCTGAATATTCGCATTCCGGTCGGGACTGGCGAGCCATTCCATCCTCTCGTACCTGGAAACAGAGAAAAGAGCGTGAAGTCTGCCGAACTGGTAGGATCAAACAAAAGAGCGCGAAGTCTGCCGAACTGGTAGGATCAAACAAAAGAGCGTGAAGCCTGCCGAACTGGTAGGATCAAACTATTTTTGCTTTGATTTTTCTGTTATTTCTCCCGAGTTTTTTCTATCTGGATCTTCGGTGGATAGAAACATTGTTTTTTCTCTCTCCTGGATTACATTTTTTCTTCCACTTTTTGATGAACATTGCTTTATACTCTTGAATTTGAAATTGAGACACTGAACTTAAACTCAACTGGACATTTAGACTGAGTTGAATGCAAAAACTGAAGCTCATTGTGAAACAGATTTCAAAAATATTTCAAATCTGAACGTCTCAAAACTGAGACACTGATTTTGAAATTGTGTGTGAAATTTATTATTTTACTGTTTTGTTTATTTTTATTCTGAATCTGAACCTTGATTTGGGTTTTTGAATTTGTATACCCTTTTGTTATTTTGGGTTTTATTATTCAATTCACTTGTTATTTCATTGCAATTTAAAGAGAAGGATTGAAGACAAAAAATAATCAATCAAAACAATATACTACATTCTCTTCCATATTGATTGACTTTATTCTTTATTCTACTTTATTCTGTGTGATTAATTGATTACAGACTATTACTAGATTATACTATTATACTTATTACTTACCTTTGCTCCTGTGAGACGATCCTTATCTTCTGATTCTGGTCCAAAGGAATCCCCAGCGGTTAACGTGTTCCACAAGTGTTTTATGCAGTGACCTAGAGTTAGTCAGAGGAGTGCTACACACTAGTAGGACCGCGTTACACTAATAATTGTGTATTTCAGATCAGGATGTTAAAATTAACAAAAAGCACCAAGATTGCAAAAAGGTCTGTCATGCTTTGGTGACAAACATTTTAAACAAAGCGCCCTTCCCCCTATCTCGAACTTGTCAAGTGTTGCAGAGCAAGCACTGTTAGGTTGGGTGAGTGCTTTTTATACACACAAGATAATGTAAATATTATACATTGATATATAAATGGAACACAATCGGTTTGTTGTTTTTGTTTGTTTTTCTTTAACATTTTTATTTTATTTCTTTGTCTTTAAGGAACATTGGATGGCAGTAAAGATTATGTAAAGTTATTGTTCTAATAATACGGAGCCATAATGTTACATATCTTGGTCAATTCTTTCGAGCTGCTTTACAGCTTAACCACAGTTTGCAACATTATTGAAATGAACTGAATCAACACAGATCTGCTGATATAAATAAATAGGCCTAAATAATAGCAAAAACCAAGATTGGGTTTGTACGGTTCATTTGAACTATAATTTAATAATTTATGTTATGATGTTATAGAGGTACAATGTACATATGCCATATGTTTTGCATAAAGTTAGAATATTTAATAAAGAATCTTAAACTTCCAATGTTAAACATGTTCTCGTCATTTTGCTCTAACTGCAGTCAAAATACAAATAGGCCTATAAAATATTCATATGCATTGAGTAGCCCATTGTGGAGAGTCAGATTAGGCGCAAACTATCTATAGCAGAAACTTTTTATCTTAGCCTAGCACTTCTTGAATAACAAAATGTTGATTATTGGGATATCAACATTTTTTTTTTTTTTTTTTTTCTCGTAATTGTGTAGCTTATGGCATGACATTTCTTTTTGTAATGTTTATGAGCGTGTTAATGGATACAAACTGCACAATTGCAGTTTATCAGATTGTTGCATAGCTATAATTGCACGATATGGTTGAAACATTGACACATTCAATCGTCTGATAATCATACAGTAGTTAACATGAACCCTTTGAAAGCGATGTGTTACCATTACATCATGGGCGCGTTCGGGACACCCCCTCAGCCCCCACCCTATGATGGGCCCCGTCGCAGATTATTTACTAGCTTTTGCTTTTTTTGAACTAAACTCAATTGACTATAAAGATAAAAATAAAGCATCAAACTGAAGCCCAAAAATGCAAGCAGAATACCATAGAAAATAGTGCTAAATTACCACAAAAGGGGGAAAATTTCACTGTTGTTTCCATCGCCGTTTGTAAGGTAGCCAAGACAACAGCAAGCTTTGATGCGCTATGTTACTGTGTTACTGTTAGCGGTCGTGTGCTGAGACAAATAAATATGTTAATTCTTTGCTGAGATATTATTATTATTATTATTATTATTATTATATTGTCCATCATAGCCAATAAGTCTAGAGTTAGGCTATTTCTTTATTCTTTTACTGTAAATACATGAATTTAGTTTAGGCCTATATCATTTGATGCACCGATCGAAATTACTGAAAATTTGTGGCCGAAACAGCAATTTACGCTTGTCAAGGGAACCTTAAATAGCCTAGCCTATAGGCAAATTTGTGTCTAACTTCGAATTTAGACCTGCTAAAATATATTGTTAGACCAAAACATCTTATCAATTAATTAAGTAATAAAGACATGTATTTAATAAATTTAATAAAAACAGAAAGACGTCTATTGCTTCAGCCTTATTCAAAGGCCGCGGAAACATGAGTTCATTTGTTACACACTTCATTCCACACCCGACGTTCATGGTTTTATTCCTATTTATTAAATATAGGCAATTGGTTGATGAAACATTGATTGAAATTAAGATACAATTTCTACAAAACGAAATTCACTTTAAAGAAAGACTTAGGCTACTATAAAACAAAACTTAATGAAGTGGCCAAACTTATGTCTGACCAGCTGCATGTCTCCCGACATTGCGCATCCGTCATGCTATTCACTTTTCATAATCAACATTGGTGACATCTTAAAAAAAAAAAAAAATATATATATATATATATATATATATATATATATATATATATATATATATATATATATATATATATATATATTAGGTTATAGCCCAATATTTAAATATAAATATGAAACTAAATTGATTACATTTTTATCCCTCTGGCCGACGAAAGCGCTGGCGCGTTCTGATGGATTTTCTCCTCATGACAGCTAAACAGGCCTTCCGTCATTTTTGGCGATAGCCTACAGATTGATGCAAGACTACAAATGGTCTACTTTTATTTGTGTACGCTCACAATAACAACAAAACCTTGTGCTTTAGTAAAATAAAATAAATAAAAAACAGGGTGAGCTTTTAGCTGTCTCTCTGCGAGAAACGTCTCAAAAATGAACTTAAACTCAGCGAATAATTGTACCTAAAAAGAAAAAAATAGTTCGATAATAAATTCGTAGGTCTGTGTTAAATAAGAGGCGATCTATCCGCTGGAATGTGTTGTTTCAGAATTTGATATTTGACATTTTAAGGAATAGAATACACTCCTGCATTCAAATGCGGCTGCAGGAGTTGCAGTTGTTTTTACAACGTTTTATTAATCACGGATATTCTTTTTAGTTTCAATTATTTAGCTAAATCGTGCCTTAATAATGGGAGCGAAATTATTCGGTGACTCACGTTTTACTAAAATAAAGGATATAATTCATGAAACACGCAACAATTTCTTAATCAGTGTCCAAACAGATAGGCTATATTTTTCCTAAGTAGTTATCTGTCAAATAAAGGACAGGTAACGAATAACAAAGAATGTGCGTGTCAAAAATCCATGCTGTTTTATTAAAGGAGTTTAAATTATAAATAAAACATTTATTTGTGATAAATATAGGCCTAATATGTGAGAAAATTGACATTTTGCATAAAGATAAATGTGCTTTGATGGATTTGTTGGATAACTTGTGGTTAAAGCGCCACTCAGCGCTCAAAAGCTGCAAATGCACTTTGCGATGCAGCGGCGGCACGCGCGAAACTATCTATAGCAGAAACTTTTTATCTTAGCCTAGCACTTCTTGAATAACAAAATGTTGATTATTAGGATATCAATTTTTTTTTTTTTTTTCGTAATTGTGTAGCTTATGGCATGACATTTCTTTTTGTAATGTTTATGAACGTGTTAATGGATACAAACTGCACAATTGCAGTTTATCAGATTGTTGCATAGCTATAATTGCACGATATGGTTGAAACATTAACACATTAAAATCGTCTGATAATCATACAGTAGTTAACATGAACCCTTTGTAAGCAATGTGTTACCATTACATCATGGGCGCGTTCGGGACACCCCCTCAGCCCCATTTACTAGCTTTTGCTTTTTTTGAACTAAACTCAATTGACTATAAAGATAAAAATAAAGCATCAAACTAAAGCCCAAAAATGCAAGCAGAATACCATAGAAAATAGTGCTAAATTACCACAAAAGGGGGAACAATTCACTGTTGTTTCCATCGCCGTTTGTAAGGTAGCCAAGAGAACAGCAAGCTTTGATGCGCTATGTTACTGTGTTACTGTTAGCGGTCGTGTGCCGAGACAAATAAATATGTTAATTCTTTGCTGAGATTATTATTATTATTATTATATTGTCCAAACGTAAATATCATAGCCAATAAGTCTAGAGTTAGGCTATTTCTTTATTCTTTTACTGTAAATACATGAATTTAGTTTAGGCCTATATCATTTGATGCACCGATCGAAATTACTGAAAATTTGCGGCCGAAACAGCAATTTACGCTTGTCAAGGGAACCTTAAATAGCCTAGCCTATAGGCAAATTTGTGTCTAACTTCGAATTTAGACCTGCTAAAATATATTGTTAGAACAAAACATCTTATCAATTAATTAAGTAATAAAGACATGTATTTAATAAATTTAATAAAAACAGAAAGACGTCTATTGCTTCAGCCTTATTCAAAGGCCGCGGAAACATGAGTTCGTTTGTTACACACTTCATTCCACACCCGACGTTCATGGTTTTATTCCTATTTATTAAATATAGGCAATTGGTTGATGAAACATTGATTGAAATTAAGATACAATTTCTACAAAACGAAATTCACTTTAAAGAAAGACTTAGGCTACTATAAAACAAAACTTAATGAAGTGGCCAAACTTATGTCTGACCCGCTGCATGTCTCCCGACATTGCGCATCCGTCATGCTATTCACTTTTCATAATCAACATTGGTGACATCTTAAAAAAAAAAAATATTAGGTTATAGCCCAATATTTAAATATAAATATGAAACTAAATTGATTACTTTTGTATCCCTCTGGCCAGCGCCGGCGCGTTCTGATGGATTTTCTCCTCATGACAGCTAAACAGGCCTTCCGTCATTTTGGCGATAGCCTACAGATTGATGAAAGACTACAAATGGTCTACTTTTATTTGTGTACGCTCACAATAACAACAAAACCTTGTGCTTTAGTAAAATAAAATAAATAAAAAACAGGGTGAGCTTTTAGCTGTCTCTCTGCGAGAAACGTCTCAAAAATGAACTTAAACTCAGCGAATAATTGTACCTAAAAAGAAAAAAAATAGTTCGATAATAAATTCGTAGGTCTGCAAATGCACTTTGCGACGCGGCGGCACGCGCGACGGTAGAAACACCGTTTTGGATGGCCACCTACTGTATCTATATATCTGTCCATCGTTTCAGTTCGATCGTTTTAATACAATATTTGACATTAACGTGGTTTTAAACTTTAAAAAGCTCCAAATGGAGCAGTGCCTACGAAGATAAATTTGCTCCGCCCACTTCCGCCCTCAGGCTGTTAGTCTGGCGCTGTCGTCCTCAGACTGTCATGACGTATGGTTCTGCAGTTCTGCATTTAGAGCGCCATTATCATCAATTATCAAAAGAAACATAGTTATTTGTTTCGACTTTCAAGGTAGTAACATACTAATTATTCATGTTAAATTAAATACGTTTATGTGTTTTATAACAGGGCTTCAACCGGGTGCGGATTGTTTTGGACAATTTAAATGTCCCCAGCCACAACGCAGCAATTTCCACACAGGTCTTATCAAGTGGTGAAGGTACACTCAGATATGAACAAATAAATGAGTCTAAAATGCAAATTAAAACTCTTTTGCCCAACATCACTCTCATTGCGGTGTTCTTTTGGATCCAAATTACAACTGATCTCAACATCCTCACTGAATGCCTCCAACAAATACCTCCTGTTTCTGCGAAGAGTATTACCATACTTGTGAGTATTTCATAAGATCTGGGCATGATCTCTTTCAGAACCTTTGCTTTTGGTCCCCGTTTACCATCACATCTTACTTGCACCAAATCTTTACATTCCAGAGGGCGTAAAGCTTTTGCATTTCTGTTGTAACATTAGAGCTGC
This sequence comes from Megalobrama amblycephala, assembly GCF_018812025.1. Lineage (NCBI taxonomy): Eukaryota > Metazoa > Chordata > Actinopteri > Cypriniformes > Xenocyprididae > Megalobrama > Megalobrama amblycephala. Next base: position 3,581,342 of record NC_063058.1, read on the forward strand.
ATTTCCTTGGTTCAAATTGGTCTTTGCTTTGTAGCAAATGTTCAGCTGAGGGTAGCTTTGTCCTCAACTTCCTACCCATCAGAAGTTCTGCTGGAGATTTCCCACCTTCTAAAGGTGAACCTGTAGTTCAGGATCTCAAGATGAGGATCATCCCCAGCTTCAGCTGCTTTCTTCAGCAGACTTTTCATAATCTGCACTGCTTTTTCGGCTAACCCATAATGACTCTGGGTAATATGGACTTGATGTTATGTGCCCGAATCCATATTGCTTTGAAAACTCTTTGAATGTCAACCCACTGAATTTAGGTTCATTGTCACCAACTAAAGTGACCGTAATCCTACTTCCTTTTAGGCGCTCCTTCAAAGAAACTCATCTCCTAAATGCTGATATGGGCTTGATAGCTTCTCATCTCCATGAGTAGAGTTTACAAATGACTTCATGTAATATGTAATATGTTGTCACTTGCTGTTGCGTCTGCAAACTCAACCCACTTGTTTTGACACAGATATCTGGCTCACGACCCCAATCTACATGAATTTGAACATCATTTTCCGTGCTGCTCAGACCTGTGTGACGCAGGCTGGCTTTGGACCCAGACGCTGCCGACATGAGCCAACCCCGCAGTCTGCTTTCGTCACCAATAGTTCACAGTTCCTGCCTTTATTCACTTGAACAGCTGCACTTGCATTACTAAAGCATTAGTGACCCCTAGTGACACTCATCAGTACAACACCTTGATGCGTGTTTCAGTACATCATGCGGACCATTCAGTGAACTCCAGACACAGGATTTAAAAATTCATGTTGTTCCAATTGTGTGTTAAATTATAATTATAAATATAAATCATTAATATTATTAATATTAACTAATTATTAAAATTATTAATTATATACTCAATTAATAAACATCAAAGTACTACAGTAAAACGTGTATACTGCAAAAGTAACAAATAATAATAAAAAAAAAAAAAAAAAAAAAAAAAAAATCAATCAATAATCTTCTGTATCTCAGCAGGTTTTCATCAGATGTGTTTCAGTAATTTCCACAGTCGCTTTGGGATCATGCAGGTTTTCCTGACCTGAACTTTGGTGTGTATTACGAGGGACAAGAGAACATCGAGAAACAAAAGGAAGAAGAAAAGAAAAGAAAGAAGAGGACATGAAACAGATGAAGATTGAGGTAATAAACAACAAACACATCCTTACTGTGACGTGATTTGCTCTTAATTATTATAACATCATTGCCTATATTTTGTTCTTTTTGACAGAAAAAAAAGAGACTTCTTGTATTTCACATATATTTTTTCCCCCCACTACTCAACTGAATAAACTTGACCTGCACACAGCAGAGCAGCATCAGACTGCAGAAGTTTGTCTTCCTCATGTGGCGTCACTACAACTACGAGCGAATGAGACGAGGAGCTGATTTCTGATTTCTACCTGCTTCAGTCCAACTCCACTTATGTGAACATCTGGACTGCTGTTCAGAGTCTCTTCATCATCACCGCTGGATACCTGCAGCTCTGCTTCCTCAAGAGGCTCTTTAAGGGCAAACCAGCAGAGGGCGACAAACCCCGCTGTTAACAAACTCTAGACCTGCGACTGCTTCACCTCCATTTATAACCTGATCTTCAGTGATTATTCTGATCGTGAGTAATTATGTGTCATACACGGCTGTTTCTTCAACATCATTTTTCCCCTTTTAGTAACAACAAGGTCCCATTTGAACTTTTTAAATGCTTTTTTATGCAGAGATTTAATAATTTTGTCCTTGTCCAATGAAAGAGACTTTAGGATATTAAAGTATATAATATTTCCATCACACCGAACAATTACAAGAAGACAACAGTGAAGATGCTCGAGATCAAATCTGATGAGTGAAGGAAATAAAGGAAAGTCAAAGTAAATAATTATCAGAATATTTATGCAGCATTTACAATTAAGCTGTGTGGAAAAAAAAGTATAAACATATAATTTGTGTGTTTAAAATATTAGGAGAAATTAGCCTTGGCAGAACCGAGGAGGAGGAATTTTATTCCAAAAATACTAAAAATGTAATTTCCATGACAGAAACATTAGACTTTTACCCCCAGTTTCACAGACAAGGCTTAAGCTAGTCCTAGACTAAAATGCATTTTTTGAGCTGTTTTAACTGAAAGTAACTTGTACTGACTGACATATCTTAAAATTTGCCAGTGCTGTTGTTTTGTCTCAAGATGTACACCAGTATTTTTTATTATTATTTTTTTTTCCTAGTTAATATAAAAGTACTGAACTAAGGCCTATTCCTGTTTAAGCAAAGCCCTGTCTGTGAAACCGGGCCTTATAGTTTGTAACCAGAAACGAGAAGCAGTGGATTGCAGTCACATGAAGCTCCTGTGAGGACGCTGAACATCTGCTGATGGAGCTGCTCTATTCTGAGAGGAACAGAATCACCTGATGATCAAACATGAGTTTCACTGTCCACACTTTATTCTCTGAAATGAGTCAGAAGAGTTGGACTAATGGAGAGATGAGGTTTGTTCATGTTCATCAGTTTATAATGAAACACTGTCAGTGTCTGAAGCCTCTGGACTGCTGAGATCGTCCTTGACTCGGTTAGAGAGTAAGAGCTCCAAGAGTTCAATCCACAAAACTATTAATGATCCGCTGGATTCAGAAAACAGGTCACGTCTGTGAGCAGTTGTGTTTGTGTGAATGTATGAGGGTGAGTGTGGTCTGAAACAAAGACAAATTATGAAAATTAGACACAAATATGAACAATCCTTCTGTTAAACTGTTACAGATATTAAACCTTTCCCATCATAAACAAATGAATAATAAACGATCAGCCATCATGTGAAATGCACTGACACTTCCACAAATATCATGTGTGACAAAGTAATCTTGATCTGGTAACAGATTAACAGTTAGACATTAATATATCAATAAAGTGAATGGAGTATCAAACACATGCACTGCGTCTGAAATCACATACTCTCTTCAGTAGGTAATTATTTTGAACAAGTAATTACTTCACGACCGCTAAAAAAGTATCTTCTGTATAGTATGTGTGTGTGAGTGTGTGTATGAATGTAATCTGGACATACTACATTTATCATGATGTCATTATCATGTGATCTTCAGTTGTGTCGCTTCACTTTCACAAATCCTCTCCTGTGGCCTCATGGGATAGTAAAGTGTCCATGGCCGTTTCTCAAAACCAAGTTTGCAAACTTCGGACTCGCATCCTTGGTAGTTAGGACTTGGCAAGTTCGACTCAGGAGAACGAACTCCCGTGGACGGGAGAACACAAGTCCGGTGATTCTGCAAATGGAACAGCAGCGTTCTTGATAACGTCACTCAGCTCGCTCTGGCTTCTCCGGTTATCTCTTTATGTATATTTTAGCCAACAATAAAACGAAATTTGTTATAAAACACCACTCTGCCTCTTTTCGTTTTATTTAAAAAAAAACAAACAAAAACATATTAATAGTCTCAGACAACCAGTGATTGATTATCTGCAATGTGCATATATTTATAACAAAACGAAATATTAAACAACCCTGCCTCTTTTCGTATATATTTCAAAAATATTAAATGTACTATCTGTGCTTACTCTGATTAACTTCACTGTAATAAAATGAAATAGGCTATAACATAAAACAAAACCATGTCTCTTTGTTTTATGTCAGTTTTAATGATCAATATAAAAGGTAAGAATATACAATAAGAAATAAAGCAAACAATTCAGTCAAGCGTACAAAATCAGCGCTTTAGTAGGATACAAAAGTTAAATAGCCATATATAAAGTTATGAACAAACGTCACGTTGCCCTCAGCCAAAACGGAGCCAGCGGCAAACGTCAGAAGGACAAGCCGAGATAAGGCTGCTCTCGGCTGGGTACATGAGCGCTGAGCGTCCGGTGATCGCCTGGATCTCACAACTCCGACAACGTCAGATCAAATTGTCAGAAAGGCGCAATCTGTATCAATAAAACACAAATTTGAGCTTTAAACCAACACATTCTCGCCTGAAAAACTCTTAAAACTACATATCATGACATAAAAACAGTAATATGTTTAAATTATGCGGGGTTTCTCCTTTACTATTGACGCTTGCTGGTTAGTGCGAGATGCATTCTGGGATACCTGGCTGTCTCAAGTCTGCACAAGTTACCTCTCGATGCATCCTCGATAAAAGGGGCGGATCAAGAACACATCCGGGAATTTGAACTGAACTTGGCTAGATGTGAACTTTGAATTGGAACAGTACTTGGACAGCGACTGATGACGTTTCACAAGTCCACGAGAGCACAAGTACAGACAAGTACGCATATTGAGAAACGGCCCATGAGATTCACACGTTCAGAATCTCACCGGAAGTAGTAGATCATCCGGTACTTTTATCCTGTTATTTTACTGTGATCCAGTTATTAATACTGTGAATTCAGAAACACTTCTTTTGTCTCATACTGTTTTTGACCTACTATATAGTAGGGAAGAATGTGATTTCGGATGCAGTCACATGTGACTGCAGTCTTAAAGGAAACGTGTGTAGATCTCAGTTATGTAAAAGATGTGTGACCCTCTAGTGGTGAAGTATGGAAGTGCAATTAAAGGGATTGACTTTTTCAGTAAATAATACAGATAATATTGTAGGGGAAGGTTTTGCAGGGACAAGCATCATTCATATTTTCACCACATTTTAGTCCAGTTTACTAAGGGATATAGGAATGTATGTTACATATTTACTAAACACATCATAATAAATAAAGTCTCTGAAAGGTTTGATACAGCATTGTGTTGTTTGTGATCCTCCATCAGCAGCTGCAGTATCTCTCAGCTGTATCAGTGCATCACTGTGACGTCTGACTGACCGAGGTTTTTGTACCACTCTTTATCACTGTGTGAACACCCATTTACTGTTGATGCTGTGTAAACTCTGACAGTAATAATCTCCTGTATCTCCAGTCTGGACTCCACTGATGGTCAGAGTGAAATCACTGCCAGATCCACTGCCACTGAATCTAGATGGAGTTCCTGACTGAAGGCTTCTTATGTAATAAATCAGGAGTTTAGGAGCTTCTCCAAGTTTCTGCTGATACCAAGACACACAGTTACTACAGCCAGAAATTGGCTGACTGGTTTTACAGCTGATTGTAACAGTTTCTCCTTGTTTGATCGATTTTATTGCAGGATCTTGAGTCACTGTCACTTGTCCCCAGCTCTCTGAAATTAACATATTTTACTCATTAATGGTTATTGGACTGTAAATGAGATGTTGTTGTTTATTTTGCAAGATATTTATAGAAGATATTTACCTTGAATACAGACAGTCAGAGTCCAGATGAAGAAGGTGATTGTGTTCATTGTTGTTCTTTTGTCTTGTGTGATGATGAAGATTGTGTTCTGTTCTGCTCTCAGTCATGAAGTGTTAAACTCACAGCACTATAAACACTCTCAGAGCACTGAAGCATGTGTCACAATGCAAAGTCACTCTCTCTATTTAGATCATTATCCTGAAGACTCTAGATCAGTCACAAACACATTTTCCAACAACTTCCTCATGCTGTGAAACATGTCAAACACATTTATTGACAGAATCATGTATGTTATTGATTTGGTCATTATTAATATTTTGTAAGGTCACTGAACACTTTCTATCATTCATTCTACACTGTTCTGGGCTCATTATTAGTTCATGTAATAAACAGCAGCAGCTCTTTGGTTTCATTGTGTTTCTGAATGACACAATATCAGTGTTCAGGGTAGAAGATTTCTCAGTTCTCTGGTAATGAACAACATCCATGAGCTCCAGCAGCATTAAAACACACTGTGCTCTTCTACTGTGAGGAACTGCATTGACAGTAATGGACCATCTAACAGTTCAGTTCAACAGCCTAACACCCCGTTCAGTTCTGGGTGCTGGAGACAATGTGTTTGTAAGCACTGGGCCCGCTCAAGTTCCCGCGCCCATGCAACTAATCGCTGTCATAGCAGCAAGATAAAACAACATCACGAGTGTTTCAATCACAACATTCCAATGTTTAAATTTCGGCAATATTCAGTTATCAGTCAGCAAGGGCGTAGATTTGGTTTCAACATTGGGGGGGTTGAGCGTTGGTATGCTGCCTGTTATTATTTTTTTTTAATTAAAAAAAAAAAAAAAAAAAAAAATCTGTTTTATGTGTAGCGTTATTGGATAATTTATTTCTTCTCTATCTATCTATCTATCTATCTATCTATCTATCTATCTATCTATCTATCTATCTATCTATCTATCTATCTATCTATCTATCATAACTCTATGGAATTTATCTATAAGCATTCATCAAATTCTAACATAACAGAGTGATTCTAAAAAGAAAGAAATTGTTAAATATTGAAACCGCCAGTAGGTGGCAGCGATTCGACGTTTTAATGAGTGAGCTACTTAAATCGTTCATTCAAGCCAATTCGTTCAAAACAGACGGCTGTTTTGGTAACTGGTTACAGTTACACTGATAGTTGTGGCTAAATTGCAATGGAACCGATTAGCTAGCTAAAATATATGTGGAGTGTACTTACTTAGCTATTACAATGTTTTCATACCTCCTTCTCAGTACATGCTTTATTCTTTTTAACGTCCCTCTTTGAACAGAAGTTTAATATAGTCGGCTGGGCAGCGGTTCTCTTAATTTTTTGGTGCTACCCGTGCTCTCTATTCAAATAGTAGAGCACCACTCGCGTTGTTTTGGTAAAAGTGCGATGCGCATTGGTTGGGCGTTACCAATCGGTTCAATGGAAGGGGGGTACTTTTTTGACTAATTTATTATGACAAACTCATATTCGATTAGAAACAATATTATTGTTACAAAATAAATGAATTATACATATGTTAGTATAGATCTACTGTGATTTTCATGTTGAAATATTGGGGGGGTTGTAACTGATGGATTTGAATATTGGGGGGGTTACCTCCCCCCCATCCCCCCCGCAAACTACGCCCCTGTCAGTCAGAGATGAGTGTGTCAAAGTAATGTCCATATGACAGTGATATACAGCTATAATATATATATATATATATATATATATATATATATATATATATATATATATATATATATATATATATATATATATATATATATATATATTATAGCTGTATATACCTCATATATAATATATGAGGTTAGTTAATGTCATGTACTCAGTTGAGGAAACACAACAAACATGTTTGTGATTCGGCAGCAATTGCAACTTGTGATTATAATGATTACAATATAAGTTATCCTTCATTATTAGACTTTGATATTCTTGGTATTGTCAAAATTTGGCTACGAGGTGGGTTGGGCTCCATCTGAAATGTCCTGGTTGTGGTCTGGGTCACCATCTGCCTGTTCTTGTTCAAGGCCATCCCCTGGTCAGTTCCACCACCTCCACCACCCTGGACTTTCTGTTTGTTCATCCCTCTCCCGGATCTCCATCCTCCATTGAAGACTCCTCTGTCCATATGTTGGCGCGAGGTCGCACCTGTCCAGGAGGGGGCGTACTGTCACAAACTCACTTAGTTGGGACTTTGTTTCAGTTTCCAATTTCCACCTGTTGAGTTTGTTGTCATGATTGTTAATTTGATTCATCATTCAGTTCATGTATGTCGTTAATTATCCTCGTTTGCCGGTGTACTTTAGTTCCTTTGTTTCTGTTCATTGATGTTGGGTCTTGTCTAGGGTTCGGTTTTGTTGGATTGCTGTTCTCTGGTTGATGATATTCCTATGGATTTATTAAAAACTGCCTGTTTCTCTTCATGCTCATGTGTGTTAACAACACAGCGTTGCGACACAAATAGACACTGCCATATTTTTATTAGTGTTACACGCCCTTGCTGAAGTTGTGTTTAAAAAATTTAAGGTGTTGTGCTGTTCTTTCATCTTGCCACATTAAATCTGTTTCACATGATCAAGAGTGCAGTTATACTGAATATCAAGCACAGCTGTGATTCTACCATAGACATGAAGAGCAGCACGACTGTGAATGTCACATTACTTTTATATAACACTTCTACAAGCAAGAACTTTCTAACTTACCTTTCAGACTAAATCTGATTAGTTAGTATGCATTTTTTTCCATGACTACTGGTGAAAGAAACCACTTCTTTCAATCCTGGAGTGAGAGAAAACACATTAAAAACAACTGCTATTTCTGCTTCACTCCACATCGCTCTCATACTGTGATCTGAAACACAAACAATAAAACATCCCAGTGCTGCCATAATTATCATCAGTACTAACGGTTATTTAATACAAAAATAAATGACTATATATAAAGTTATATTAACTATATTAATAATTATGTTTTTTAAAGAAACTTTGCTAAACATTGTCATTGTGTTGTTTGTGATCCTCCACCAGCAGCTGCAGTATCTCTCAGCTGTATCAGTGCATCACTGTGACGTCTGACTGACCGAGGTTTTTGTACCACTCTTTATCACTGTGTGAACACTGCTTTACTGTTGATCCAGTGGTAACTCTGACAGTAATAATCTCCTGTATCTTCAGTCTGGACTCCACTGATGGTCAGAGTGAAATCACTGCCAGATCCACTGCCACTGAATCTAGATGGAGTTCCTGACTGGCGAGTGCTTATATATGAGGAGTTTAGGAGTTTCTCCAGGTTTCTGTAAGTACCAGGACAGACAGGGTGTGCTACAGCCTGTTAAAGGAGTGCTGGCGGTGCATCTCATCACAACAGTTTCTCCTGGTGTGACTGTATGAACTACAGGAGGAGCCTGAAGAGAAATGAATAGGATTCAAATGTAAAGTATAACAAGGCAATAGAAACATGATGTGTCATATTATAAATAGATGTAATATTCATAACATAAACAAACTTTATTTGTTTAGTTATAAGGAAGTCAGAGTTTCACTGTATACCTGATATACAGATCAGAGTCCAGATGAAGAAGGTGATTGTGTTCATTGTTGTTCTTTTGTCTTGTGTGATGATGAAGATTGTGTTCTGTTCTGCTCTCAGTCATGAAGTGTTAAACTCACAGCACTATAAACACTCTCAGAGCACTGAAGCATGTGTCACAATGCAAACAAGTGGGCAGGATTTACAACAGACAAACTAATATACACTAGACTTACAGAATGATGATGCTGACTGTCTTGCTGACAGAAAAATAAATATGTAAATATAGATGACAATCCTAAGTAAAGTCCTGATTGTCTTGATGTTTCTACAGATTACTTTTTCAGATTTTCCTGAGATGTGTTAAGAGTGACTGAATCTGTTCGTAAGATTGTCAGAGCCGCCCTGATTGTGAATCGTAAATATTTAACATTTTGAAAATGTACGATCAGAAATCATGTTGTGTGGGAGAACCGAGAACAAATGCGCACACGGTCTGTAGATTATCACGTGAAATAAAACGATAAAAGAGAGTTAACGGAAGACCCACCTCCATCTGTAACATCTGAAATACATGTTCACACCATCTCCACAGCTTCATCCAAACATTATCCCCTTTTTTCTGCAAATTTTCCATAAAAAGCAGTACCAACTAGTATTGGCATTTCTTGTTGCCGGTTGTCCACCATATTTGTTTAGTCTAAAGTCACATTTGATGTGAGAGATTTTGTGAGATTTCCCATGTTTACAGTCAGGACTCCATTGATTGTGAATTTAATCTGTTTTTGTGTGGTTGTATTAGGGCTGTCAAGTGATTAAAATATTTAATCTAATTAATTACATGATTTGACGATTAATTAATCTAATAATCACAATTTAATCACACATCATTTTTGGCTGAGAAATATATATTTCATATTATGAAAACATACCTCATTATTTGAACTCATTTTCACTGAAGATTGAAGATTGAAGTCTGAAGCTGCAGGTTTTTCTGTGAATCATGATGATTGAGCTTCATATGAAGAACAGAAGATCATTATGAGAAACTCCACAACATCATCCATGATAAAAGAGGTCAAAGGTCACCTCAGAGGTCACAGATCATCAAATATATTTCTTTAAACAATGTTAAATCAGCACAGGACCATGAGAATGAATGAGAAATACAGGATAGAAAGTCAAACTGAATGATATCTGTTGTAGATGAATAAACTCTTCAAATGATTATGACTGTTTTTCCAGTAATAAGAAACATTTTAAATTAATTTGTGTTTGTTGTTCCTTTGAAACACATTTAGTCCAAACTGAATGTTTGAGTGTTGAGAAGATGTGAGTTTCTTCTAATATCAGTGTGTTGAAGTGTTGTTTCTCTCTCTGCTGGAGTTTGTGTTCACTCGAGTGGAATAGAGGTTTTTGTACGACCGTTTCATTAGATTGTATCACTGTGGTGGACTTTCGGTGGAGGAACTAAACTGGTGCTCGGTAAGTTCTTTTAATTAACTATTTAAAAAATACAATTTAATTTTCAGAAAGTGTTGAAACAAAAACAGCATTTAATAAAAATAATGATTATTAAATATTATGGTGAAACTTTACTTGAAGTCTTTATGTATAATGCGTTATAAAAGTATTCATAATATAGATTTGAATGCCTTTTATCTTTTCATAAATTATTGTAACCAAAGGTAAACTAAATAATATTTGCAAATTCCTTGTTACATCTGAAATTGGTTGTTTCTCGTGTGTTTTAATACATTATACTTTCCAAAGGTGTAACAATGAATAAATACTATTATGATTATAATCGTGGTCATAATTGTTCATGCGTGTCACGGGTGTTTTGGTTTGGTGTTCATGTTTTTGTTTTCATGTCTTTTATTTGGTAGTTTGTTTCATGTTGCTTGGTTGTGTCATGTTTCCCTTGCTCCTCATGTTCTCCCTTAGTCCATGTATCATGTTCTTATTGGTTGTTTCTGGTCATGTGGTTTTCAGTTCTGTTCTGTTATTGGTTCTCTTGTTCCTTGTGTCACTTCCCCATTGGTTGTCCTAGTCATGTGTTCCATAAAGTTCTTGTATTTATAGCCATTGTCTTCCCCATGTTCCTTTGTCATGTATTATCAATGTAACCTGCTGTCGGTGAGTCGTTTAGTCAAGTCAAGTCAAGTCAAGTCAAGTCATGTCAAGTCAAGTCAAGTCTAGATCGTGTAAACGATTGGCTGATGTTTTTAAGGCCCTACCTCGTGCACAGATGATGTATATTAATATTATTACTTTCAGTGCACCTAATAAATAGTCTTTTATCAGTTAATAAAGACAGTTTCAAGTAATATTGCAAAAATGTATAAAACAAAACATCCTCTTTAGCACCTTTAAGAGTTTCTGTCATAATGTGCATCAGTTTGATCAGTGAATTTTCCTTTAAAGTGCTTGCTTTTAACCAGTGAATTTTAGCATCTCATTTACTCACATGTGTCTTTCTCTGCAGGGATGAGAGAGTAGACCTTCTGATGTGTGTAAACTAATCTTACCTCACAGTTTATGATTTGATGAAGGAGGAGGCCATCGACTAAAAAAGGTTGAGAAACACTACACTAGTGTCATCACATCGACACAATGTCAAAGTGACTGACAGATAGAGAACTCAGTTATGTAACAGACACGCCATCTAGTGATGAAGCATGGAAGTGCAATTAAAGTGACAGACTTTCCTGCAGTTAGATTACATTGTAGTGGAAAGTTTTGCAGGACTGAGCACCTCTAACATTTATATTATAATATAATATAAAGATACAAGTACATCAATAATAATAATAATAATAATAATAATAATGTTTCTGAAAGGTTTGATACACCATTGTGTTGTTTGTGATCCTCCATCAGCAGCTGCAGTATCTCTCAGCTGTATCAGTGCATCACTGTGACGTCTGACTGACTGAGGTTTGTTGTGGAAATTTTAATTTTTCATATGCTTTAACCTGTATTCTTGTGAAATATGATGCTTATGGAACATGATATGATGCTGGCTTCATTGGTAATGTTTAACATAGTGTTAACATAGATGTTAGAAATAGAAAGAGCAAGATATGGTATGGGGACATGCAAGATGTATGTTAAAAAACATGTCTGTGCTAACAATGTGTGGAAAGTTACAGCCACTAAGAGATGTTCCAAATATGGTAAAAGGACAGAGGCTTCGGCCTTGGTTAGAGATATAAAAGTGAGGGGAAACTTTCGTTCTGGGTCTTACACTCTGCAGCTACTTGTGTTTCTGTATGACCTGTCTGACCTTTCTTGCAAGAAATAAAAGCTCTAAAGACAATTGGACATGTTTGTCTCTTATGCAGTAGAGTCGGAGTTGATTTTGTTTGCCACAACAATTTGGTGTCAGAAAGTGGGATTCCTTGGATGTGCCTTTTGGACCCGAGAGCGGACTGATCATCCTGGACTTAATAGTAGTCTCAGCCCTACCCCGAATAGATTAAGGGATGAGGGGCCGACCGCCAGGGTCCAGAGGGGGACACCACTGGAATCAGAAAACGAACCCAGGTGGCTACACGACTCTCTGGTAAGAGATAAATTTAAATTTTATGGGGAATTAAGACTAAGTGTGATTTGGTAAAGTTTGGAAGATTAGGAAACAGGAAAAATTGAAAAATTTGTGATTTAAGTGATTTAAATATGAGTTAATGTGGGTAAAATAAGTTTTTGAATAGAAAAAGTGAAAAAAGGGGAATTTATGATTTGAAAATTATAATTAGGAAACAGGACAAACCATTGTGGTGACTCTGACTGACTCTGTGGTCGTGGTCGCGGGGTTTTGGGAATTGAGGTCGGCTGCTGTAGAAAATTTCCAGGGAGAAATTTTGAGCTGTATCAGGTGAGCTGGAGCAATCTGTGGGAAAGGAAATCCTGGGAGGCAGATTGCGCCAGGCTTTATGACGTATCTTTTTTTAACATCATAAAAAAGAAGCAGTGCGATCAAGAGGTTCCTAAAACTGACCACGTTTGGGTAGTAAGAGCGCTTTCCAAGGTGGAAGATTTGCAATCGGCGATACCTGTTGCCGATTTTGGGGTAAACAGTCGGCGATACCTGTTACCGATTTTGGGGTAATAAATCTAGGCTGGATCACACTGAAACAAATTTTGGGATTGAGCCCAACTACAGACGAGGTTGCTGTAGTTTATAAATTTGTGAAGGTGTGACAGTCTGAGCGCTCGAGTCTATAGTGATCTGAGCAGTGAGGCTCAACCCGTCCAATTTTGGGATAAAAATTGGATCTGGAGGAGACGTCCACCAGATTATTAGGTGCGTGCCGAAAGGAAAGCCACGGGAGTCAGAAAAGGAGAACCAAAATGGGGAATCCCAGAGCAAGCTTGCAAAAAGTGTGTGTCTAGGGGACATAGATAAATTAAGTATCACGATTTCCCAGCAGAAGGGACATTAAGTGTAACTCGGCTCACAATGATAAAAGCTGATGTAGAGGCAGGAAATCAGGTGAAAGCGGGCTGCTGGAAAAGAAAACGTGTGTGTAAACTGCGCTCAGACAGTGAACTGCTGGTTGCAGGAAGCAGAAAAGAGAGAGCGGAGAGCTCTGCAGAAACAGTTAGTGCAACCGGTAGAGGAGGAAGTGCAGGATAAAGAAAAAACCTGAAGAAAAACAGAAAAAATATAAAACACGATAAAAATGAAGGAAAAGTTAGTTAAGTATTGTGATTTCCCAGAAGAGGGAACGTTGAGTGGTCATAAGACTTAAGGTCGTAAGGGAATGAGTTGAAGAGAACTGCGATTTGGGGATGTTGTGTTTGTGTGAGCGCGGTGTGTGTGTGAAATGTAAGCAGACTAGAGATTGTAGGCTAGAGGAAGCAGACAGAAGGGAAAGAAGGTTAATGCAGAAAGAATTGGCCTGTAGGGAAGAATAAAGAATTGGCATGTAGGGAAGGAGGATAGAATGTAACACAAAAAAGTTTTGTTTATTCATCCATTAAATGGATGCATGACATTATGTCTAGAGAACTACAATTTATATAAGAATGGTTGAAGGAGAAATCAGCTATAAGGCTGTCAGTCCAACCTAGTAGTAGAAATATGATATAAATAATATTGTGGTTCTGCAAAACAGTAGAAACCATATTGATAATATGTTTTGCATCTGCAGACTAACTATTTGATAGTGAGATAAGTGGCTATGATGAAGGGAAATATAGCAGGAAAAGAAAATTAATTTTATGAAAGTGAAAATTAAAATTCTAAAAGAATGTTTCACTTTGGGGAAAATGTTGAACAGTCTCAAGTATGTGTTTTTATGTGATGAGCGCATCGCTATCACAATGTAAAATGACTAAAATGATTTCAATGAATGAGTTTTTGATGGTCAAAAGTTAAATGGCAGGAAAAAAATGAGGCTGTCAGTTGTATCAGAAACTCAACCTGACTGGAAATTTGTAACCTCTAATTTCCATGATGTGTGAGTAAAAGACAAATATAAACAGTTGTTTATTTGGAATGAATGTCATTTCTGGCAAAGTCTTAAGCTGGGCCAGAGTCAAAAGACAGTAGACAAAGTTTGATGTTAAAAGTTATAAAAGGCAGAGTACCATTCCTGAAATCCACAGTCTCTCTCACTCAAAGTCAGCTAAAAGCTGCTATCTGAGCTTGTGTCATAAGTGATAACAAGCTATTTATAGTGAAGCACAGTGTCTCAGTTGAAAATCATGGACACAGAGATGTTAAAAGAAATGATTAACAAATTTAACCGTTAATTTCCCTCTTCATGGCAAAGGAAAACTCAATGAGTGTAAAGAGGTCTTTAAATTAGTAATATAGACCTTGAAGGTCAGAAGTGAATATATTTTGATGAATTTCTTCTATGACCAGTAACTTTTTGTCTGATCTTTGTCACCACCATGTGCAGGGCCGATGGCTCCGGTTACAGATGTGCAGAACATTACACTGAATGGACAGTTGTGAATTAAATTCACAGAGTATAGTCTCAGCACTGATATGCTGCTGCTGAGAGAATGCACAGTCTAATGATTTTAGTGATTAAATACTGCTGTTATTAACCTGTCTCCATGTTTTAACACTATTAGGCAGTCCAATGGCTCTGGTGGCTCTTGAATGCAACTTCCCTAAGCTCCAGAAAACACCTGATTCTGGTGAAGAAAACTGTCAAAGATCTGGAATGGGAAAGAGCGGTAACCAGTGTGCACGAGGTGATTTCTCAATGACGGTTAAGATCCTTTTTGGCCAGACGAGGACAACCTAAGGCAGGGGGTTGCCTCCGCCACTGGGCATCTACTCTGATGGGAGGTGTTTATGTGAGATGGGTATGAGAGTTGAGCAGGATGTCTGTGAGGCCAGCAGCATCATGAAGGGGGAATGACCTGTGAGAAGAACAGCAGTCTGACCCAAAAATGCTCCTCTATACCACTCACCAGAAACCGCGTTCCTGAGAGGGCTTGTTTTTCATTGTGACAAGCAACTTTGCCAGGGGACAAGACCCTGAGGGAAAAGAGTATTGATATAAAGCTGATGGGAATGAGCTTTCAAGAGCCGACTGAGAACATGAGGTGATTGTCCGTAATTTCTGGGGAGACCAGAGTAAAATTTAGTAACATGATGTTGGTTGCCCTATTGGCAAGAACTGTATAGAAGTTTAGGATTCAGCAGGAGGATGAATCCCTGAATTCATGAGGCTGTGTGATTTTGAACTAATGTGTTTCTATCATAGTTTTTACTCCTGCAGGTCATTAGACATGGCAGAGGATAATTCCAAGGCAATGGTGGTGTTAAAGACTGATTTTGCAGATTCAAGAGAAAGTTAAGTGCATTCAGCATTTAAACTAAAGATACCCTCAAAAATGGCAACTGGCATAACATATTTTAGATGGTGGTAATGTGTTCTTTATTTGAAAGTTAAAACATTTACATTTGACCAAGGGTTATGTATAGTAATTTGATGTTAAATTCAGTCTAAGTTACAGTCTTAAGAGGCTGCTGAATTGAAATATGATGTGCAGTAAGAGAGAGAGATGGCTGGGGTAGAGGCAAGGACACTCTGTCTGTCTGTTATCAGTCTGCTAAAGTTTAAACAAAACAAAGCAATGAGACTGGAACCAAAACAACCCAGCTGACTTTTGTGAAAAAGAATTAAAATGAACAGAGATGTTTTGAGACTGAATAAAAGATCATGTAAGAAACTAAGTAAAGATCTACAGAAAAAATGGGAAGTTTAAAGATATGCTTTTAGATTTAACACCAAAAGCAACTTTGAAAGTGAGCAGTTGATAGTCATGTGTGTCTAATGTGAGTGAGTATGAGAGTGACTGGACTTTATGTTTTGTATGTGTTAGTTTGGGGAAAATCCATAGAGAGTGTATATGTCATTAAATAGTGTGAAAGTGTTTTATCGTTACAGATGGGTTAAGTGAAATGAGAAATTTGGAGAAGCAGATATTTTGATTGAATCTGATGAAAAGACGATAACGAACATGGGACGAGCTTTAAGTGGATTGTTTATCCAGCTCTGTCTACTAATGGTAATTATGACTACTTTTGTCATTTATGATATTGATTTGAATTACTCTCTGGATCAGTAAGTTTAAGTATTTATGGAAAATTGGAATTGTGAAATTGAAGATTGCCGTCCATGAGTTAAAACCCCTTGTCTAAATTTATTTTGGGGTCTGAATTTAAACACTGTCAGTTATGTGTGATCACAATGTAAAATGTAGACTTGACGGCAGAGAAACAGTGACACACTGGCAGTAAACAAAATTATCCAGAGAGCCCAGTAACCTTCATAGAACAAAGGATGATGAGAAGGAACATTATTGTTGTTTGACTATCCTTGATCAAGTCTGTACACCATGACTTGACCTGCTAGATAAACCATTTGATAATTGTGAGGACATGTTGTTTGTAGATGGCTCTGTCTTCAGAGACAAAACAACAGACTGGAATAGCGAAGGATAAGTTGTGACCATGGAATGTGAAGTGTTGGTTTCAGGGCTACTGTCCTCTAACTATTTGGTATACGCACGTGAGTTTGTGACCCTCACTGGAGGGGGGGTAGACTGACTGAAAGAATTGTAATACCAATTGAAAAACAAAGTAAAGAAAAATCATTGCACAGTTAACAATTGCGCTTCAGAGGTACACCCAGCATTGGCTGAGGTACCTGCTAAATTTTGAGCTAGACATAAGAATAAAGTGGTCCTGTTTGTCAGAAAGTGTGTTGAGATTACAGACTGGGTTGAAAAGAGTGACAATGTGAGTTACAGTGAGAAGTTAGGAGCTTTTATGACAGAATACAAGGGAGAAGTCAAGGTGGAAAGAATTGTGACTATCTACACAGGTGCCCATTGTTCGGTTGGGGTGGTAGACGATCTTTGGGGTGCTGTGGTTTGAATTTTTGTTTGTATCCAAACTAATAATAAAAAAGTTTCTGTTTCTTTAGGAAGTGCTGGAGCAGACACAGGAGATTGTGTGTAATCTGTCATCTGAAAATAACCATGATTTTTCTAACTCTTTACAGAGCATGTTCAGAGACAGAGAAAGCTGGAGGAAATCTGTTTGCAGAATTGAAGAGGGATTTTAGTTTAGTGTTGATGGCAAATGTTGTTTAGAGAAACATGTTTCCAACCACTATGATCAATTGATGATGAACAATGCATCAAAAAGGGGGATGGTAACTAACAAATGTATGGCTGAAAATATGCCTGAAATTTTTAATTTAGGTTGGAAGAGCCCACACGAGTGGCATCAACAGAACTGTGTGAACATGACATGTTGGACTATTGCAAAGAAATGTTTTCTATCCTGTCTAAAATTTGCATGTAGGTGAAATCAGCTCAAGGAATTCCAAATCACCACTGAGGCTGGACAATGACACATCGTGGGCTACAAAATGGATCTGTTCTGATAAGATGTCATAGAACCTAAATTTGAATGCTACATGTCTGTAAAATGAAGGATTTCTATGATTGGGTGATGTATCTGAATTTGTTGTTTGTATGAAGATCAGAAATGAAGAGCATAAATGTGACGTGCAAACTTAAATTTACTGTATAAGATACGTTAAGATGAATATGGATGATTAGTGGTTAATCCTCAAAGAATGTGATAGTAAAATGTGACTGAGGTATTTGACTTCATGGTAAAGCCCATTCTTTATCTATCCTATTTAGCTTGCTAAAACACAGGGTCTATCCCCACAGAAAAAGCCTTAAGCATTTTCTAACTTTCTTCACCTCACTGTGATGTGAAATGAAGTAGAAGTAATCATTAGTTATCAATGAATGATAAGAAGAGGGAATTGTTGTGGAAATTTTAATTTTTCATATGCTTTAACCTGTATTCTTGTGAAATATGATGCTTATGGAACATGATATGATGCTGGCTTCATTGGTAATGTTTAACATAGTGTTAACATAGATGCTAGAAATAGAAAGAGCAAGATATGGTATGGGGACATGCAAGATGTATGTTAAAAAACATGTCTGTGCTAACAATGTGTGGAAAGTTACAGCCACTAAGAGATGTTCCAAATATGGTAAAAGGACAGAGGCTTCGGCCTTGGAGGTTAGAGATATAAAAGTGAGGGGAAACTTTCGTTCTGGGTCTTACACTCTGCAGCTACTTGTGTTTCTGTATGACCTGTCTGACCTTTCTTGCAAGAAATAAAAGCTTTAAAGACAATTGGACATGTTTGTCTCTTATGCAGTAGAGTCGGAGTTGATTTTGTTTGCCACAACAGGTTTTTGTACCACTCTTTATCACTGTGTGAACACCCATTTACTGTTGATGCTGTGTAAACTCTGACAGTAATAATCTCCTGTATCTTCAGTCTGGACTCCACTGATGGTCAGAGTGAAATCACTGCCAGATCCAATGCTACTGAATCTAGATGGAGTTACAGTATAACGGGTTGTTGCATTGTATATGAGGAGTTTAGGAGCTTCTGTAGGTTTCTGTAAGTACCATGGTAAGTAATCACCATTATCCACTCCACTGCTGGTTTTACAGTTGATTCTGACTTCTTGTCCTGGTTGAACTGTTATTGATGGACTCTGAGTTACAGTGTACTGTCCTCTACACTCTGAAAGAAAGAACAAAAAGAAGAAAAAATATAATTATAAATTCTAAAATTATCTCAAATTATAAACATTTCATATTTCAAGAGAATAATTGTGGAGCTGCATTAAACAAACCTTGAGCAAACAGTGTGAGAGTCCAGGGGGGTATTCCAGAAAGCAGGTTATGTGACATACCTGGGTATGTTTAAGAGTAAGTAAGCGGATAACCTCAACTTTCGGTTCCAAAAACGGAGGTAACTTTTAGGGTATGTAAGTAACCATAGCAACTTGCTCTCTGAACATAACCTGCTCCGGAGCAGGTTATGTTCAAGGGTTAGTTAGCTTAAGAGGAATTTAGATGTGTGTTATATTATCAATATGGTTATATTAATGTATCTAAATTTGTTATATAGTTACAGTTATATACACAATGTTATATTATACAATATATAAATGTTTATTCAATTCTAATATATGAATTTTATTGTCATAGCACACATGGATCTACTTCTTAATCTTTATAACAGGACATTTTCTATGCTATAATTTCTATAATAAAATACATATCATATATGTGATATTTTATTAAATAATTAGCATCAAACAAACAATATTACACTGTTAAAAAATTACTGTAAATTTTACAGTAAAATACTGGCAGCAGGGTTGCCAGCCAGTTACTGTAATTTTTACAGTAGTGTTTCTGTAATTTAATTTACAGAATTTTACTGTAATCGAGAATACAGTAAAATTCTGTAAATTAAATTACAGAAACACTACTGTAAAAATTACAGTAACTGGCTGGCAACCCTGCTGCCAGTATTTTACTGTAAAATTTACAGTAATTTATATATTTTGTATACTGCATTTTTACAAAAAAAATATATTGTATACTGCATTTAACATACTTCTTTAAATAGCAAATACACACATTCAAGTAGTTTAGTCAAGTAGAATATGTAAAATGCAGTATACAATATATTTTCCCTATTGCTCACTTAATGACTGGGAGCTGAATTTTAAATTTAATCTATTAACTGCATAAACTTTAAACATATTTTAACTGCATAAAGTGTTGTATAATGCATAACTTAATTCACCCCCCTCCCAAACAAATGATGCTTCTTAATCTTGAAAAACAGGTTCAAAATGTAATAAATATATCTTTCAAATTTACATTAAAAAATGCCATAAAAGGTGTATTATTTTGAATTTATTTTTTATTTAGAAAATCATTTTATTTTTTAAAGGGACAAAAGTTTGTCATGAAAATGTTTTTAAATTACTTATTGGCCATCATGGCCCTTCACAAAAAGAAATACAATTATAACTATAACTTGACCAACAGGGTCATATAAAAACATTTCTTAAAACCCACATCACTTTTATCACTTCATGAACATACCAACATGGCCAAACAACAAGTCCAACAAACTTGCGATCAAAAAAGAACAATTCTGCTCCAGATGATGTTCCATCCCAGGATTCAAAGAGAGGCTAGAAATATTGAAAGGAACAAAGAGGACAATACATTAGATATATTACAAAACATAATACTTTAAGGGTGCGTTCACACTTGTAGTTTGGTTTGTTTGGTTCATTTGGTCCGGACCAAAGAAGAAAAAAAACATTTAGTCCTGGTCCGGTTAGCGTTCAGATTGGCAATTTTATCACCGAACCAAAAGATATCGAACCTAAAGGCACAGGGATACATTCACAACGTGATTGGTCGGATTTTATGACGTATTGCCTATTTTGAGACGGAACTTACCGAACATCCAAAACAATGCTGTTTGCTGAGGTAAATGCGCTCGTTGTGTGTGCGTAGCGGGGCGGTATGTGATGGTATTTTGGCCAGTTGGGAACTCGTGAAGAGCTTATAAAATGTGTAAAGTAGTCAAAACAGCGGCAGGAATCCATCCGTCACACACACAAACGATCTGCTGTGTGGAGACGCGCGTCTGATGCCTGTGATGAGCAAACTCGCGTCTATGACGAGAAAAACCGACATGCGTGAGGATTCTGTCCTTTTTAGGGTCTCATCTTCCTGTTTTTGGTTCGGTTACATGTCTTTGGTCCGTGTTGCGTTCATATATCATTCGAACCGCACCAGAGTTCATTTGGAAGCGGACCGAGACCCATCTTTTCAGCGGTCTCGGTCCGCTTGTTTGATGCGCACCGGGGTTCGGATGGCAGCGTTCACATATGTTCAAATGAACCGCACTAACCGAGCAACCGCACCAGGGTTCGTTTTAATCGAACCAAACATGGCAAGTGTGAACGCACCCTAAGAGACTGATAGAGGGATGATAGATACAGTCAGATACAGATATAGAATAATAAAAGTATATAATAAAAGGAAAAATAGATCTTGGTGTGTGTGTGTATTTCTTACATTTCAGAAATTCCACTGAAAATCCATCACTTTGCACAGAAGAGTGGCCACATGTAGGTTGAACGCAACCCGTTTCTTCTGAACTGTCTGCCTGTTGTTTTAGATGGCACTTTTCCTTTCGTCTTTGTTCCTCTCTCCAGATAAATACCTACAAAGTGCATAAAGGGTCAGGGATTCAGATTGGTTTTAGCTTTTGAGGCATGTAATCATGTTTATGAAATTATACCATGTGGTAGAGCAGTATTAGCCTACAACTCCAGTCCTGAATACTTACCTCCCAGAAAGTTTTAGATGTCCCACTAATCAACACCTTATTTAACTAATTTGTTTGCCAGGGTCAAATAGAGAGACATCTAAAACATTCATCCTAAAAAATAAATGTCTAATCTAGTTGAGAAACAAATAGTTTGTAGTTGTGTTAAAGGCCTCAATAGATATAAAATGTACATCTAAAAGACAAGTACAGGATGATCAGTTTGTTCATATCTGTAAATAGCACATTTCATTTCAAGTTAAAAAAGATTTGTTTTCGTAATGGTACGTACGTTAATACATTAACTATACAAGGCAAACTGAAATCAAACAGAGATGTTAAAGTGTTTGCATTACCTTAAGTTAGCAAATGTCCACAAATACATCACATTGGTTACGTTAACAGCATGAAGCAGCACCATTTTGCGTGACACATCCTCCGTGAGCGGCCTAATCGCGTCGCGAGGCTTTTTCGTTTCGGCCCGTGTTAACAGATGACTGTCTGCCTGTACAAATGTGATTTACGCCATAAAAAAAATCACGACCAAGTGCGCTGATGAACACGAAGTTCTCGTGAATTCCATCTGTTTCTAATTATTAATTTTCGGCCCACAGCCGCTATGCTAAAGCGCAGGGGAATGTGTGAGATCTTACCGCGACCGCGCTGAGGAAAACCCCGCGCAAGTCTGCTTCGCGCCCCGCGGACGGAGGATGCGTCAATCCGGGGTTACCAATATGAATCGCGAATGTAAATACATACGTTACATATTTACCAAAGACTGAGGGGGAAATTAAATAAGTCACTTACCACAGTTGTAAATCACTCCTCTTGCTGCTACTCGAATCTTGACCGTTGGAGATCCCACAATGCCTCTGTATATTTGAAATTTACAGCAATATTCTGTAAATTTGATTCAAATCGCCACGCCCCTGGAATTCATTGCAATTTACAGCAATATGCTGTATTATTAAAATACAGCCATCGGCTGTAAAATATTGCTGTAATTTTTACAGCAATTCATTACAGTGTAAGATTAAAAATTATTGCACAACCACCCAATAGGTGGTGATGTGCACCAAGTAGGTTATGTAAATCGCCATTAAACAAAAGAAGAAGAATGAAGTAGAATGGCGCGCTTTTTCTTAGCGTCTGTTTCCATGGTGAATCATCGATTCGTCGCTCTGTTGAGAATGTCTTGTGTGTTAACCGGGAACATACTCTGGGTTGGCTGAACTTATTCCCGGATGCATTTTTGGAACCAGCATACCTCGAGTAAGCAAGGTTTGGGTTAATCAACCGAGAGTTCCGGGTATATGTGACAGTAAGTTAACCCTGCTTTCTGGAATACACCCCAGATGAAGAAGGTGATTGTGTTCATTGTTGTTCTTTTGTCTTGTGTGATGATGAAGATTGTGTTCTGTTCTGCTCTCAGTCATGAAGTGTTAAACTCACAGCATTATAAACACTCTCAGAGCACTGAAGCATGTGTGACAATGCAAACAAGTTGGCAGGATTTACAACAGACAAACTAATATACACTAGTTACAGAATGATCATTTACATTCTCACTAATGTTATTTTTAGTTAGTTCAGTAGTTTTATTTTTACTCTGAATACTGAGACACTGAGTAAGTGCAGATGAATGTCCATCCCACGTAGGAGGGGACATTCTCGTGACTTTGCACACCATTCCCTAAAAGTTCTCTAAAGGTGACGGAAATCCTGAACCTTTACAGAACATTAGGGACGTTCCTAAAACATCCTCTTTTGGTTATGAAAGTGCTGCAGTTCAAGTTTCCTTATATGACTTTAGTGGGACGTTTCATATTGGTTATTCTATGGTCACATATGAACATTACAAAGAGGACATTTGGGACATCAACAGAACGTTCCCATATGGTTCCCTGTTAGTCAGATGGGGCCATTTCATTCAGGACTGTGCTGCTCCTGACTCATTTGGAAATGTTGTTTAAGAAGCACCCATTTCACCTATAAGTGAATTGAAAATTTCTCATAAAAATAATAAAAAATAAATTACAATCAAATAGTAAATCATTACTATCTTTCCCTATAGACCTTAAGCGCCAGAGAAACGCACCACCATCCTTATGATATTGTCTCTGAACTTCCATTTTTGTGGTAGCTCTGTATATTTCTATGGCATCTCTATTGAAGAGTAATTAGCTGGTGAAGTGGATTTACTTGTTGTAAAGTTAATGAAAGTTATCATGAGCATTGTTATGTTTAAAGCAGATGTCTTGACAAATGTCAGTAGACCGGGAAGATTTGAAAAAGAGCAGTACGTAAGATCACTGGGGAAATACGAACTGGAAGTCAAAAGACAACTAGCGCAGCGCTGAAAAAGGGCGGGACTACATAAAATCTATGTTTTTGGACCACTGGATACCTGGTGTTTCTTTAAACCAATTAAAAAGGTCTTGGGCGGCATATATGGCCAAATTCCACGTTTTTCCTCAGGCAGCCTATTTACATCGGTGCAGCATTGAAAGTCATTGTTTTAAATATTAATATTATGTAAAGTAGGTTTATCGCACAATAATCCATTACTACATACTCATGCACAGTAGGTGGTGCTATGCACCTAATAAGTCATGATTGCAATCCGCCAAAAAAATAAATAAATAAATAAATAAATAAATAAATAAATAAAGACGAAGAAGAAGGAAGTCATTGGATGTGTCCGAAACCGCCTACTCAATTGCAATAAGTACTTAAAGGGATAGTAGACCAAAAATGAAAATTTGATGTTTATCTGCTTACCCCCAGCGCATCCAAGATGTAGGTGACTTTGTTTCGTCAGTCGAACACAAATGATGATTTCAAACTCTAACTGTTGCTGTCTGTCAGTGGTATAAAGCTTGTGAATGGTAACACAATCTATAAGAGTCAAAAAAACATGCTTAGACAAATCCAAATTAAACCCTGCGGCTCGTGACGACACATTGATGTCCTAAGACACGAAACGATCGGTTTGTGCGAGAAACCGAACAGTATTTCTATAATTTTTTACCTCTAATACACCACATGTCCAACTGTGTTCAGCACTCGGTTAGTGAGGTCTGATCGCGCTCTGACAATGGCAGTGATGTCTGGCACTCATTGAAGTATAAGCGTGAGACATCACTTTTGTTGTCAGAGCGCGATCAGACCTCACTAACCGAGTGCTGAACGCATATTTATATTATTATATTATTGATTAATCACCTATTATTGTTATTTATTATTTACATACACTGTAAACACCTTCGCCTGTCTGTGCCATCCATCATCTCCCTCACTGCTGCTCTTCTCAATGGGGACATTGTTGATCCAGTGGATGAGGAAGACCATGATGATGATGGACCCCTGAACTCCACAACCTTGAAACAAGAGTGGGAGGAGATGTGCGGGACAATCTGGCTGTCGCTGTGTCTGCTGCAAACATTCATGTGCTCTCCATCAGCATGACTAGCTGTAAAACATTTAAACTGATTAAAACATTTTACATTTTACATTCTGTTTCTTGTCGTATTTCATTTCATATTTTTACAATTACATGCTAATTTTTGTTGTAGCTTTATTACTTTTGTGGTGTAGTGGGCTAAACCACTGAGCTGGTCAGCAGAAGGTTTGCTGGTTCGATCTCTGCAGTGTCTCCACCAGTGTGTCCTTGATCAAGACACTTTACTCCAGGTTACTCCAGCGGGATCATCCCTGTAATGAGAGCACTGTAATTCCCTTTGGTCTTGCAGGTCCTGCTCCACCACAAAAGCTCTGCAGCAAACATACAGACATCAAGAATCAGAAAAGTGCTGTAATAACTCTGTTTGAAATTACAATAATTAAAATAAACTACAAAACATTTAAACACATTTTTAATTCATTTCTGTAGTATACTCACTCAAAGCCTTTGATGGCATCATTCCTTTGCAAAGCTTCTGCGGAGAGAGCAGTTGCTAGCGGCCAAGTTCAAACTAGATGGACATTTCAGGGATACGACAGAGTCACACCCCTTATTAAACGGCATTTTGCCACTTAAATATTTATGGAAATAAGATATATTGATATGAGATGAAACTCTTTTAAAACTGTACCTGTTATCTTATAATCCAACTGTGCACAAAACAATAGTCGCAAAATGGCAGCAGCTGCATTTGTATGAAACAAGAGAACAGGTCAGCGATACTGGATGACAAATAACTGTACACAAAATATTGATTTGACTGAGTTTTAATATTTTATTACCGCACCAAACAAAACTTTGACAAGAAAAAAAAAAAAAAAAAAAAAAACGGGAAAAAAAAGAAAAGAAACAAAGTTCCCAGCCAGCGCTGCTGACTTCAGTAACCCAGATGAGCCTGTGTTATCTGTTTTCAGTGGTTGTTTTCGGGAAATAACATACATCTGGATGGCGCAATTGACCAATCAGAATTAAGTATTCCAGCCGTGTAATAAACTTAAAATAATGTTTTGTTAACATTAAAAAAAAAAAAAAAAAAAAAAACCTGGACATTTTACCGTTCTTGGACCGTTACAAATCAACATTCATAGAATGTTACATTATTAACAAAATGTAGGTCAAAAGAACATTGCAGGAACGTTATGCTAACCTTAAGATAACGTTCCAGCAATGTTAAGCAAACTGGACATTTCCGCGTTTTAGAACATTTCAAATCACCGTTCCCACAACCAAAACAGAACGTTTGGAAACATAACTTTTTTATCTGGGGATGTGTCCAGTGTGTCTGGATCTGTACCGCGATCCTCACCTGCTGCTATAAGTTATTACTACATTTGAACTTCTTTACAAACATTTATTATTTTATTTTATTTTTTTTCTTGTGGATGAGACGGAGCAGATAGTAAAAGAAAAACATCATCAAGTGTCCAGCATGCATGCGGTCTTTCAGTTTGGTTAAACCGTTCTCATGTGTGCTGGACACTTGATTTTCTTTCTCTATCTGCTCCATCTCATCCATGAACAACCTCTTTAACTCTTGTGCGGAAATCAAAACCCTTTGCCTAAATTGGTGTTCAGGTCAAAAATGATGACCTTTTAAAATTGCTTGTATGTCTCTCAGTACACTTTATTATCTCTAAATATTGGATTCAGTCCTTTTTGTCAGCTTGTTTTCTTTCGATTAGCACAGGTTTTGTATTTCTTTTTGGATCTGGCTGATTGCAGACCTCATTACTCTGAACTTATGCACCTCAATTGTTGACTGAAAAAAAAAATTAAGGGTAATTTTGGCAAAACTGAATTAAATTTTTTAATATATTCTTTACAATTTTTTACACTAGTGTACTTTAATGTGTAACTAGGAAGCTTGTTTTGAAATTATTTTATTTGGTACAAAATGGCACAAATTCACACTTGTGGTGTTGCAGGTCAAAGATGACCGGCCTACATAAAATTGCTCATAAACCTCTCTATATGCCATATTGTCACAAATATTTCACAACTTAATTTCTTTCATTAAGCATCATAATAGCTGCTCCAGTAATATTCAGTTCTCATAATTGTCCTTCAGTCTTAAATGCTTCAGTCATCATCATTTGACAGATCACTTGAAAGATACTTTTTTAATAAACATTTTCAGACAGGTGCAGGGCATTAGTCCATAATAAGATGACAATGAGAAATCTAATGATTGAAAGATTAGATTATTGTAAAAACACCCTCCTGGCAAGTGAATTTCACTAAACTGTTTTATTAGCGTAGACTAAAATGAATAAGAAGTCAACTTACCTAGGCCCAAATGCTCCTGTCTACAGTAATGAACCTTATAATCACATATTTTGTAAATGCATATAGTAAACTTGATGCCCATTAATATGCAAATTTATCATGATGGAGCAACAGTTACTAAGGAGCTCAAATATTGTAGTGTTTTAACAGCAATAAAAAGTACATGATTTGTAACTTAAATATTTAGAGCTAAAATTGAGATTTCACCTGTGTGTATTTAAATTAATGATTTGTCCAAAACTGAAAACCTTTCCACATCATTCCAAACCCCTTAGTTTACCTGGATTTACTTTTCCAAGAAAAAAAAAAAAAAAAAAAAAAAGTTATTGTCGCTGAAGAACGACGAAAACTATAGCCTTGTATTAGACTCGAATCAAATTTCATTAGACGCTTTAGAAAATCCATTTATTTCAAAGTAAATTTTTCCGAAAAATATATAGTTTTACGAACAACAGAAACTCTTTAAAGTAAAAGTTGGGTGGCTCTTAAAAGAGCCTTTGGGTCGCTGAGAGTCTCGGTTGAATCTCTACTTGGAGCTGGTGTACTTGGTGACGGCCTTGGTGCCCTCGGACACGGCGTGTTTGGCCAGCTCTCCGGGCAGCAGCAGACGCACGGCGGTCTGGATCTCTCTAGAAGTGATGGTGGAGCGCTTGTTGTAGTGAGCGAGACGAGACGACTCACCGGCGATGCGCTCGAAGATGTCGTTGACGAAAGAGTTCATGATGCCCATCGCCTTGGAAGAGATGCCGGTGTCAGGATGAACCTGCTTCAGGACTTTGTAGACGTAGATAGCGTAGCTCTCCTTCCTGGACCTCTTGCGCTTCTTTCCTCCCTTACCGGCGGTCTTCGTGACGGCCTTCTTGGAGCCCTTCTTAGGCGCGGACTTTGCTGGTTCAGGCATGATGCTTTTTGAACACAAACTTCACAAAGCAATGTGAGGTCAGAAGCGACACAGAGGTATTTATTCACCGCCCTATGCTAATTTACAAAGAGATACAGGAACTATCTGATTGCCTCTTTTAATAGGCCAAACCCATAAACTCGTATTTCATTGGACAACTCTAAGCATCACGAGCGGAATGAGAGCCAATCACATGCGCCGCCGTCAACCGCTCAAAGTTTGAACTACACCCTGACTGTTTCCTTTGTTTCGTTTCCAGCTCTTTTTATTATTAGTTTGAGAAAATAAGCGATTCTAGACAAATATTGTGAACTATCGTGTGATTTTAAAAACCCTTTAGACCCATTGAGGGAGTGTTGGAGGAAAGAGACCATTATCAGTCAGACATACTTTAAAAGCAATTTTTCCTCGAGACTTCATTGATTCATGAAACTGTTGAAACTACACGAATAATAAATAAAAGCCCATTTGTGTGAAACAAACACTACTTTCGTTAGTTCGCTGCATTTTCATCTCTTGATAACTTTGGTCCCATTCTGGTCTAATTTAAAGTTAAATCTTTAAATAGTGTAATATACTACAAAAGGTCTTCGTGCACCACTTAAACCAACATATTCATATCATCATTAAAGAGAACTAAAAGAAAAGATACTGCTAGTCTCGATACTTTACTGTGAAACGTCGTTTAACCTAATAACATTTTCTCCAAGTCAAAAAACAACCAAATCGTTTCAACAACTACATTTCTATATGGCTCTTAATGTGAGAGAGTGGGTGGCTCTTAAAAGAGCCGTTGGGTTGGTGTAGTTGTTCCTGGTTTCAGAAGTTTATCCTCCGAAGCCGTACAGAGTGCGTCCCTGTCGCTTCAGCGCGTACACAACATCCATGGCGGTCACGGTCTTTCTCTTGGCGTGCTCGGTGTAGGTGACGGCATCGCGGATGACGTTCTCCAGAAACACCTTCAACACTCCGCGGGTCTCCTCGTAGATCAGACCGGAGATGCGCTTGACACCGCCACGGCGAGCAAGACGACGGATGGCGGGTTTGGTGATTCCCTGGATGTTATCGCGCAGAACTTTACGGTGACGCTTGGCGCCTCCTTTTCCGAGTCCTTTACCGCCTTTGCCTCTTCCAGACATGTTTAACACAACTCTATCTAATGATGATAAAGAATGGTAGACGAGTGTTAATAGGAGGCCTTATACATTTGCTTACAGGACCTGAGAGAAACCAGCACCGCGTCACAAGGCGCAACACGCCCCTCCCCTCAATATAGTTCGAGCACAAAACACTGATTTAACCTTAACACTGATCTAACGAGGCCTGTCCTTTAACCATCTAAGGTACGGTGTTGCCTCCAGGCAACATGGTCTATTTTAGTTTATCTCAGGACAGAATAACTCAAATACTAATCAATAAAAGTGCAAAAAAGACCATAACATGACCAAAAGGGTTCCATTTTGTGTCCTGTTTCAGCACATGTGCATGTCACATGACTCCATATTTTCTCCAACGAAAAGTGCTTTTTTCACTTGTTTGTATCCATTTAATTACCCACTAAAGTATGAATCACCTTCACTGGCAAGTAAAGAAGTATTTTTAAGAATTTTACATTATATATCATCAAATGTTTTAGAGAACATAACAAAAAAAAAAAGAAAAAAAAAAGGCAACATTGTACCAATGGGATCGCATAAGGCCATGCAGGCATAATAGGTTTGAATGCAAATGTATTGCATTTGTAAGGAAAAGAGTTAGAATTATCTAAATATATTTCCATTGTCACATGATTTTGTAATGCACTTATAAGAATACTAATTCACATACTAGATCTGCATATATTATGATCTGCACATTTTCTATAGCTTCAGAAAGCTATAAAACAAAAGTAGCACTGGCAGTTGATGAGGGTGATGATGACCAGGGGTCATACTGTGATGAGGAAGATGAAATCATAGTGACAATCTGTCAGGGAGAGAGTGAGGGTGAGAGAGAAGATGGAGATGAGGATGAATATGGATATGATAACTTGATATAATAGCATAAAAATATTTGGTAATACTTTTGTTCCACTATGGTACAATGTTGCCTGAGGGCAACAGCTGGATATAAAATGTTACTTTTTATTAAATATAAAACTTTTAATACATTAAAAACTGGATAAATTTGTTTGTTCAATAGATACATTTGTTTGTTCAAGTGTCTAATTAAAGAAATTTATGTTTTCAGTAAATATTTTTTTTCTACATGAAAATGCAAAAAGTTAAAATGTTTACATTTTGGTACAATGTTGCCTCGAGGCAACAAACTTATAAAAAATAAATTAATTAAAAATGTATGGAAATGTTTATTGATATTGTTAAAGTGTCCAATTTTAAGCAGAAAGAACAACACAAATAATTTTTTCCTCATTGATATAATATTGAGTACCATAGAGGGTTAATATTAATATTAAAATCAAGTTTTATAAGATTCTTTGGTAACACTTTATTTTAGGGTCTTTTCACTAGTTTCTTATTATCATGCATATTACTAGACTATTGGCTTTTTATTAGTACTTATTAAGCACATATTAATGTCTTATTCTACATGAATTTATTATACATTCTTAATCCTAAACTTAACAACTACCTTACTAACTATTAATAAGAAGTAAATTAGGAGTTTATTGAGGAAAAAAGATATAGTTAATAGTTTATGTGTTCCCTTTACTAAAGTGTTACTGAATCATTTGATAAAGAGAATATTATAAGATTGTCATATCATATACAGAGATACTGAATGACAATGAAATGTGACAGTTTAGTATATTTATTAGACAGTTCAGATATAAGTTAGGGTTAGGGTTATAAATGATTTCAGGCCTCTGGGATTTAAACTGTAGGTCACTGTAGGCCAGGTGAAAAAAATACTATAGTAATTTATAGTAAATACTATAGTGTTTTTGAACCATACTATAGTAAATTGCCCTACTTATGAATAACTTGTATATGAATAAACTTTTAGAATGAATAAAACTCTGGTGGAAGTAACAAAATGTAACAAATTTAATTATACAATAAAATGGGTTAAAACTATCTCAAAATGACAAATTGTTCAGAATGTGAGCAATTCACACAATCACATTTCTATTACATCACCAATTAACCCAATATTACACCAATAATGCAATACTTCAGGTGATGAAATTAATGGATTTTTTCTCTGTCACAAAACACACTTGAGATGAATGTACCACATAAATTCAGAGTAACGTTATCAAAAAGTCACTCTGACAAAACATCACAAGTTTAAATGTACTGAATAACACCGTATGAATCAATAGAAAACTCTGTGCCCAGACGTTGCTGGAGTACGTGGTGGCCTTAGAAACAGCAAACTGGCCTCTTCACTCTCCTGAGCAGGAAAAACAAACTCACAAAGGTACCTGAATTTCGTTGGGGAATTACCAGTGACTGCGCTGCGCTGTAGAAATCGCCGGTCAATCTTCCTACTGTGCGCGGCTGAGCGCTCTCTGAAAGTCCGGTGTTGTGCCGAAAAACGCACCCCTGCCGTGAAAAGCACCCTCGTCGCGTGAACGCGCATTTGAGTCCTATTCACGGTAGTACGCCTCCGGGAAATCCTCACTTCAGCAGTCAAACTCACGATTCTCACGTTAACTAGGCACTATGAAGTCTGTGCTCAGATTAACAAACAACAAAGAATGTGAGTGTCTCTAGTATTTGTATCCGTACAAATGATATAGGAAGAATAACTTGAAACACCGTCTTTATCAACGGTTCTTCACGCTAAAGAATGACGAAAGTCCACAATGTCGAGCGAACATAGACGGAGAATTCAGTTACAAAACAAAATAACACAAACTCACAACTCGTGTGTATTAATCAAGTTAATATACACAATTTAAGATATCAATATGATTTATAATCCATTAAAACTTATCTTTATCGTAATCTATATTTTCTTATCTTTCCGAGCGGCTGCATTCGTTAATCGACCCTCTCGTCTCCATGGAAGCCAAAACACTCACATAACATAACAAAACACGTAGGTGAAGGCGTGACCCAACGTTCATAAACCAATAGACTAGAGAAAGACCTAACTTGTAGGTCAAAACCACGTTTTTTACGTGTATAACAATCAAAATTTATATATGCTCGTGCTTTTAACGGCATACACACCCACATCTTATACAGCAATATAGAGCGGTATATTCCATTCACATTTTATCTCTGAGCAAGAACAAAATAAAACAAAATTAAATAAAGTGAAATAAACTCAATACCTGTAGAATTTTATTCTACTAGGTTACAATTATATCAATCCTGTGAAGCCACATGTAGTGCCAAAATGCCTACAGCACCTTTGTGACCCAGGAATGGATGAATGCCACCCACATGACCTGCTCCAGCATTGCAACACCCTCTCACACCTGGAAGCAGTGACAGAGACACCGGCAGCTGCAGTGGAAGCTCGGACAAGACTGCAGCATCGATCACCTGTCTGGTACACATCAAGAGCAGGAAGAATAACAGCTTCTAATATGCATGCAGTTCTGTCCACTAGTGTTCAAACTCCAGCTATATCAACCGTGTCAAGAGTGTGCTATCCCAAAAAAACAGCAACCTCAAATGCCATCAGACGGGGGATAGAAAATGAAGAAACAGCAAGGCAGGCCTATGTGTCACTGACAGCACCCCAGCATACGAACCTAAAAGTGCAGCAATGTGGATTTATCATAAATCCATTGTTTCCTGAGGTCAGGGTATCACCTGATGGCCTCATTAACTGTGCGTGTTGTGGGAAAGGCTGTTTAGAAATCAAATGCACATTTAAGCACCGCAACAGCTCCATCCTGCAGGCTTGTGCAGATGACAGCACTTTCTGTCTCCAGGTAATTGATGGGCGGTTACACTTAAAAATCACACACAAGTACTACAGTCAAGTTCAAACACAGATCTTTGTTACCGGATCAAACTTTTGTGATTTTGTTATGGACAGTGAAAGACTGTGCTGTGGTTCGGGTCTTTCCGGATACACAATACTGGAGAACAGATCTAAAGAAAGCACATGACTTCTTCCACAAGGTTTCACTACCTGAGCTTGTGTCTTGTTGCTATATTCAACAAGCCTCCACAAAGACACCTAATTCATCAGAGTTGCAGCCTCTATCTATCTATCTATCTATCTATCTATCTATCTATCTATCTATCTGCACACGAGTCCAACACTGTCTCTGACGTCAAACCCACAATCTGCCAGCACCAAGTCCCCAGGTAACAGTTGATTAAGAAGGCCACTGTTCTCCATCACAAGCTCGTCACTGACACAACCTCCCCACCCTTTAGAAATTAAAGATATAGATCCTCGTGGTGTAATGCCAATTAGATACTTTAAGGTGTGATGGTGTTTGTAGTGGGAAAATGTCAGTGCTCTAGTTGTTTTGAGATTTGATGCTCTTTCAATACGAATTTCAGAGCGGTCCACAATAACTGACATGATTGCCAAAAGCCTCGACAAACTGATGTGGCATGATGGGAAATTTTGTTTACTGTATACATTAAACATTGTGTAACTACATGCTCTGGATGTCAGAGGTTTGTTAATACAAGATTTGGTTTTGTTTAATGTTGTGAGAAAATGGGCAAAGGTTTCAAGAAATGTTTTTGCAATTGTGAAAAACTAATGTGTTCACACTATTACAATTTACATTCATTTAAACACTTAGTAATCTGTATTTCTTGAAAACAAATATTTACGCATACATTTTATTATTATTGGTCATTTGAGGTATATCAGCTAGTGTTAATACAATTTTCGATTGACAGTAAGCGTTGCACTGGAAATAATCTCGTTCAGTGTAATTTTGGTGGCTCTTAAAAGAGCCTTTGGGGTTTGATGTGGCTGATGCGGGTTTAGGCGCGCTCTCCGCGGATACGGCGGGCCAGCTGAATGTCTTTGGGCATGATGGTGACCCTCTTGGCGTGGATGGCGCACAGGTTGGTGTCCTCAAACAGACCGACCAAATAAGCCTCGCTGGCCTCCTGCAGGGCCATGACAGCGGAGCTCTGGAAGCGCAGATCCGTCTTGAAGTCCTGAGCGATTTCTCTGACCAGCCGCTGGAAGGGCAGTTTGCGGATCAGCAGCTCGGTGGACTTCTGATAACGGCGGATCTCTCGGAGAGCCACGGTCCCGGGCCTGTAACGATGGGGCTTCTTGACGCCGCCGGTGGCCGGAGCGCTCTTACGGGCGGCTTTGGTAGCGAGCTGCTTCCTCGGGGCTTTACCACCGGTGGATTTACGAGCGGTCTGCTTGGTTCTTGCCATTGCTGCAGTGAACTTTTCTCTCTTCTCCTTGCGCTGGAAATGCTGCTCTGTGTTACACGCCTGCTTTTAAGGCATTGCGAGACCATGAGCTCATAGTGTCGGGATGGTGTGGAGGCTTGTGATTGGCTGATCTGTGACGTGTGCTTATGACTGCTAGCCAATGACTGCGCGTTTCCTCTTTTTTCAAACAAGCAGAGGGTTTCCCGCTCAATGTGCTTTGATCGGTTGACTCAGATGAGACCTCCATGAGCTTCATACTCACATTGTATTTGTTGAATTTATTTATTTTTTCTGAAACACTTAATTCCTGGTGGTTGTGCAGATTTTAGATTGGAACAAAATCACATTATAGTCTGTATAAAAGCAGTATAAAGTCTAAAATATATAAAGAAGCGTGCGGCCGTGGTAATAAAAAACAAAACACCCAGAGTAACAGTGACCTATTTCTGTTATCCCAACGCCGATATGTGTATTGGTTTTTATTTAAGATAATCTATCAAAATATTCAATACATCATCAAAGCAGACAAATAACTATTTTATAGTGGAGATGGGTCAGTTAGTGATCCTACACGCCTCCTAAAGAGCGATCTCTACAGACACATCAGGGGATCTTCGTGTGTTTATAAGAATACACACCTCGTACATTTTACAGGATTGATGGGCCTTATTTGTTCCTCTTCTCAACCGAAAGAGTTAAGATTATTTTAAATATTAACAAAGAAAAGCGCTCTTCATCAGATAAAATGGGTGGGTCTTAAAAGAGCCTTTGGGTCAGTAAAACAATCTTTAATAGCTTTACTTAGATTTGGCGGGTTTCTCAGTCTTCTTGGGCAGCAGCACAGCCTGGATGTTGGGCAGCACACCGCCCTGAGCGATGGTCACTCCGCCCAGAAGTTTGTTCAACTCTTCGTCGTTGCGCACCGCCAGCTGCAGATGACGGGGGATGATGCGAGTCTTCTTGTTGTCCCGAGCGGCATTTCCAGCCAACTCCAGGATCTCAGCGGTAAGATACTCGAGCACAGCCGCCAGATAAACAGGAGCACCAGCACCGACGCGCTCGGCGTAGTTGCCTTTGCGGAGAAGCCTGTGAACACGGCCGACGGGGAACTGCAGTCCTGCCCTGGATGAGCGAGTCTTGGCTTTTGCTCTTGCTTTTCCTCCGGTTTTGCCTCTTCCACTCATTTTTAATTCAGCAGTTACTGTAACTCTCGCAGACAGAAAGAACAGAATGAGATTTCAAGTCTCCACATACTGTCTTTAATCTAGAGTGTCAGTCGCTCATTGGTTTAGAGTCTGTAAAGATTTAAACCAATCAATAAACTTCCCTCCAAAGCCCAACCCCCTTTCTGCCGGAATAATTATGTATGCACACATATTTCTGATCATGAAAATAAATATATATATATATATATATATATATATATATATATATATATATATATATATATATAAACCATTTAAATATATATTGTCGCAATTTTCCAGTGTTGTGTGTAAATATTGTCTGTACTTTGTTCTACAACATCTCATTTGGACTGTATCAGTATCTTATAAAAATGGATTGAGTTTATTTTCAGAGCTTGTCTGTTCTGAATGCAGTCTAACAGATCATATCTTGGCTTTTTACTTTAAACGCTATAATATACACGAGTTTTGCTCTTTATTCAGAGTTGGTGGGTGGCTCTTAAAAGAGCCGTTGAGGAGAAACATTAAAGACTTTATTTCTTTTTGGGCGCTGCCTTTTTAGGCTTGGCGGCTTTAGGCTTTGCCGCCTTAGGTTTAGCCGCCTTGGCCTTTTTGGGGCTCTTGGCTGCTTTCTTAGCGGCTGCTGGCTTCTTTGCCTTCTTGGGGCTCTTTGTCGCCTTCTTAGCGGCTGTGGCGGCGGGTTTCTTGGCCTTCTTGGGGGATTTCTTCGCGGCGGGCTTCTTTGCCGCTGCGCTCTTGGGCTTCTTGGCAGCAGCGGGTTTCTTGGCCGCGGGCTTCTTCGCTTTAGGAGCCGCTTTCTTGGCCGGCTTCTTCTTGGTCTCGGCTTTCTGCTTGTTGAGCTTGAATGAGCCCGAAGCGCCGGTCCCTTTGACCTGCACCAAGGTGCCTTTAGTCACCAGGCTCTTGATGGCGATCTTGACGCGGGAGTTGTTCTTCTCCACGTCGTAGCCGCTGGCGGCGATAGCTTTCTTCAGGGCGGCGAGGGACACGCCGCTCCTCTCCTTGGATGCGGACACAGCTTTGACGATGAGTTCACCGACACCTGGACCTGCTTTCTTGGCTTTCGCAGCTGACTTCTTCTTGGGCGCTTTGGCCGGGGCGGCAGCAGCCGGTGCTGGAGCGGTTTCTGCCATCTCTCTCTCGGATCGGATCTACAGTCTTTCAAACGCTGTTTGATTTCAGTAATGATCAGCGCTCGAGCGCCGCTGCGCTCTTAAATAACACATGAGAACCTTATAGACTCAACCCGCCCTGCTCGGTGTCTGTGCGCCTCCACGAGCCCCTCACGATTGTGTTTTCTTCTCTTACATTTGGGACAAAACTGGAGCGGTAAAATAGTTTTTCGCAGTAAAAACAAAGTGAGCACCGAGCAGAGGTTCTGAACTTTCACTGGAGACTAAAATACGCGGAGAGGAAATGTTTCTTTCGCCTCCGTCAGACCAAATCCAAGTCGAGCATCAGCCACGGGGAAAAGCTGCGTGTAAATTTGATGGATAGTTTTAATGGAAAAGTTGATAAAAGCCTGAACGCGTCCTCTGTGTGTTCAGAAAACAGTCTGAAAGCGACTTTAATGAAATCAGCATTAGTGAGGGGCGTGAGGAGGCTTTCATACAGCTGTTGTTTTGGGCAGCTTGAAGCACACGAACATCATCCGGAGGATCCGAGTCTGTTTGTGACTCTCCTGTCTGACCCTCATCTTCGGCCAGCAGATCTGTCCTTATAATAAAATGGGACATTCTACAAGAAACGTACATTATCTGTCCTTGAAGTGTTACAGTGACTAAAAAGTATTTCATCAAAAAAATGTCTAAAACTGACTGATGGTTGATTTCTGTGAGTTGTTCTGTAAATGAATATGTCATTTTTAGGTTCTCAGATATATATATTTTTTTCTTTATTAAAAAGTCTTTTAAAAATTACAAATCCTGTTTTTGTCATTGTCCTCAGCCAAATTGGCGCTACAGCTTTCATAGTTTTGTGATAAAACTCTTATTTAGAAAAAAAAACCTCCATCAATAACAAATAATAAGTTTAAGCTGTTATCATTCACATCAATTGAGTGAGTTCTATCATTGAAATTTGTATGTTTTTTTTTGTTTGTTTGTTTGTTTGTTTTGAGGAGGAGGAGGAGGACGAGCTAAAGGGTGAGGCCCCATCATGGTAAAACATGAACAAAAAAAAAAACAAAAAAAAAAACCCTGAAATTTCTTGCTTGCATGTTAACAGTTTTTATGCTAGCAGCCTGAGTAATGGCAGTTTAAAATGGCCGACCGTCAGGCCCCGTCACATCAGTCCCGTCACATTACTGTGACACGGCCTGACAAATGCATGGCATTGTTCTTTTTTATTACCTTTATTGCATATAATGTATTTAATGCATGCCATAGCAAAATATTATTTGAATAAATAGACATTGCACTGTAAATTTGAAGGTTTTATGCTAATCTACACATTTTTTTTTTTTAGTTTTGCCCCTCTTTATGGAAGCCCGTTACTATGGAAGCCCGTTTCCGCCACAAAAAAAAAAAAAAAAAAAAAAAAAAAAACACTTAAAAAAAAAAAAAAAAAAAGCCACTAAAAAAAAAAAAAAGATTAATTGCGACTTTTTATCTCAGAATTGCGAGTTATAAAGTCAGAATTCTGAGATATAAAGTCGCAATTGCGAGTTATAAAGTCAGAATTCTGAGATATAAAGTCGCAATTGCGTGATATAAAGTCAGAATTCTGAGATATAAAGTCGCAATTGCGAGTTATAAAGTCAGAATTCTGAGATATAAAGTCGCAATTGCGAGTTATAAAGTCAGAATTCTGAGATATAAAGTCGCAATTGCGAGTTATAAAGTCAGAATTCTGAGATATAAAGTCGCAATTGCGTGATATAAAGTCAGAATTCTGAGATATAAAGTCGCAATTGCGAGTTATAAAGTCAGAATTCTGAGATATAAAGTCGCAATTGCGAGTTATAAAGTCAGAATTCTGAGATATAAAGTCGCAATTGCGTGATATAAAGTCAGAATTCTGAGATATAAAGTCGCAATTGCGAGTTATAAAGTCAGAATTCTGAGATATAAAGTCGCAATTGCGAGTTATAAAGTCAGAATTCTGAGATATAAAGTCGCAATTGCGTGATATAAAGTCAGAATTCTGAGATATAAAGTCGCAATTGCGAGTTATAAAGTCAGAATTCTGAGATATAAAGTCGCAATTGCGTGATATAAAGTCAGAATTCTGAGATATAAAGTCGCAATTGCGAGTTATAAAGTCAGAATTCTGAGATATAAAGTCGCAATTGCGAGTTATAAAGTCAGAATTCTGAGATATAAAGTCGCAATTGCGAGTTATAAAGTCAGAATTCTGAGATATAAAGTCGCAATTGCGTGATATAAAGTCAGAATTCTGAGATATAAAGTCGCAATTGCGAGTTATAAAGTCAGAATTCTGAGATATAAAGTCGCAATTGCGAGTTATAAAGTCAGAATTCTGAGATATAAAGTCGCAATTGCGTGATATAAAGTCAGAATTCTGAGATATAAAGTCGCAATTGCGAGTTATAAAGTCAGAATTCTGAGATATAAAGTCGCAATTGCGAGTTATAAAGTCAGAATTCTGAGATATAAAGTCGCAATTGCGTGATATAAAGTCAGAATTCTGAGATATAAAGTCGCAATTGCGAGTTATAAAGTCAGAATTCTGAGATATAAAGTCGCAATTGCGTGATATAAAGTCAGAATTCTGAGATATAAAGTCGCAATTGCGAGTTATAAAGTCAGAATTCTGAGATATAAAGTCGCAATTGCGAGTTATAAAGTCAGAATTCTGAGATATAAAGTCGCAATTGCGAGTTATAAAGTCAGAATTCTGAGATATAAAGTCGCAATTGCGTGATAAAAAGTCAGAATTCTGAGATAAAAAGTCGCAATTCATCTTTTTTTTTTTTTTTTTTAGTGGCTTTTTTTTTTTTTTTTAGTGGAGTTTTTTTTTTTTTTTTTTAGTGGCGGAAACGGGCTTCCATACCTCTTTTACCTAGGCATGTGTGGCACTGCTTTTGAGGTTGCATTTTATATTAATATTAATAATATTAATGAAATTTCACTTCATGTTGCAGCTTAGTAATAACAGTGATACCATATCTACATTAATACCTAGGGAATTACATGCAATTTTGTTATGTCCATGTAATTTTCTAAATAATAATGTCGACATTACCGTAGTATTACCCTGTTATTACTGAGCCGTAATATGATGTGGCACCACAGTTACTTTACATTGTGCTATTCAGTTAAATGTCTATGGATTACATTTGCTGTATCATAGTAAAATGTACTTTATATTATTAAATGATATTTTCATAGAACGACACAGTAACTGAATAGAGTAGTGTAACCTTTAAATGACTTAAATGGTTATGTGACAGTATGTGTGGTGTGTGTTGCAGGTAAAATAGAGAGGGGCGAAAGCGATCTAAGAAAGAGAAGCTCCAGGACAAAGTCAAAGAGCTACAAGAGGCCTTTAGTCGTACCACTGCAATTGTGTTTTCACTCCTGTCTGTGTTTGTGCACTTTCTAGTTGTTTATTAGGGCCCGAGCACCGATGGTGTGAGGACCCTATTGTAATTGTTCATCCAATTATTCTTCTTCTCCAAAATGAATTGCATTTTTGAGGGCCTAAACATTCTCAAAAACTCATGAAACTTTGCACACACGTCAGAAGTGGTGAAAATTTACATCTGATATGGGTTTCAGAATTAGGTGTGGCAAAATGGCTCGATAGCGCCACCTACAAAATTTCAATTAAGCGCCCTTCGTGCTACGTTTCACGTACAGTTATGAAATTCGGTAGACAGATGTAACAGCCCAATACCTACAAAAAAGCCCCAGGGTGCAAAGTTTGTAAACCCAACAGGAAGTGAGATATTTTGAATTTTCTCTACAAAATTTGGGCAGTTTTTGCCATTTCCACATGTTGTACTTTAACAAACTTCTCCTAGAGCTTTAATCAGGTCAATGTCATATTTGGTCAGTCCAATCTAAAGGACTTTATGACGTTAAATTGCGAAGATCTAGAGTTTTCACTGAAGGGTGTGTCCGTAGCGGCCTGCCAAAGTTCAATGTTTTGCCATGAAACAGGAAGTTGTTGTAATTCAGACAAACAATGTCCGATCTGCCCCAAACTTCACATGTTTTATTAGAGACCTGGCCTGAAGACATCTTCATGACAATATTCGGTTACAGTCATAGCGCCACCTGCAGGCAACATGAAATGACATGTTTTACACTGTGATTAACTCCTCCTAGAGATTTAACCAGATCAATGTCATTTTTGGTCAGTCCAATCTAAAGGACTTTATGACGTTAAATTGCGAAGATCTAGAGTTTTCACTGAAGGGCGTGTCCGTGGCGGCATGACAAAGTCTGATGTTTCGCCATGAAAGAGGAAGCTGTTGTAACTCAGACAAACAATGTCCGATCTGCCCCAAACTTCACATGTTTTATTAGAGTCCTGACCTGAAGACATCGTCATGACAATATTCAGTTACAGTCATAGCGCCACCTGCAGACAACAGGAAATGTCATGTTTTACACTGTGATTAACTCCTCTTAGAGATTTAACCAGAACCATATCATATGTTGTCAGTCTAATCTTAAGACCTTAACGATGATAAATGTCAAAGATCTTGAGTTTTCGTTGAAGGGCGTGTCCGTGGCGGCCTGACAAAGTCTGATGTTTCGCCATGAAAGAGGAAGCTGTCGTAACTCAGGCATAGAATGTCCAATCTGCCCCAAACTTCACATGTGTGATAAGAGTCCTGGTCTAAAGACATCTATATGACAATATTCAGTTAGTCACAGCGCCACCTGCTGGAAACAGGAAATGGCTTGCTTTACACTGTAACTCCCAGAAACTCATTTCAATATGCCACGAAGTACCAAACATGCTAGAGACACGTTAAATCATGCAACACTTGGCTAAGTGCTAATGTATGCAATTAATGCCACGAAACAGGAAGTTATTGTAATTCAGGCATACAATGTCCGATCTGCTCTAAACTTCACACATTTGATAATATGTCTGGCCTGAACACATCTATATCACAATATTCGGTTACGGACAAAGCGCCACCTGTTGGCAGCAGGAAGTGTGGCACTTTTAAATGACTTTGCCATAATTCTCCTGTATTTACTCGATTACATGCATGTTGCCCACTATTCGCTGTTTTCCTAAGGCCAACGGGTGGTGGTGAGCCCGGGTGCGAGGGCCCTTACATCGCTGCTTGCAGCTTTAATTATCTGGCCATGTGATTGATAAATTCAATTTGAATTAACTTTTAAATGAATTGTTAAATTAAATATGTTTTTATATTGAAATAAAATAAAATTAGTTTAATTAAAATGATGTTTGGACTATATCAGTTGTCAGCGAAATCCATTATGTCAGTCCTGTCACAGAGGAAATTATGATATAAAAATGTAGTATTTGAGGAAATATTGATGAATTAATCTCTTTAAC
This sequence comes from Megalobrama amblycephala, assembly GCF_018812025.1. Taxonomy (NCBI): domain Eukaryota; kingdom Metazoa; phylum Chordata; class Actinopteri; order Cypriniformes; family Xenocyprididae; genus Megalobrama; species Megalobrama amblycephala. The sequence continues at coordinate 3,623,633 of NC_063058.1, forward strand.
TGTGTAGACTCCTATGTAAAGGTAGTTCTTTTAAAAATATATAAATGCCTGACGGGTATTCTGTGATTTTACTACAGTTGACCGAATAGTTGCTTCTATTTCTTATAGGAATTACAAAACCATGTTAGATACAATCAGGGACATGTGACCATGTCCCTGATTAGGAAACCATTCTAACATAAACAAATTTGTCTGTGACGGGGCCTGACATTTTAGGGGTGAAATGCATATAAAAATGTATTTTATTCAATCATAAAAACATGCTGAGATGGCATGATATGTGTTTCTCATAGTTTAACATGTCCTCTATATGACACAATGTTCAGATTTAAGAATAAGATATTTTTTTTCCCCAAGATTTGTAAGTGAAAATGTACATTTCTGGTAGAATGTCAATAATAATAATAATAATAATAATAATAATAATAAACTAAATATGTAGCGCAAGTCTGATCACGCAAGTGTTAATGTTTTAACTTAAATACGCTTTCATTAGCATATTACTAAATGACAATGTAAATCATCATATTTGTTTCTCCTTATTAAAATTCTCCTTTAAATACAACTTATTTGTATCACTGTTTATTATTTCCCTCCTTGCTCTAGCTTGTACTTTACACAATGTTTGAATTTCTATGTCATTGCCTCCATAAGATTGTATTACGATAAAATCACCTGATAAAATGAATAAATGTAGACATAAACATTGGTTTAACCACTATTAAATGAAGAGCTTATAATAAATACAATCACGTTAAAACATTTTGAATTTCAACATTCAAAAGCAATTCAAAATACTTTTTTTTTTTCTTTTTTTTTTTCTTTCTCAGTTGTTTAGAAGTTTACAACTTATTCCTAAAATGTGTTTCTTTGATCTGAAATCATCAGGGGTTACCATGATTTTCTGATCCAGGACAATACTTTTACCCTGAACCAAAACCGAGAAAACTTCTCGGCCTAAAACAACGCACTTTGGACATTGCTGAACTTAAATAGATATAACTTTGCTCTTGAAACTTATTGAACAATGATTCAATTTACTCATAAACTAAGAGTATCAGGGTTTCCAACTTTGTTTAGATGGTTAGTGAGATTTTAAGGGACAAGAGGTTTTAATAATCCAATAATTCAGTGCTCCGTTCATTTTCCTGAGAAACCCTGGATGAACTAGAACAACCAATCATTCAGTAAATGTGCCACAGAGAACGACGGGAAGATGTTTAGTGGATTATGCTGACAAAAGCAAAGGCTGTTTTTGGGAAAACTCTTTAAGAGAAAACATGTAGATGTTGCCTGTTCTGAACTTCTCAGAATAGTACATGGAGGTCTAAAATCTCCCATCATACAACCTGAGGTGTTCTTTTGGATCCTGAAAAGTTGGACATTCTCTATATTTGAGCTTATTTCAGCTATTTATACTGTAAGGCAAACATCTCACTACACTGTATTCAGCCCAGATTGTAGTGCAATTATATGCGACATAGATTTTCTTGTTTTAGAAAGGCAATATGCAAGACAGTGCCAGTGGTCATTAATATGGTGCCTTTAACACCCCATTCCCTATTGGCTCATTCCCTAATGGGTCTATTAATATGAAAATTAAAAATGAATGAGTGTGTGTGTTTTTTTTTTTTTTTTTTTTTTTTTTTTTTTTAGTTTATTTACAAACGTAGTGCACAATATACTCAATGAAATCAAATAAAAAGGGGTGTGTGATTAAAGGCACATTTTGAATTCACTCACACACTTTTGTGCCATTCCTGGAAACAGTTCCTGTTCAACTGAAGACACAAGTGAACATCACATGCCTGGCATTTCCAAGGTGTCTGTTGCTTCTTTCCAAACACTGCTTTGCAATGCGCACATATGCGGCGACCGGTAGTGGCAATTTTTCTGACATTCGAGGTCAGCTCAGCTCCTGGAACCGGCACGTGGTCAATACTGGTCTGTTTCGGTGCTTCTTTCTGAGACACACCACAGAGATCTGCAACAAGCTGCTCCATAAACTCCTTGTGCGTCATGTTGCCGTGTAGCTCCTTGTGCAATATGAAAGCGTTGGTGGCAGCAATGTCCAAGAAGTGTAGAAAGACTTTTCTGTACCATTTCATTGTTTTGTGCTGCGCAGTGAAATACTCCAACAGCTGATCGGACAGGTCGGCACCCGCCATGTGGTGGTTGTACGCAATCACAGGTGAGGGACACGGAAAAGTCTTTGTCCTCCATGTATCTTGTGCTTTCACTTTTGTTTGCACACGGTCTCCTGTATAGGCAGCATGGATGGTGGAACAAACAGAAGCCTCTTTTTCGTCCATCCACTTCACACACACAAGAGGCCCATCCCGAATCCACCTGATGGATCCCCTGGTGGACTTTTTGGTCAGTGAATTAGATGTGCTCTGTGGGAAGCCCCTCCTGTAGTCTCTGTAAGTCCCACAAGCACCAAACTTCATAGCAAGCAGGTCTGTTAAGAGCTTTGGACTTGTAAAGAAATCGTCCATGTAAACATGGTACCCAGAGCCCAAAGCTTTCTTGTCCAGAAGAGACATCACAGCATTGTATGAAATCCCATGGCCTGTAGGAAAGCTGTTCTTGCCCGTGTACACAGAGAGGTCCACAGTATATTCATTTGATGTGTCAGCGAGGACAAAAAACTTGAATCCCAGCTTTGCTGACTTGGTTTTCGTTAACCGTATCATTCCTGCATTTGCTCTACATGCCACCAGTCTTTCCTTCACAGCTAAATTTCTTCTAGGATGATAGAAGGTTTTGCACGCAATACGGATGGTGTCCAAGAGGGATCTGAGCCTGAAAAGCTGGTCATGTTCAGCTGTGCCCCTCTTTTTGTCATTTTCCTTGTCTGCATCTGGGTGACTCATGTGCAAATTCCATGAAATGGTGCGGTATCTGTCCCTTGACATAACTGTGGCAGGAAGAGGCAAAGAGAAAAGACTGTCCTGCCGCCAGTAGTCGGCGATGGAGCTCATCTTCACCGTGGCCATGTAGAAAACAAGTCCAATGCAGCGGTACATCTCGTCAACGCTGACATCTGTCCAACTGTATTTGCGACCCTTTGCAAGTGCCCTGGCAGCCTGAGCGTTTGTGTTGTGGCAAAGATTTGACACGGCGCTCTCTGAGAAAAACAGTTTGAAAAGACTCATAGGGGAGTGAGAGTCAGCAAAACTCGACTGCGGCCCAAGTTTCCGTGCAGGCAGAAATCTCAGAGTCTCTGGATTAATGTCAACATCAGTTTCTGCTTTCCATGACAGATTCCTGTCTCTCTTTCCAACAGGTATCTGTTCGCTGTCATTCTCACATCTGTGGGGGGAGAAGACAAAAGTGAGCATGCTGACAACAGGATCACAACATGATCAATTACTAAAACTGATATATTGCCCACTCATTAGAAACATATACTTTGTGTGTATTATTTCACAGTATGTAAACAAAATGAAACTATCATCTGTAACATGAGAGGTAAAAACGCACTCATTAAAGGTGCCATAGAATGCTTTTTCACAAGATGTAATACAAGTCTAAGGTGTCCCCTGAATGTGTCTGTGAAATTTCAGCTCAAAGTACCCCATATTTTTTTTTTTTTTAATTCATTTTTTTAACTGCCTATTTTGGGGCATCATTATAAATGCACTGATTCAGGCTGCTGCCCCTTTAAATATTTGCGCTCCCCGCCCCCGAGCTCACGACTCTAACACATTGCATAAACAAAGTTCACACAGCAAATCTAACCCTCAAAATGGATCTTTAAGAAGTGGTCGTCACGCATGCTGCATGCATGCATCAGATTATGTGAGTATAGTATTTATTTGGATGTTTACATTTGATTCTGAATGAGTTTGAGGCTGTGCTCCATGGCTAATGCTAACATTACACACTGTTGGAGAGATTTATAAAGAATGAAGTTGTGTTTATGAATTATACAGACTGTGAAGAAGTTTTTGGTGTGATAAAATAGAGTATAATATAGCATAATACAATGTGTGGTACTTTACAATTAAAATCATATGCATGTCAGAAGTAGGCCTTCATGTACTGGAAAACATGTAGGCCTGATTCTAAATAGGGTTTGCTGTGCTTACAGAAATTTTAATCACAAAGCGTGTGCGAATGTAAATTGAAGATTCTATTTTGAGCTTGAAGAAAAAGAAAAATATGGTCAAATAACTTGGCCCCAGATCATATCACATAGTATAAATATGAGCCCAAAAGGGTGGGCAGACAGCTGTGTTTACTCTGCAGATATAACAAGCTCCGCTTGTAATAAAGTGTGTATTCTGAATCAAAGATTTCGAGAAGTGTTTTGTTTTTATAAAAAGAAGAAACCACAACATTTTGGCACCCCAGATGGGACTGGATTGAAGCACAAGTGGAAACCACAGTGGTGGACCCTGCGGTAGTCAACGCAAAAAAGTGGCCACAAGGTAAGCGATTTATGCTTATTTATTTATATTATTTGTGTTGAATACCGGAGAGTTCATTGTGGTAAAACACTTAAAAGCTTTTCCAAATTTAAAAAGAATTATTAATCTTTGATTCAAGAATATTTGCATGTAGTGTGTCAGGCCTGGATACTGATAATGATATCAGTAGATCTGTGTTAATGCATGCACACAGATGGAAAAATGTTCACGGTTACCGCTTTCATGATGAAAGGTCTGCTCGGGTGAACGGTTTAAATATTTTATTTTAGAATTATTTGTGCAATATCAAAGAAAATCGTTTTTTTTATTATAGATTCTTTGTGAAAGATCAAAGGATATGGTCTAGCTCTAAGGAATGGAGACTAGGATTATTTATAATACCGCTTTGTTGTTGATCAGTAAAGGGCTGAATCATAGATAATGGTTTTTATTTAGTTTTTTTTATTTAGTTATTTATTTTATGGTACGTAGAATTAGAAGGTCACAATAGGGAGTGACAGTTGCAGTGTCAGAGGCCTCTGTGTATCTGTGTATGTGTGTGTGTGTGTGTGTGTGTGTCTTAAAGTTCAAAAATAAGCTCCTCTGCTTTGGACGGTGAAATTTGATACTTGGTTAATGAAAAAGTTTGTGAGTAGAAAATAAGATACATTGCAGTCCAAAGAAAAGGAGATACATTAATGGAATGACTGTATGAGCCCTGGGGGACAAAATTAGCCCTTTAGGGACAAAATGAGCCCCGAGGGACAAGTGTGAAAGGAAAAGATTGTCCAATTTTTAACAAAGGACTAAAGGTTTGAATGTGTTGATTGTGGTGTGAATGTAAGAAAGAATAAGTTAAGATATTAGCTGTGCAGAAATACAATTGAAAATAATATTTAATTTGTAATGTTGCATTAACATAAATAGTTAAAATAAATAGTAAGAGATTAAATAAAAAGATATATTGGTTAAAGTTAAATATTTAACAAGAAATTAGCATATCAAATTGTAAAAACACAGGAAAAAGAAAGAGAGGAAAAAGTTGAAAATTATAATCTAATTAAATAATAAATTGAGAAATTAGTAAGAAGAAATAAATAAATAAAAATAAAAGTGTAAAATAAGATTAGTTAAATTAATTAAAATAATGGCAGCCACTACACCAGTGGAAATGTTAGGGTCAAAATACCCATTATGTAAGGTTTTAATAGACAAAATGTCTAAGAAATGGCAAAAGAGAACTAAAGATATGATGACAAAATGGCCTAAAGAAGGAACATTTGATGTGTCATTATGTGAGGAAATGGAAACTCTCATAAAAAATTATAATGTAAAAGAGAGAAGTGTAAAAAGACAAAACAGAGAGGCAAAAAGAGAAAAAGAAAAAGCAATACTGGCATTGTTTAAAAAAGAAGGAGAAGAAATATTAAAAAATATAAAGCAGGCAAGGAAAATATTAAAAGAAGTAGATAAAGAAACAAAGAAAAAAGAAGACATGATCACTAAACCACCTCCATATTTACCACCAGAAGGTCAGTTTCCAATACTTAAGGGATTGGTAGAAGTGTCAGGAGCAATGCAAATGGAGGGACAAGTTGAATTAGAAAAAGAAAAACAATTAGGACCAGATGTAAGATGAAAAACAACTCAAAGTAAACAAATTAGCAAGACTTTGCCTTTAGACTGCTATGAACAGGCACGAACTGCTTTAGAAAAAATAAAAACAGAGTATGCAGGGAAATCACTTAGGAAAGAAGACAGTGAAATCGATATGCAAGCTCAGATAATTGAAGAGACAATAGATAAAAGAATCAGAGAAACACAGTCACCAAAATCAGAGTTTCATTGTACTATGATATATGACCCTGAGAGAGATATAAAAACAGAAACAAAGTGGCAAGAGAAAACTGGAAAGAGAAAGATTCAGTTAACATCACATTGTATCATAATAGGAAAACAGGAAGCAACAATGAGAATAGTCGACAATGAATTTACAAAAAAATGGTTCAATGTGCCCAATTCTGTTCCACATGTTTCCTTATATGTAGGAAAAAAAAATTGAAGCAAAAGATTTAGGTCCAATGATGAAAATTGCTGAACAATGTCAGTGGAAATCAACAATAAATCCATTGATTTTTCATTCTGCTGATAAGAATTTTATTAAAATTTTGTGTACAACTGACTTAATTGGTATTCCTTAAGAAATAGTTATAAACAACAAAATTCAAGCACAAATGATAAAAACTGAATCAATGGAAATTGTTGAAAATAATCTAATTAAGGAGCTAGAACAACAAGTACCAACTGAATTATGGCCTCAGTATGCAACAGATGTAGGATTAGTGAAATCAGCTAGTCCAATAAAAATACAGCTTAAACCAGGAGCATGTTTACCGAGAAAATTACAATATCCACTAAAACCTGAAGCAGAAGAAGGAATAAAAGATACTATTGAAGGACTAGTAAAAGCAGGAGTGTTAGTAGAAACAAATAGTTATTGCAATACTCCAATTTTTCCGGTAATTAAAGCTGATAAAACTAAATGGCGTCTTGTACATGATTTACGAGCAATAAATTAAATAACAAAAGATTGGCCAGCTGTTGTACCAAATCCACATACATTATTGACAAATATTCCTCCAGATGCTAAATATTTCACCGTAATTGATTTGTGTAATGCCTATTTCAGTATCCCTGTAGCGGAAGACAGCAGATATTTATTTGCATTTACATATGCTGGAAAGCAATATACCTATACTCGAATGTCACAGGGATTTAAACATTCACCTCATATATTCAATCAGGTTCTTAAGGCTGACTTGGAAGATCTAATAATAGACAGTACTTTGTTACAGTATGTAGATGATTTAATGATTTGTTCAACAACAAGGGAACAATGTCATAAAGATTCTATCAAAGTACTTACACAATTAGCACAGGGAGGTCACAAGGTATCTAAAGCTAAACTACAATATTGTCAGCCACAAGTTGAATATTTAGGGAGATTAATTTCATATGGGACAAGAGCAATATCACCAGCTCAATTAGAAGGTATAAGTAAGGCTCCATTACCACAAACTGTGAAACAAATGATGACCTTATTAGGAATGACTGGTTTCAGTGCTGAATGGATTGAGGACTATGCTATAAAGATGCTCCATTAAGAGAAATTATGAAACAGGCAAGAGTGCGAGAATTAAGTAATTCATTAAAATGGACTACAGATGCATTGATAGCATTTGAATCTATCAAAAAAGAATTACAAAGAGCACCTGCTTTAGGAAATCCTGAATATGATAAGGAATTTCATTTATATGTGGCAAACAGAGTTGATGGCTATGCTTCAGCTGTTCTGATGCAAAACACTTGTAGTGGCAGGAAAAAAACAGCCCATAGCTTATTATAGCACCAAGCTGGATCAAGTAGCACAAGGGTACCCCCCGTGTTATCAAGGTTTAGCAGCAGTATATTATGCTTATGAGAAAGCATCAACAATAACCATGGGATATCCAGTAACTATTTATGCTCATCATAAAATTGTGGAATTGATAGAACAAGGAAAATTTGTTCTAACTCAAGCTCGTATTCTTGCATATTCATCATTACTTACATACCCAGATGTTACCATTAAGCGATGTGATACAGTTAACCCAGCTGAATTAATTCCTTTGGGCTTTGAAGGAGAACCACATGATTGTATAGCTAATTCATTGGCTTTCACGAGATTACGACCAGATCTTGAATCTACACCAATCACTGAAGCTGAAGTTGTTTATTTTGTGGATGGTTCAAGTTTTAAAGATCATCTAGGAAACCATGCAGGATATGCAGTGGTAAGAAAAGACATGGATGAATTTGTACCAGTAATATCCCAACACTGTGCACAGCCTTGCTCTGCTCAATTAGCAGAATTAAAAGCTCTCACAGTTGCTTGTCAACTAGCAAAGGGACAAATAGCAAATATTTTTACAGATTCAGCATATGCTCATGGAGTTTGTCATCTGTTTGGAGCAGTTTGGAAACAAAGAGGTTTCAAAAAGAGTGATGGTACTCCCATTCAACATGCTGAACAAATAATTAAATTAATTTCTGCTATGATGCTTCCAAAACAATTAGCAGTGATTAAATGCCAAGCGCACAAGAAAGGGAATTTGTATATAATAAAAGGAAATAATATGGCGGATTTTGAAGCAAAGAAGGCCTCTGGGTGTCAGGTTGCAATATTATCTCCAATAGTGCTAATTGAACCACAATTGCAAATAGATGATATTGTTCGGATTCAACAACAAGCAGGTCCATATGAGCAAACTATGTGGCATCAAAGAGGGGCAACAAAAGATGCACAAGATATTTGGCGTTCACATGAAGGACAAATTGTTGCACCAACTGCACTTTTAAATATTCTTATTCCTGATGCGCATGGTTTTGACCATTGCGCGAGGGGGGAAGTGATAAGGAAAATTAAACAGCAGGGATATTGATCCCCATATTTATATGCAACAGTAGAAAACTTTTTGTCTACATGTGAAGTTTGTGCCAAATACAATGTAAGAAAAGGAATAGCAACACCAATAGGTCATATTCCAGTGCCAGAAGGACCATTTAAACATGTGGTCATGGATTATGTGGATATGATAAAGCGTGTACAAGGGAAAAAAAATATATGCTTGTTATAATAGACAGGTTTAGCAGATGGGTGGAAGCAGTGCCTTCAGCGGATGAGGGAGCAGGAACAGTAACAAAATTTTTGACAAGAAAAGTAATACCTGGATTTGGAATACCATCAGAAATAAGTTCAGACAATGGTTCTGCATTTATTCAAAAAACTGTTAAACAAGTACAGCATTTAAGAATAAAACAGAGGTTAGGAGCAGTGTACCACCCAGAATCTCAAGGAATTTGTGAAAAATGCAATGGTATTCTTAAGGCTAAACTTAATAAAATATGTGCAAGTACGAAACTCAACTGGGTTGATGCTTTGCCGCTGGCACTAATGAGTTATCGCATGCAAACTAACAGGATTACACATCTAACACCGCATGAAATGCTTACGGGTCGACCCATGCCTGTGCCATATTGCAGAGGTCCTTATAAAGGACCCCTGTTAGAACAATTACAAATGGAACTAAGATCTTATATGAAGAAACTAACTGCCATACATAAAGCTATATATTTACAGGAAACGAGAAAGCAGCCTAGTGAAGAGACAGAGACTTGTCCAGTTGTTCCAGGGGACCAGGTATACTTAAGAGTCTTCAGGAGGAAGTGGAATGAACCTAGGAGAGAGGATCCTTACACAGTGGTGGTAGCGACTCCAACAGCAGTTCAAGTGGAAGGAAAAACTGCCTGGTATCATCTAAATCACTGCACAAGAGTTCCCAAAGAAAGGAAGGGAAGAGAAGAGCAGCAAAGTGAAACAGGTGATACAGAAAAATCAGAGACACAAAATGAAAGGATGGAGAATGCTGAAAATTCAGAACAAGATGAGCAGGGAGCTGAGCAAAATGGAGAAAACCAACAAAGTGAGAGTAATACGTCCACTAATGCATCTGACGATCATCATATGCTTATTGCATCTGACAAGACAAGCTCAAGGTATCAACACCACTCAGATTTCCCAGTTATTGACTTCTCAGCCCTCAAACAGTCCTAACAACAACTCAATAACAACCCCAATAGAAAAAGAATTGGTTAATGAGCAAAAAATATCAAAGCAACGTAGAAATGTTAAAGATAAACAAATTGATGATTATAGTAATGAAGATATTTTTTGGGAAACAGCACAAAATAATGAATGGTATAAATGGGCAACATTTACTGCAAGAGAACTAGGAATGGATAATTGTTTGTTATGCTCTAAATCACCGTTAAATAAGGTAATAGTAGTTCCAAATCCACATGATTTTCAAAAATGCGCTACATTCAATAGAAACTTTTGCCATGCGAGTGTCTCTATTAGACCTTACTGTTCAGCTGAATGCTTAGGCTTTATAGGAAATTCTGTACATCAGAATCGTTTTAGTAGACCACATTGGGGAGATTGGTGTAGATATTGGGATGTAAATGCAAATATTAAATTAAGAGAAGGAAAAGTAGAAATCCCAAAATGGTATAAAATAGATTATAGTCAAGAATTTGAATGCTTTAACAAATCAGAAGGAAATCTTAATTTAGGAAAATTTAAAGGAAAATGTACTACTATTTGGAATTTAGATAGAGAAAATGCTTGGCAGTCACATACTCCTGGAAGAGCCCCACCACTTCAAGCATTAGGTATTAGGAACGGTAAAGAAATAAATCCAAATGAAGAAGAATGTAAAGATCAAACTATAGCATTACCTTCAATATAAGTATATGAGGATCAAACAAATATAGTAGCGGATTTCTTTTGGGATTGTGGAAAAGGAAGACTTTTAGCATCTTTACCACTGAAATGGAAAGGAATCTGTGCTAGAGTACGACTAATACAGGAAATTACAATGGCACAATGGGACCCCAATAACACTGAAGTAGAAGGTAAAAATAGGGTGCTTCTCAATTCTTATTTGTGCATCCTCGTTTCCTTTCCTTGCTTCCTTTCCTTACGTCTTAGCTCCACCTCTTCAGGATGCGAGGGAAGGAAGCAAGGAAAAGAAGCGAGGACGGAGGAATTGAATCAAGTGAAATGATATATCCTCGCTCCCTTTAGCATCACTTCAAAGCGTCATCAGCTGCACTTCAGGGACCTATCCATATGTTAAAAAAGTTTGGTTATTTTAAAAAATTATAATAAATATTAATAAAGCAAGATGCCCCGTTGAAATATATGAGGTATAAAGTTTATTTAAACTGTAAAAGTAAAGCATACATTTATATTATTGTGACAGATATGGAGGGGGAGGAGAATTTATACGTGCGTCACGTTTCTCGATGAGAAAGACTTCCGCAAAGGATGCACCTATGTATCTTTGCTCATGACTCCTCAGGAAGCCTCCTCACTCCTCGATCCTCGCCTCCTCGCGGTGCAATTAGAGAATTGAGATGTCCTTCAAGATGGCTGAGCTCGATCGTATTCCGGGTCATAGGATGGAGGACGGAGGAGCGAGGAGACGAGGAGGGATATTAAGAAGCACCCATAGAACTAAAAGAGCTTACAAACCAGACCCTAGAGTAACAATAGATTTAATTGGTCAACCTAGAGGCATACCTGAAAAATATAAAGCAAGAAATGAAATTAAATCAGGGTTTGAATCAATATTTATATGGGTCTCACAAAATAAAAATACAGAATGGATTAATTATATTTATTATAATCAGCAAAGATTTATTAATTATACTGATGATGCTTTAACTGCATTAGGAGAACAATTACATGAAACAAGTAAAATGACATGGCAAAATAGACAAGCTCTTAATTGCTTATTGGCAGACAAAGGTGGTGTTTGCATTATGTTTGGAGATCAGTGTTGCACTTTTATACCAAATAATACTGCACCAGGAGGAAAGTTTAGTGAAGCTATGCTTAAAATAAGAAGTTTAAGAGCAGAAGTTGCAGAAAATGCTGGAAGAGATGAAAAAGTATGGGATTGGTTAGATTTGAAATTTGGAGCATTAGGAGCATGGTTTGCTAAATTAGGAATATTTTTAGGAGTTGCTGTTTCAATAGGGGGGATATTGTTTTGTTGTATACTTCCTATATTATATCATTAAACTGAATGACTTAATTAAGTCACTAGGTAGCATAACTAAGAATTCTGGATTTTGAAACTACCCTCTGGGAAAAGAATAGTAAAATGAGGCTTTTAGCCTCAGAGGGTGGAAATGAAGAAGTTTTTGGTGTGATAAAATAGAGTATAATATAGCATAATACAATGTGTGGTACTTAACAATTAAAATCATATGCATGTCAGAAGTAGGCCTTCATGTACTGGAAAACATGTAGGCCTGATTCTAAATAGGGTTTGCTGTGCTTACAGAAATTTTAATCACAAAGCGTGTGTGAATGTAAATTGAAGATTCTATTTTGAAGAAAGAGAAAAATATGGTCAAATAACTTGGCCCCAGATCATATCACATAGTATAAATATGAGCCCAAAAGGGTGGGCAGACAGCTGTGTTAACTCTGCAGATATAACAAGCTCCGCTTGTAATAAAGCGTGTATTCTGAATCAAAGATTTCGAGAAGTGTTTTGTTTTTATAAAAAGAAGAAACCACAACAACTGCAAGTGTTTAAAAATGAAAATAGCGATGGCTCTTGTCTCTGTGAATACAGTAAGAAATGATGGTAACTTTAACCACATTTAACAGTATATTAGCAACATGCTAACAAAACATTTAGAAAGACAATTTACAAATATCACTAAAAATATCATGATATCATGGATCATGTCAGTTATTATTGCTCCATCCGCCATTTTTCGCTATTGTCCTTGCTTGCTTATAGTCTGATTATTCAGCTGTGCACAGATCCAGACGTTACTGCCTTGTCTAATGCCTTGAACATGGGCTGGCATATGCAAATATTGGGGGCGTACATATTAATGATCCCGACTGTTGCATCACAATCTGTTTTCAGATTCACCTGTTTTCCAGAGGTCTTTTAAACAAATGAGATTTACATAAGAAGGAGGAAACAATGGTGTTTGAGAGTCACTGTATGTCATCTCCATGTACTGAACTCTTGTTATTCAACTATGGCAAGGTATATTAAATTTTCAATTCTAGGCCACCTTTATGATTCTCAACTGCGTTCAAAACTGAATGATGTTTGTGTGCCGCTCCTGTATGAGGTGCACATGAAGGAATCACATCCCTAAGAAAAGAAAAGGTAAATGTTAGTAAACATTTCTAATCTTAGATTGTCCGAGGTGGCATACCAGTGCATGCATAAGTGATTGACAATTAATGGATATGGTCACACGCTTTATATGTGTTGATGGGGCATCAACAACCTTATGTCATGCAAGTTCAAAACATTCACACCTAAGCAGAAAATGGAGAACACAGTTAAAGGGATAGTTCAACCAAAAATTAAAATTAATCCATGATTTACTCACCCTCAAGCCACCCAAGGTTTATATGATTATATCCTTTCAGATGAACACAATCAGAGATATATTTAAATATCCTTAGTCCTCCAAAGTTTATAGGCTATTGGTTGTGAATGGTACCCCAAATTCTGAAGACAGAAAAAAAAAAAAAAAATGCATCCATCTATTAAAAAATAAAAAAAATCCAATCATATTTTATACTTTCATAAACTTTCATAAACATAAAGGCAAATGTTGGATCACAATAATTAGGAACCAGTTTCGCCAACTTGACACTTGGTTGGAAGTCAACTTTAGAGGCATAAACAACAACAAAAAAAAAAAAAGAAAGAAAGAAAAAAAAATGAGTGAGTGAAATTATGTCGCCACATGTTGAAGCTCTGAAGGTCAACTAATTGAATTAATGCAATCTCTGAATGCGTGTGTTTATGTGCATATGACAATTCCAGAAAATTACAAAAACATGAGTGGCTATTTAAAGCACGCACTACACAGTTTATGCTAATTTGAGAGGGCTGGAGTACCTGTTTTCATTGGTCAGAAATTGGCTGGCTAGAGTGACACATATGTCAATGCAGATCACAGTCATGCCAATAAAGGACTTTAAGTTGACAACTGTAATTCCACAATGTTCTTAACTCTGGGAGAACGTGTATATTTGAAGACCATACATCAGTATCAATACACAAAACACTGCTTCAGGAAGCATCAAAACATTATGAATCAGTGTATTGAATCATGAATCGGATCGCGTGTCAAACTGCCAAACTGCTGAAATCACGTGACTTTGGTGCTCTGAACTGCAGATTCGATACACTGATTATTTTATGCTCCAAACCTTCCTAAGCAGTGGTTTGAAATCGGCCATCACTAAATAAGTCCTTATTTAGTTTTTTTGGTGCACCAGAAATATTCTCATCGCTTTATAATATTAATATTGAACCACTGTACTCACATGAACTGATTTAAATATGTTTTTAGTACTGTTATAGATCTTGACAGAGGAAATGACTATGGATTTCAACTAAAATATCTTAATTTGTGTTCCGAAGATTAATGAAGGTCTTACGGGTTTGGAACGACATAAGGGTGAGTAATAAATGACAAAATTTTCATTTTTGGGTGAACTAACCCTTTAATGAGAGGCTTAATAACTGCTAGCTTGAACGGTCGTGGGATGTGACCTAGAGATAAAGACGAGTTGATAATATTGAGAAGAGGCTCTTCTGCTACAGGTAACAGCTCTTTCAGTAGTTTAGTGGGTATTGGATCTAATAAACATGTTGTTGGTTTAGACGCAGTGATAAGTTTATTTAGCTCTTCCTGTCCTATAGTTGTAAAGCACTGCAACTGTTCTTGAGGGGCGATAATTGAGGTTGAATCATAATACTCTGTTAAAGGTTGTACATTTACAATTGTATTTCTGATGCTTTCGATTTTCTCAGTGAAGAAATTCATAAAGTCATTACTATTAAACTTTAATGAAATGTTTTGTTCTGGTGATGTCTGTTTATTTGTTAATCTAGCCACTGTACTAAACAAGAGCCTTGGATTGTTTTGGTTATTTTCTATGAGTTTGCGGAGATGGTCGGCCCTGGCTGCTTTAGAGTCTTTCTATAACGAGACAAACTTTCTTTCCACGCGATTCTGAAGACCTCTAAACGAGTTTGTCTCCATTTGCGTTCTAGATTACGAGGTTCTCTTTTGATAGCGTGAGTAATACTGTTGTACCAAGGTACAGTATTTTTCTCTCTAACCTTTTTAAATCTCATCGGTGCAACAGTATCTAATATACCTGTGAAAATGGCGCACATTCTGCTAGTCATTTTCTCGAGATCATTTGTCAGCACTTTGCGGTAGAATTTCTATATCAGTTGGATTGATTCCATGTGATATAATTAAATCAAGTGTATGATTAAAACAGTGGGTGGGTCCAGTGACATTTTGTTTTACCCCAAAGGAGTTTAGTAAATCTGTAAACACAGCCCCTAACTCATCATTTGTATTGTCTACATGAATGTTAAAATCTCCAACAATCAGCGCTTTATCGACATTGACCAATAGGTCTGAGAGAAAGTCTGCAAACTCTTTTAGGAAATCAGCATAAGGCCCTGGAGGTCTATAAACGGTAGCCAAAGTAAGAGATAGTAGCGACTTTTTACTTATATCTGAGAGTGTAACATTTATCATAAGAATTTCAAATTAATTTGTTTTCTGAGTAACTTTAAGAATATCTCTATAGGTTGTTGTTGATTAAATGATCACAGATAATAGTCTTGATGTAATTTGCCTTACTGAAACATGGCTTAAACCAAATGATTATTTCGGTTCTAATGAGTCTTGTCCACCTGACTACTGGAGGGTCCGAATCTGTCATTCCACGGCCTCCAGTTCCAGCTGCACTGCATGCAGCTCGAACGTGTCCTCACGTGCACTCAAAGGTAGAGATGTGTTCCCTCACCGTAAAAGAGAGAATGATATGTTATAGATTTGATTTTAAGAGAAAAAACAAGCAATTAGGAAGCAACTCGACAGAGCTCGAACTCAAACAACGCGGCAGCAACAAACGGGAAATGTGCCCAATGTGCCCAGCACAGCACTTGATGATGTTATGAGTTTATACATAACGGTAGAATTTCCTTCTGTAAAGAGTGTAGCATAATTAAATGTTAAATGCATTTATGTAATAAGTTCACTTATATGTGGGCATTTCCATGATTAAACGTGTGTCTTTAATAGCAAGCTATATTCATATAATCTTTTTTTTTTTTTTTTTTTTTTATAACATGTTTCACATGCAAGCAGGACATTATCAGCAGTGTAACTGATTATGACAAAATAATTGAATATCTGATTTCATGTGACAAGTCAAATTATCATTTCCACTCTTGCAAACAGAGGTAGGTTATGCGGTGCGGAGAGACATCAGGTATCATTGAAACATTTTGAGCCCAATTTGTAATAATTTTAAAGAATTCAATAATATTAATGTAAACTTTCTGACAGTGTGTGGGACATCCAACTGTCCAAGAAGGGGCAAAACTGATTCACAGATATGGTGATAAATATGTACAGGAATTGACTAATTTTAATTTAAGACTTTGAGACTTTAACAAATGCTTGATAAAATGTTTGATAAAGGGTTGAAACCAACACATACTTACCATTGCAAATATTTGCCTTTGCAGCTTTCTGTCTCTTCTGTATATTAACGAAAGGCCCTTTTGGTCTTTTCAGCTGAAACAAGAGAAAAGAAAATATCATTATTTATAATATATAGGATTGAATATAGAAAAAAAAGTACTTATTGACCTTACAATTTTTGGATTTTACATTATTAGGCATTAAAAGCATATTGTGGTTACTTTGTATTGACAACAAATATCACATTAAAACTACAAATACTGTGGTAAAAGCATGGTAAGTGTTGTTTTTACCTTATGCTTCTACTATTGTTACAACCACGCCTGTCCCGGACTTCATCACCTGTTCGCACTTCCCTCATCAGCTTCCTGCTTCGCCCTGGATTCCCTGCACCTGTTCATTGTCATTAGCACTCCCTTTAAGTTGGACTCACTCCTTGCACTCCCTGTCCATTTTTTTTTTATTGTTGTATACCTCATTTTGTGTGTAAACTGTTCTGTTTCCTTGTTTAATAAATACCACTGTTTGTTTGAAGTCTGTATACAACTCATCCCTGCTGCAGCTACACTGCTACTGTACCGATTACAAATACCATTTTGAAAATACACTTGTACTACTTTGAACCTGAATATGATTAACTGACTGAAGGTCTATTGCACGTCATGTGACAGTGTTTAATCACCCTAGTTTAGTAAAGTGTTTACATTTAGAAAGCAATGAAAAGCAAAACCTCAGCGGAGGTGAAAGATATAATCCAGTGACTGAACATGAGGGAGTCTGATTAATCTGATTAATATCGGCAAACAGAAAAGACATTATATCAAACAGCGTATTTATGACTAGTTACCAATATCTGGCAACTAGCATAGTTGTTGAAGGTGGAGGTCATGGTAATATGATACACAGATTTGTCATATGTATGTAATACTGTCATTGCATGTTTTATTAACTTAGACACACATTTAAATCAATGCTATATTATAAATAGCATTGATTAAAATGGTCAAAGTATCAATTCTTTCAGTTCAATGTGAATAAAGAATATGTATGTTCACTGAAGTAACTAATGGATCCAAAGCAATCTTCCAGCTGTAACCTCTACACTCTTAAAAATAAAAGTTCCAAAATGGGGGTTTTACAGCAATGACATAGAAGAACCATTTTTGGTTCCCTAAAGAACCCTTTAATGAACAGTTCTTAAAATAACAATTTCTTTCTTAGTGTGAAGAACATCTAAAAATCTAAATAACCTTTTTCTACTATAAAGAACCTTTTGTGGAATGGTGGAATGGAAAGTTTCCATGGATGCTAAAGGTTCTTCATGGAACCATTGATGCCAATGAATAACCTTTATTTTTCAGAGTGTAGTACATTACTGCAGTCCCTCCTGAGGAGGTTTAAGTTTGATCTAACCTGAGAACCAATGAATATAATCAGCTACTTACTATGTTCAAAACTGTATCATAGAGGATTGTCTTTCGGTCTCTAGCAATGGCACTGTGTTACATAATCATGTTTTGCTGCTTTCACTATGACTGACACAGTTTAAATTTGACTGTTTTAATATGCATAAAACTAAGCAAATTTCATTGCAGGGGAATGAAAAATAAAATTATCATGTAATGTGTACTGTTAAAATGCAAAACATTTAATGCCTCTTGAAGCAAGGGGAGTGAGGTTTACATGCACACCTCTTACTAGCTTGCCCCCGTTACACTAGGGAGAGTTCAGTTGCCTTGCATTTGTTAATGCTGAAAATAATAAAACATGTACATCAATAGTATTATGCAAAAATAAATAAATGCATGGAGAGAAGACAAGACATTCTTTGACTCAGAACAGATATAAAGACTTTTTTAATGTTTTCTGCATTATAAGGGACTTTTGTTAAGGGTTAAAACAACCTTCTATTCTACACCACCAGATACTTCCTTATTAGGAACATGACCTCAAAACTCAACAATAGACATTTCAATGTATTACAGGTTGGTCTGGTTTTGCAGGAAGGCATCTCTGATTAAATATTTAACATGGAGCAAAATGTTCTAATCTGATAAGCTAGGATTAGTAAATGCAGTGACGTACTTTTGTTTTAATAAGTGGGTGAGACGGGGAGTGGTGAGTTAATGGATAATGCATGGATAACGGTTGTCATAAAATCTGATGATTTTATGATTTAAAAAAACAAGACATCACAGCACCAGATCACCTGTTATTTAACACAAATTAATGAATTGCTAATAAACTGGAGATGTTTATTTTGTATTAGATACATTTGTGCCATGAGATGTTTCAAAAAGTGGTGGGGACATGTCCCACCCGCACATTACGCCTATAAGTAAGTGGCTTCTGAACTGTTAATGCTTTCTGATTTACATTACATTTTTATATATTTGATGGTGGAAGAGGGCATTAACATGCAACTGTGAATGCAGTGCTTAGTGCTTAAAGGAAACACCCGTCTGTTTACAGTAGGATGAACATAACAGAATATGCAGTGTATTTTGCAAAATAAGCATGAAATTGAAAATGAAATTCTTTGTTAGTTATGTGTGATTTACTGTGGCATGAAATAAGATCATGTTTAGTATTTCATAGATTGAAAGTTAATTTCCCATATTCTGTTGTCTGTTGTCAGATTCTTCTTACAGTTACATAATAAAGTGTGTTGAATCCATGCATACAAAACTAAATACATATTGTAGAGTTTAAGTGTCAAAACAAAAGAAGCCATCCCAATTTTATGTAACTAAGAACGAACAGCATGTTTAAAGTTACATTATATGCAACATTAAACACATTGCATCGGGCTGTTTGTTCGAGCTGAACCCGACTGCCCCAGTGGGTCAGAGTCCGGCCATCAGGCACTCGCCTGCAAAGCTCCTCTCCCAGGGCTGGTTCCAGGAGAGTGCCCCAGTATCCCTCCAAAAGAAAAACGACCCTATAGGTTGTTTTACAAGCATCTTATTACAACCTATATTTACATTTTAAAGTCATGCGCCCTCTAGCAGACGTAAAAATAATGACAGTGTCGTGTTATGTCTGTCGTCATGAAATGTATGACTGTTGTTACAAATCAAATTGCGCGTTCATTTAAATGCAATGTGTGAACGTTTTACACCATTTCTCCTATTTCCATTTAGCAAAACTCATTTTTTTTGTTAACAACTACACCCACCCCATCCCTAAACCTACCCTTAGTGATTTATAGTGCATATACACTTCATGATCACATGCGTTCCCTGGGATCGAACCCACGATCACATGATCACATGATTGCATATTGTTATTGCAATGCTCTGCCAAACCTGAAACATGATGCAGATAAAAGGGAACAATGCATTAAAATGAAAATGTCCTGTTGTCGATAGGGGCACAACTTTATCAAACACTCCTATGGGTCATATTTCATAAATTAAAGTGAAAGTGTCCTGTTGTCAATAGGGGTGCCACTTTAGTAAACGCTCCTATGGGTCTTATTTCAGGGAAGTATATGGTCGTATTGGTTGGAGAACATGTTGCTACCAAGGTCTCTCCACTTTTTTTGTGACCATGGCATAAGGGTCTATGCTGGATCAGCCTTTGTCTGGCCCCTTAGCTAATGCTCCAGACAACATAGCTCCCAGGGTCTCGGAAACACTCAAAACCCTCCACCATGCTAAGGTGGTGAACCGAGGAGGGGCTTATTTTGCTCACCACACAAACTCAATGGAGCGGTAAATGAGCTCACGATGGAATTGATGGGCAACCAGATGTTATTGAATTGGACCGTTACATTAGCAATTTATGTCACTATAATTCCATAATGCTGAAGAACTGTAAAACAACTGATCACTTTCAATGAGGAATGTGAGAATCAGGTCATAAAATAGCAATAGGTGTGTAGGTGAGAACAAGTCTCTTTGTGATTCTGATTTCCTTGATTATCCAGTATTCATTCAATCAACATGTACATCTATTCAAGAATAAAGTAGGCCTATTAATAAATATTTATGCCTTTATGGCAGCTATACAAGGAAACATCTGACAAACACAATAGGTATGGACTGGAAAAAAACTGGTTTAAGGTATTGATTCTAGATTGTCATGGACTGCCCACATTTATAAATAAAGGCACTGATCAGTTTTCTGCAGTTCAGCATCACTGTATTCTGGTATAGCTGCTGAAGAAAGAATATCCCTGAGTTTGCTCTGCTCTACATTTATCTCTGGTAAAATGTATTTCCTGTATTTCATCCCATTTGCTTTTAAATTATTTATTTATTTATTTTAAATAGTTTTTTTTTTTTTTTTTTAATTCTTTTCTGTAAAAACACCAATGTTCCACAGGTTGTATTTGCACTTTTTTCAAAAATGTATGTGTACATTAGTGATATTTTTTATACTATTCATTACATAATGTGTTTGCTTTATTTATTATTATTATTTTTTTTAATTTTAAATTTGATTGTGTGTGTGCGTGCGTGTGTGTGTGTGTGTGTGTGTGCGTGTGTTCATATTAATGTGCAGGTGCGGGAGGAGAAGTTTCTCATAATGAAGTTTCTAATCTCATTGTGTGTGCTTCTGCTGCTGCTGATTAATGGTGAGGATTTTACAACAGTACAGAAGTTTGACCAGAATGACACATTATTATTAAAGCATAATGTGTATTTTCTGTATTTAACAGGTGGAATAATCAATGGACAAACACCAGGTAATTTTTCCACTCAGATTTCAGTATACCGCCAGATTTGTTCAGGAGGAATGATCCCTTTTTAAAAGAATGTTCAAGGTTCAATATAAATTAAGTTCAGTTGACAGCATGTTGTGGTATGAATCAAATCAAATGACTTTGTCATTCCTATTAACATTAAAACTTCCAGTAAAGGGGGAGTGGTTTTATTGCCCCAGATATGTATCACTTTACTCACAGCTGATTGGTTGAGTTTTGGTTTGCAATCTCTAACCCAGAATAAAACCTACTCCGGAGCAGGTTAGTCGTGTAGCGTAAGTTACCATGGCGATGTAACCCGCTAAAAACCAATCAATCTTCTTAAGCCTGAGAAAACAGCTTTTGCAAACTAATCTCAAACTTAACTGGGTAGCAACTGAAACCGGCTTTGCGCAACAGGCCACAGAACAACCAAACCTAAAGCGATGATAACAGACACTGAACAGATCAAACACAGGGCTAAATACACAGAGCGAACAAAGGATCTAATGAGATGATTAACTAGACACACCTGAACTGAAACTCAAATCAATATGGAGACTAAAAGGTAGGGCGAAATGAGGATGAAAGAACTAATTAACACACAAGTTCAGCATCACACACCAGAGATAAAAAATGGAGATAGCCAAGAGAAATAAATAATTTATCTCCAAAGTGGTGCTATAGTTTTAGTGTTTTGTGATAAAGTAAAGAGAATCACTAATATTACCTAACAGTTAACCTAACCTAATGCACTGAAAGGCAAAGATAGTGAGCTAACATTAATTACATTGTAATTCCATTCCATTGAATTTAAACGTAAACACACATTGTTTATACAGCTACATTTACTCAAAGTGTTATGCTGATAATATAATATGTAATGAAAAATTTGCATTCACACGTCTCTTTGTGGGGCAACGGTTGTCTCTGTGACTAAGCTGCTCTATTGGTAGCGTCTACAACTAACTGGAGCAAATATGTTGATTTTTTTTTTTTTTTTGCACAAGAACACTCACTAAATGAAGGTGGATTGTATAAAATGCACCAAACAAACAACAACAAAAAAATATGTTGGTTATAAACAAGCTGTAATTTTATGACATCACGCACTAAAAGAGATGCAGTATGACACCACGGATCATCGTTAAGCATTTCAAAATGTTCCCAACATGCTCGAGCAGGGGCACGGAAAGATGTTTTAGGTTGAGGGTGCTGTGCGTGCGAGCGAGCACGGGCTTTATTAAGAAACCATTAAGAAACAATAGAGAGTAGCCTACGGCAGTGGTTCCCAAACCTGTCCTGGAGGACCCCCAGCCCTGCACATTTTGTATGTCTCCCTCATATATCACACCTGATTCAATTCATGAGCTCATTAGTGAAGACAGCAAGACCTGAAATGGGTGTGTCAGAAATAGGGAGACATACAAAATGTGTAGGGCTGGGGGTCCTCCAGGACAGGTTTGGGAACCATTGGCCTACTGTATATAAAACATGTCAAAACGCTGGAAAACAACAAGCATATCGCTGAGAAAAAATAATAAAAATTAGATTTTTTTCCCCAGTACATCCATGAGATTTCCATGCTCCACTTTTAAGTTACGCGTCAACTATCCATAACCTACAGATCCCAGCATAAACGATGATACATTATAATATTTGTTATTAAAGTATCAACAACATGTTGTGTGTAGCAGATAACCCAGAGGCAAAGGAGCGATCAAACAGAGTTTATTAAGAGTTCATTAAAAAGTCCATCTAAGGCAGCCTGCCAGGCGTTGTCACACAGAGACACTGTAGCTGTTTAACAGGGAAACACAAATAGGAACAGTCTCGTTGGTGTAAGCTCGCAGAGCACAGTAGCTCGGTGTAGCCGATCTGGATGTGCCTCAGGCAGAGGATGGTGTGTATGAAACCTGGCGGTTGGAAGAAACCAGGCTTGTAGATCAGAGGGCTCTAACAGACGAATCACAATCAAACCTGGCTCATGACAGTACCCCTCCCCTGAGGAGCGCCCCCTGGTGCTCCCAAGGAAGAGGACTGGCGAGAGCGAAGGAAGTCCTCAATGAGCAAGCGGTCCAGGATGTCCCGGGCTGGAATCCAGCTCCTCTCCTCTGGACCGTAACCCTCCCAATCGACTAAATACTGATGACCACGCCCCTGGTGGCGCACGTCCAGCAGTCTCCTAACCCTGTAAACAGGAGAACCCTCGACAAGAACAGGACAATGGGTGAGTCGGGCGGGAGCACGAATAACTGGCTTAATGCATGATACGTGGAAAACAGGGTGGACGTGTCGCAAGTTGGGAGGTAATTTGAGTTTGATGGCTGCAGGACCAAGAACTTTAACTACGGGAAAGGGACCGATGAAGCGCGACAAGAAGCGCATGGCAGGGGTAAATCCCGAGTGGAAAGCCACACTTTCTGACCACAAACGTATCTGGGTGCTTTGACACGACAACGATTTGTGGTGTGACGTGTGCGCTCTCTGTTCTGGCACAGCGCGGCTCTGACTGTTCTCCAGGTGCGCTGGCAACATCGTATAAACGCTTGGACCAAGGGAACAGAGACCTCTGTCTCTTGGGAGGAGAACAGAGGCTGCTGGTACCCGAGACAAGACTGAAAGAGTGAAAGCCCTGTGGCTGACAAGGGAAGAGAATTATGGGTGTATTCGACCCACGGCAATTGCTTGCTCCACGACGAGGGATTACGAAAAGCCAAAGTGCGGAGCATATGACTCAGAATCTGGTCAGCGCGTTCGGTTTGACCATTAGTTGGAGGATGGAACCCTGACGACAAGCTGGTCGAAGCGCCAATTTGACGGCAAAATTCCTTACAAAACTGAGATGCAAATTGAGGCCCCATGTCAGAAACAATATCAGTAGAGAGACCAGGTAAACGGAAAACATGTTATATGACTATCTGGGCCATCTCCTTCGCAGAGGGCACCTTAGAGAGTGGAACAAAGTGGGTGGCTTTAGAAAAGCAGTCAACGATAGTGAGAATGACAGTATTGTCGGTAGACGACTGAAGCCCTGTAACAAAATCCATAGCGATATGAGACCAAGGACGAGATGGAATTGGAAGAGTTCTAAGAAGTCCCGCAGGAGAACTACTCGACTTTGTCTGAGCGCAAATGGCACAAGAGGTCACAAACCGGCGCACATCACGAGTTCTTGTGGGCCACCAAAAACGCTGGCTAATGACCGCGGGAGTTCCTCTAACCCCAGAATGAACTAATAATTTAGAAGAATGCCCCCAGCGGAGAACAGCAGGATGAATTGATCTGGGAACAAATAGCAAATCTCGGGGACATTGTCGAGAAACAGATACATTGGACAACACTGCCTTAACCTGTCTCTCTATTCCCCAGGTAACACCCCTAACAACACACCTGTCTGGCAAGATAGTCTCAGAGGTGGAGGCTCTCCGAGGTACCGAACTGGCAAGAGAGAGCATCAGGCTTTGTGTTCTTAACGCCGGGCCGAAAATAATTGGTAAAATTAAAACGTCCATAGAAAAGCACCCAATGAGCTTGGCGGGCATTAAGTCTTTTTGCTTTTCGAATATATTCAAGGTTCTTGTGATCCGTCCATACTATGAATGGAATAGAGGTACCCTCTAACCAGTGTCACCATTCTTCTAGGGCCAATCGAACGGCAAGGAGTTCATGATTGCCAATGTCATAGTTACGCTCAGCCGGTGAGAGCCGGTGGGAGAAATAAGCGCACGGATGGACCTTTTCATCTAGCAGTGAGGTTCTACTAACTAAGAGGTGGTTCTCTAACAGGCGTTGCAGGATGTGGCGAACATGCTGGACGTGCACCTGGAGAGAGGGCGAGAAAGTCAGGATTTCGTCCAGATAGACAAAAACAAAAATGTTGAGCATATCTGTCAGAACGTCGCTTACTAGGGCTTGAAAGACAGCCGGTGCATTGACTAGGCCAAATGGAAGAACCCGATATCCAAAGTGCCCTAAGGGAGTATTAAACGCTGTGTTCCATTCGTCACCCTCCTTTACACACACTAAATAGTAAGCGTAACGGAGATCCAGCTTTGTGAAAACCTTAGCTCCCTGCAAGATCTCGAAAGATGATGACAAGAGGCAAGGGATAATGGTTCTTGACTGCTATGTCATTAAGCCCCCTATAGTCTATGGAGGGACGCAAGGACCCGTCCTTCTTTTTCACGATGAAGAACCCCGCACTGGCGGGCGAGGTGGACGGAACAATTGTACCAGCAGTGAGACTCTCAGTGAGATAATTCTCAAGAGCTTTGTGTTCAGGTGCGGATAAAGAGTACAACTGGCCGCGAGGGGGGGTAGTACGAGCCAAGGTTGACCAAAAACAACAGGGCCAACAGTAGAATGAAAAATTGAAAAATAAATAGTCTCTTGATGATCGCCAGAGATGGTAAGAGTCACCGGAACGGTGACGTGACAAATTCCTGACAGCTCGCTGCCATCAAGCGCGAACATAGGGGTAGGATCCTCAAGTTCACATAAGGGAATGTCTCTCTCTAGGGCCCAAGTTTCATCCATGAAGTTACCCTCCGAATCTGAATCAATGAAGGCTAAACAAGAAGCATCAGAGCCAGTCCAGCGAAGAGTGACAGGAAAAGTGGAGCGAGTCCTTCCAGGAGGGGAATGCGAAGTAGAGCTCGACAGTACTCCCCGTTCTACTGGCGAACACTTCCTTTATCGGGTCTGAACGGCAATAGTACGTGCATGGCCTGTGCAAAACACAGCGCTGGCGTTCGGCAGGAGCAGTCTGAACTCCCGCCACCTGCACGGGTTCAGGAAACTGTGCAGCTTTGAACAGAATCTCAGCAGCAGGAGGAGGAGTGGGTGGTTCAGATGGCACATCGCGGGCACGGCACCATAAGTCAAATCGGTTGTCCAGTCTGACTGCCATTTCCACTGACTGATCAAATGCAGCGGGGACTTCACATGCATAGATCTCTTCCTTGAGATCGGGGTTCAATCCTTCCAGGAAACGAGGAGTCAGGGCCAGTTCATTCCACTCGCATGTCACAGAAAGAGTGCGGAATTCCATGGCGTAGTCAAGAATGGAACGTTTCCCCTGGCGCAGCACAGCGAGCAGACGAGAAGCCTCGTGTCCAAAAACGGATTGATCGAAAAGTTTGGTCATCTCCTCCTTAAAAATGATGAAAGTCTGACAACAGGCAGCCTCCGCCTCCCAGACAGCCGTAGCCCAGTCACACGCCCTTCCTGTCAACTGAGAAATGTCAAAAGCAATCCTGGCACTGTCAGCCACGTACGTAGAGGGCTGAAGGAAAAAGACAACCTCACACTGGGTCAAAAAGGCTCTGCATTCGGTTGGCTTACCCGAATATCGTGGCGGGTTGTTGACTCTATTCGCTGTTGACCACAGAACCTCCCTGGTCTTCAGTACCACCCTGGCACGAGGCCTTCTGGAAGGGAAGAGTACTGTCGCAGCCACAAGCACAATCACCTACTCACCTGTCATCTGCATCGCACTACACTTCCTAGCATCCTTCCTAATCCACAACTGCCACAGATCACCTATTGATCACAGATCACCTGCACCTGTGCACCCTCATCAACACTGCCTTTAAATGACACCGTTCCCTTCTCCTCACTGTCTGGTCTCTTCAAAGACTACTACTCACCTGAGAACTTTCCTGCCAATCCTGATTTGTCTTCCATCTTCTGTCATATGCCTTCTGTTCCCCGACTCGTCTTCCTGAATTCATCTCTGTCTTAAACGTCACTAATGTACCTGCATTACATTGACTGTGTTACCACCAGGTTTTTTTTTTTTTTTCAGTGAAAGCAGAATCTATAACTGTATCTGTAGCTGGCAACACAACAGAATTAGCTTTTGATAGGCTAAAGCAAGCCACTCCCAGGCATGCAGGATGTATGGCAAGAGGTTTAGTTGAAAACGGTGTCGTGTAAACAGCGCAGTATGCATTTTCAGGACATAATAAAATGTATTTTGTGGCAAAACCCATGAGAGTAATTTGTTGTTTTGTACTATTGTTTACAATAATTATTTGCTTGGTCAGTGTCATTGTGGGTTCTGTTCCCATTCAGTCGAATGCAGTGCAGTTCCTTGAAAGAGCTTACACAAGTAGAGCTTGCATCTTTTTAGAGATGACATTCTACTTGTGTTTCTGGTTTCCATCGTTACCTGGCACCGAAGGATGGTCACAATCGCTGTCTCACGTGTATGGGCGTCGAGCACGCTGAGCGTGCGTGGATGAGTCATGTACCCATTGTGGGAAGATGACCATCTCGGAGTTGTGGTCAAGACTCCAGTTCCCTAAAAAGGGGCAGAGTCCCGGTGCCACTAACATGATCCAATCCTCCACAAAGGATTGCTTCGGGCAGTGGTACCGCCTACCTTCCTTCTTCAGGATCGGTAGCTGCGCCTGAGTCAGATCTGGAGATGATGCCTGTGCTTTCGCGGGCCACCAACAGGGTAAGGCTCATTTGGAACCCTCTACCATGTCCCAAGCCCTCGAGGTTGGATGATTGTCTTTTTGGGGTGGTGTGTGCTGTTTCTCATCAATCCACCTTGGACCCTTTCTTCCTGGAGGTGCATGAGCTCACTAGGTCATGGAAGGCACCTTTTACTGCCAGAAAATGACCAGTGGCTCCTCCTCCCTCACCACACTTGATGATGGGCTATGCAACTGTGCCCTAACTCCACCTTGCAGGGGAATCTGTGTCTCCCTTCCTGGGCCTGTAAACACTCATCAGACTTAACTGGCAAGACTTACCATGCCTGTGAGAAGGCCACCTCTGCCTTACATGCCATGGTGTTGTTGCAGGTCCATCAGGCCCAGGCGCTGAAGGGCCTGCATGAGGGTGGTCATGATCCACAAGTTCTCCAGGAAATTCGGGCTGCAACGGACTTCAGGCTTCATGAGATGAAGGTCACAGTGCAGTCTGTGGGTTGTGCAATGTCCACTATGGTGGTCTAGGAACGCTATCTCTGGTTATGTCTGGCTGACATGAGGGAAACCGACAAGGTCAGGTTTCTTAATTCCACCATGTCCCAGACTGGACTATTTGGCGACATGGTCAAGAACTTCAATCAGCAGTTCTTTACTGCTCAACCGTGGAACCAACCTGCTCAACCGTGAAACTGCGTCCTTGTATTCCACCTCACTGTCCTACTGCGGGTACACCTACAGTCCCTTTGTTCCCACTTGCACAGTCTCTGCGAGCCTGGCTAGTGCTCCCAAGTCTGTCTCGCTGGCTCATTCGGACCATTAGGCTCAGCTATGCGATTCAGTTTGCCCGGCGTCCCACCAAGTTCAGGGGCATCCATATTTCACTTCAGTGAAAGCAGTTGATGCCCATGTCTTGCGAGCGGAGATTGCAGTCCTACTGGCGAAGGAGGCAATAGAACCAGTCCCTCCAGTCGATATGAGGTCAGGGATCTACAGCCCCCCCAAAAAACGGCGGTTTACGACTGATCTTGGACCTGTGAGTTTTGAATCTGAGCCTTCACAAGCTACAAAATGCTCATGCAGAAAAGCATTTTCGAATGCATCCGTCCCCGAGATTGGTTTGCAGTGATCGACCTGAATTTTGTCATGTTTCGATTCACCCTCGACACAGGCCGTTCCTGCACTTTGTGTATAGTGGAATAAATATACTTGGAATAAAGTGCATAAGATGCATAGAACACAAGTGATTAAGTTGGGTGTGGCTATGGAAGAGTTACTTTATCTTATGGAAAAATAAACTCTTTTCTCTGAAAATAATAAGGTAGAGAACCTTATTATCCACCAAACAAATAAACAAGAGATTATTTGTTATTAAAGGTGCCATAGAATTGAATATTGAATTTACCTTGGCATAGTTGAATAACAAGAGTTCAGTACATGGGAATGACATACAGTGAGTCTCAAACACCATTGTTTCCTCTTTCTTATGTAAATCTCATTTGTTTAAGACCTCCGAAGAACAGGCGAATCTCAACATAACACCAACTGTTACACAACAGTCTGGATCATTAATATGCACGCTCCCAATATTTGCATATGCCAGCCCATGTTCAAGGCATTAGACAAGGCAGTAACGTCTGGATCTGTGCACAGCTGAATCATCAGACGTTGTGCAGGTAAGCAAGCAAAGACAAGAGCGAAAAATGGCAGATGGATCAATAATAACTGACATGATCCATGATATTTTTAGTGATATTTGTAAACTTAAATTTAAATTAACTTGTAAATTGTCTTTCTAAATGTTTCGTTAGCATGTTGCTAATGTACTGTTAAATGTGGTTAAAGTTACCATCGTTTCTTACTGTATTCACGGAGACAAGAGCAGTCGTTATTTTCATAATTAAACACTTGCAGTATGTATAATTCATAAACACAAATTCATTCTTTATAAATCTCTCCAACAGTGTAGCATTAGCCGTTAGCCATGGAGCATAGCCTCAATCTCATTCAGAATCAAATGTAAACATCCAAATAAATACTATACTTACGTGATTAGACATGCTGCATGACGAACACTTTGTAAAGATCCATTTTGAGGGTTATGTTAGCTGTGTGAACTTTGTTTATGCAATGTTTAAGGCAGTTGTGAGCTTGGGGGCGGGGAGCACGAGAATTTAAAGGGGAAGCAGGCTGAATCGGCGCATTTATAATGATGCCCCAAAATAGGCAGTTCAAAAAAAAATAAAAAAATAAAAATCTATGGGGTATTTTGAGCTGAAACTTCACAGATACATTCAGGGGACACTTTAGACTTACATCTTGTGATAAAAGCATTCTAGGGCAGCATTCTAACATCAGCTATATTACATCTAATGGGAATTAGGAAATTATATACTGATAATATACAACAATACCAAGGTCTCTGGAAAGAGGTTTGGTTAAGTGATATTTACGTTCCACATGGTTGAGTCCGATGACGGTGACGTCTTCCACTGGTTGTTCTGGGTGATGCAGTGTGGAGAGGAGCCAGAATCTGTTTCAACAGTCTTGAACACGAAGCTCTGTGGGATGCTGATCTCCTGGAGCACCAAAGGGTCCTAAAATCTAGAGCACGCAGATGAGGCCCTGGTGTAGGTGCAGAAGGTCCTTAACAATCTGGAACACGCAGACGAAGGTACCTTGGATTGGAGGTTTGCTCTCTTGAGCTTAACCTTGTTGCAGATGTCGTTACTGTCTCACTGGACAGAAACTCTGAATGTAGTGTTTGTTAATGTCTCTCTCCTCAAAAGCTGGAGGCTCAGAATGTGGTCATCTCTGTTGCTGCCTCACAAGCTGTAGACTCAGATCATGGGATCTGCTGTTGTCCCTCTGGACGAACCCGAGGCTCAGATCGAGAATGTATCTGTCAGTGTCTATCCCCGTACAGGACAGTCTCAGAGCTATATATCTGTTGTCTGACCCGAAGGGAGACTCAGAACAGTGTATCTGTTAATGTCTCACTCCTTAAAGTGTTGAGACCTAGAACAGTGTATCTGTTATGCCTTTCCCCTTTGACGGGCAGACTCAGAACAAGGAGTGTCTGTTGAAAGGGTACCTTTATCCCTTTCCGACGAGGAGGAGATTGAAATTTGGTTTGCTTCTCCATTCGAGTGCTGTGATTGGCTGCTGGCATCAGAGGGGACACACACAGTGTGGCCCACGCTTCTTTCCACTGTGGAACTCATTTGCATGAAGCACACATTTGGAAGTCTTTACAGTGTCTTTAAATTTTACCAATGCATTTCTCACTTTCCAAAACACCACCAGAATACCTCTGGCAATATTCTAAACAAATAGCGACTAAACATGAGTGGAAAAGATTTAACTGTCATGCATTCATTCAATTATACATTAACAGCTGAATTTGTATCAGATGTTGCACTACAAATAGCTGTCACTGAGAATACTTATTTCTGATAATAAGTATGAAATGGATGTGTTACGTTCCCCTCCTAGTCTAGGGGTTAGGAGGGAAGGTAACAAAAGAAAATAAGCTAAGCTAATAAAAGGTAATGCAAGGATGTAAAAGAAAACGTGGAGGACACACTTCAGCCTCAGACGCAACACCACTTTAAAGGAAAGTAAAAATGTTTATTTCCTTATATCAAAAAGAGAGCTTAACAAAAAGAACATGAGGGAATAAATCTTCAGGAGAGAGTATGGCTAAAATAATAAACAAAACAGGAGCTAACTAAGGTTTAAAGAATCTACTTACCCTGCTCAAAAACAAAGATGAAAAACAACAACACAAACTGCCCTGAGCACCCTCTCTGATCAATAAACAGGAGAAAACAATTGTACACAGAAATAAAAAGGCACTCTCTCTCTCTACAATTCCCAGGTAACCAAATACTAATTAATAGTTAAATGATACAATACCTTCTAGCTACCCACACATGGATAGACCCATAAGCAAGCTAAAGAATGATGCTAACACACAGCAAAAGTATAAGTGCACACCTAACTCAAAACTGTTAGCACTTGTTAGTACACACAGCACACACAGGCAGACAATTCAATTTCCACTCTAAGGCTGGGGAGAAGTGTTCCTCAGCACAGGATCTTCTGAATGCACCATATATACTGCTCTGCTCAGACTCAGACCTGCTCATAATGAGTTGCAGCTGGTGGTAATTAACCTGAGTAAGAGAGGGAGAGAAGTAGAGAAACAGAGCACAACACAGGACACACAGGGATTTGACAATAAAGTGACACTAAAACACTCTGGGATGTAACAGATGTGTAGTTTGCATCAGTTCTAATGTTTTAAAAACATAGTTTTGAATGGATTTGGATGGATCTTTGTGATTTTCATCAGATTTTGTAAAACAACCTGCAAAAAACACTTGAAAAACATGAAGTACTGCAATCAATCTGACATGTCAACATCATCATCTAAACATAACAATGTTGTGGATTTTGTTTGTTCTTTTTTTTTTTTTCTGCTGCAACAGCGACATTGAACATGACTGCCTCAAAAAACCTAATAACCTCTTTTTTATTTTTTTTTTTATTTTTTTTTTTTACCATCCATTTGAATATCATATTCAGTGTGGGAAAGACCATGCAAATGAAGGAATCTGTTTTGGGTCTGTAATAGACTTTAATCATCTCTCTTTTTCTGTCATAGGCCAGCTACAAACTAGTGCAGCACCACAGACAGGTAATTATACACCTATGAAAAGAACCAGATCTGTTTTTCTCATATCTTGTAAAGCAACACAAACATTTGTTTGAACTGAAAAACTTGAACCACCGCAAACAATATGATATGTCAACATCTTCATCTAAACATAACAGTGTTGTGTGTTTGTGTGTTCATGTTTTTCTGCTCCAGCAGCGACATTGAACACAACTGCCTCACAACCTGGAGTTAAAGGTAATGATGCTGAGGAGCATGAAACTCCACCATTGTTACCACATTTTATTATCTCATCAAAAATGCAAACAAATAAAAAAAGAAAAAAAAAAGAAAAACCTAATAACCTGTTCTTCTATCTTAAATTGTTTTGGGATTAATAGCTGTCAGGTTGGTGAATGGATCCAACCTCTGTTCTGGAAGAGTGGAGGTTCTCCACAATGGAACATGGGGAACAGTGTGTGATGATTCCTGGGATTCTATAGATGCAGCAGTGGTGTGTAGAGAACTGGGCTGTGGGAGTGTTATTGAAGCAAAGAGTAATGCTTATTTTGGACAAGGTTCTGGACAAATATGGTTAGATGATGTCCAGTGCCGTGGGAATGAATCTACACTGAAAGACTGTTCATCAAGAGGATGGGGAACACATAACTGTGGGCACAATGAAGATGCTGGAGTCATCTGCCAAGGTGAGTCAAACTGTCATACAACTGATGTATACTTGGAATGTTGTACAGTATATTTTCTTATTAGCTATGCAACTATTTTACTTTATAGAACCAATGTATCTGTAACGTGGTCAGTAGATGTGGGAAGAAGGAGGCGGGAACCGGCGAACGTTCAACAAAAGTTTAATTCAAAATAAGCAAAGAACAAAACGAAAGTAATGCCGACAGACCATCGCGGATGTCTGCCGGCCACACAAACATAATAAAACCAGGCCTGGTCCTCTCTCATCCTTCACTGTAGTCGCTCCTCCTTTTATGCTCCCGGAGCTCCTCCGTGAGGGACTCAAGGCCGGTGCGCCTCCCAGGTGAAGCTCATTAACACTCGCGCCACCGGCCTCGCGCCGTTCCCTCACGGCTCTCGCCCGCCCTGGTCGCCACATACCCCCATCGCCCCTCGCAGGCCGGGGGGTACTCCCGAGACTGCGCTCTACTCCCCCCCGGGGCCTGTCTCGGTGGCCGCAGCACCTGGGGGTAAGGACAGACGAGACGAGAGAAAGGAGACGGAAGCAAGGGGAGCGACAGGACGAGAGAGGGGAGAGAGGAAAAAGAGAAAAAAAAAATTCTTGGTCCGGTTCCCCGACACACTGCCGCTCGGTCCTCAGCCTGCCAAGAGGCTCTTTCTCGCGGTGCCATGCGGTGGCACTGAACGCTCGGTGGACGGCCCGATCCTCGACCGCCTCCTGGCGGCCGGCGATGGCTCTTCCGGCTGAGGGCAGCCGGCAGCGAGTCCCCCATCCCCTGCTCCTCCCCTTCATGGCGGACGGCAGCAGGCTCCGGCCCACGGCGGACGGCGGCGACTCCTCCGCTCCCTCCAGGTCCAGGACGGCAGCCACCCCACCTCGTCCCAGGAGCACGGCATCCGGGTCTCCGTCCCACCTTTCACAAGGCTCCAGCACCACCGCCTCGGGCAGCCTCTCGCGGTCTACACACACTCCCGCGCTGCCCGAACTCCGCAGCACCGCGATCCCCCTCAGCAGCGAGGGCTCTTCGACAGCATGTCCCTCCTTCCTCCCGGGTTTCGGCACCAATGTAACACAGTTCGTAAATATGGGAAGAAGGAGACGGGAACCGGCGAACATTCAACGTAACTTTAATTCAAAATAAGCAAAGAACAAAACGAAAGTAATGCCGACAGACTCTCGCGGACGTCTGCCGGCCACACAAACATAATAAAACGTAAAATAAAGTCCAGGCCTGGTCCTCTCTCGTCCTTCACTGTAGTCGCTCCTCCTTTTATGCTCCCGGAGCTCCTCCGTGAGGGACTCAAGGCCGGTGCGCCTCCCAGGTGAAGCTCATTAACACTCGCGCCACCGGCCTCGCGCCGTTCCCTCACGGCTCTTGCCCGCCCTGGTCGCCACATAATCATTATAGAATTTCAGTTATAAGTATTATTATTATTATTATTATTATTATTATTATCATTATTATTATTATTATTATTTACATTTCCGATTGCACAACAAAGTTTTCCAATTATATACCATTTATAACTCAGTTACAGAGTCAAGTTCAATGTTGGCATGTACATAGTACTGCTGAGTACATTTGTGTGGTCAGAGCACCCCTGGTGTTGATCTTAGGAAAAGTAATTCAAAGGCTATGAGTACATTTAGGTTAATTTAGAACTTTGTATCTTTTGGCAAGTTGGTGGCGTGGGCTAAATTAATTGGCTGGTCTCAATGTCAGATGCTGAGTTTTGTTCCAATATGCTAAGTTACAGCCTCACCTCATGCTTTACATCTTTCCAGTTGACTTTCTTAGCATTTTGCAGGCAACATGTTTAGAGAATAAATACATTTTTTTTTTTTTTTTTTTTACCATCCAATTGAATATCACCTTCAGTGTGGGGAAGACCATGCAAATGAAGAAATCTGTTCTGGAACTGGAACTGTAATAGACATTAATCATATCTCTTTTTTTCTCTGTAATAGGCCAGCTACAAACTAGTGCAGCACCACAGACAGGTAATTATACACCTTTGAAATGAACCAGATCTGCTTTTCTCACAACTTGTAATACACCTGAAAACATTTGTTTGAACTGAAAAACATGAAGCACTGCAATCAATCTGACGTCAACATCTAAACATAACAATGTTGTGCATCTGTGTTAATTTTTTTTCTGCTCCAGCTTCAACATTGAACACTACTGCCTCACAACCTGGAGTCAAAGGTAATGATGAACCTTCACTATTGTTACCACTTTTTTATTATCTTATCAAAAATGCAAAAAAAAAAATAAATAAAATAAAATAAATAAATAAAAATAAACCTAATAACCTGTTCCTCTATGTTAAATTGTTTTGTGGTTAATAGCTGTAAAGTTGGTGAATGGATCCAACCTCTGTTCTGGAAGAGTGGAGGTTCTCCACAATGGAACATGGGGAACAGTGTGTGATGATTCCTGGGATTCTATAGATGCGGCAGTGGTGTGTAGAGAACTGGGCTGTGGGAGTGTTATTGAAGCAAAGAGTAATGCTTATTTTGGACAAGGTTCTGGACAAATATGGTTGGATGATGTCCAGTGTCATGGAAATGAATCTACACTGAAAAACTGTTCATCAAGAGGATGGGGATCACATAACTGTGGGCACCATGAAGATGCTGGAGTCATCTGCCAAGGTGAGTCAAACACAGTCATACAACTGATGTATACTTGGAATATTGTACAGTTTATTTTCTTATTAGCTATGCAACACTTCTACTTAACAGAACCAATTTCTCATTTCCGATATCACTTTGCACAATAAAGTCTTCAGTAACACTTTATAATAACTCACGCTTTGAAGTATTAGGTAAGCATTAGTTAAGTGTTAGTAAATAGTCAGTTCATCATTTATAAAACATTAATAGACATTTGTTAGCCATTTATAAATACATCTATAAATGCTTTGTTCTTGATTTATAAGCAAAGTTAAATAATTGTATTTTCATACTTTATTCATAATCAATTTATAATTTCTAAATTATGTAGTACATTATTCACAAACTAGTTATTTAGGAGTTGTCAGTGATTCATAAATTCATTTAGGAAGTGTAAGTAAATGATTAATAACATATTTAAATGTACATTTATGCATCTTATTATTTAGACATATAGCAATAGTTACTTAGTGTGTTTATAATAAAGGCTTTATTAACACATATTCCTAGTGTCAAAACTACCTCAGTACTAACTTTAAAACATTAGAGAACAGCAGAGCAGAAGATCACTGAACCTTTAAATCTCATTTATTAAAGCTTTACAAAGCATAAATAGTGCTCACTGTAGATGAGCTCACAAAAATAGTTACCTAACCACTTCTAAACGTTTTATAATTACCTGAATTAATCATGAATTACAGTAGGAATATGAATTAATAAAGCATTTATTAACACACTAAGTAACTGTTACTATATGTCTAAATAATAAAAATGTATAAATGTATAAATGTTTAAACAGTTTATTAATCATTTACTTACACTTCCTAAATGATCTTATGAACCACTGACAACTCCTAAATAACTGGTTTGTAAATAATGTAATTTACAAATAAAAAATAATGTAACTCACCGATTGCATGCACGTCGTACTGTTGACTAAATTTGTTTGGTCATAGCACCCCTTATGGTGATCTTAGGCAAAGACGACCAAAGGCTATGGATGAATTTAGCATAATTTAGAACTTTGTAACTTTTGCCAAGTTGGTGGTGTGGGCTAAATGAATTGGCCTGGTCTCATTGTTAGACACTGCTTTTTGTTCCAATATGCAAAGGTACAGCCTCACTTCATGCTTCTCTGCACAAAAGCTGCACGTTCTAGTGACTCTAGCTGCTCCCCTTACAGGACACGGCTGTTTTCGGAAATATTCGGTACAGCATATCTTTTATAAATATGATTAAACTAAAGACTTTTTGGAGATATGAAGGATGCACTACTACTCTATAGGTACTCAAGATCCTCTATCTCTGGGTCCATGGAGGGCATGGAGAGCAGTGGGAGGTGAGGTTCCTCACCATTCTTATCCTCTTCCTCTGTCGCCAGCAGGCGTTTCGAGGATGCAATCAAGCCTTCTCCCGCACTTCCTGCTCAACCGTGGAACCAACCTGCTCAACCGTGAAACTGCATCCTTGTATTCCACCTCACTGCCCCACTGCGGGTACACCTACAGTCCCTTTGTTCCCACTTGCACAGTCTCTGCGAGCCTGGCTAGCGCTCCCAAGTCTGTCTCGCTGGCTCATTCGGACCATTAGGCTCAGCTATGTGATTCAGTTTGCCCGGCGTCCCACCAAGTTCAGGGGCATCCATTTCACTTCAGTGAAAGCAGTTGATGCCCATGTCTTGCGAGCGGAGATTGCAGTCCTACTGGCGAAGGAGGCAATAGAACTGGTCCCTCCAGTCGATATGAGGTCAGGGATCTACAGCCCCCCAAAAAAACGGCGGTTTACGAC
The DNA here is from genome assembly GCF_018812025.1 of Megalobrama amblycephala. Lineage (NCBI taxonomy): Eukaryota > Metazoa > Chordata > Actinopteri > Cypriniformes > Xenocyprididae > Megalobrama > Megalobrama amblycephala. Next base: position 3,661,191 of record NC_063058.1, read on the forward strand.
TGATCTTGGACCTGTGAGTTTTGAATTTGAGCCTTCACAAGCTACCATTCAAAATGCTCATGCAGAAAAGCATTTTCGAATGCATCCGTCCCCGAGATCGGTTTGCAGTGATCGACCTGAATTTTGTCATGTTTCGATTCACCCTCGACACAGGCCGTTCCTGCACTTTGTGTTCGAGGGTCGGGCATATCAATACAAGGCCCTGCTCTTCAGGTTGTCCCTGTCTCCCCACGTCTTCACGAAGTTGTGGAGGGAGTCATGGCGTACACATCCTCAACTATCCCGAGACGGGGATTGGTACTCACATCACTGCTGACATTGTGATTTTTGGATCACATGTCTCTTAAGGTGTGGTTATAAGTACATCAGATGACCACTTCCCCCCTTTCCCTAGTTCAGGGCACGAGTCAAGGACTTTGCAGTATGAGAACACTCTCAATAGGGGCTTTTCATTCATTTAGAATTAATATAAAGTGGTCAGCTGATTTATTTGAAAGATTGGTGAGATTGCTAACTTGTAGAGCCTCGTCTGTATTATCAGCACAAGGAAGACACAAGTGTAATAAAAATATTTTTTATTAACAAAAAGATAAACAAGAATAACTAACACAACTACTAAATGAATACCATGAATGATAAAGGAATAAAGTGCATAACATACATAGAACACAAGTGATTAAGTTGGGTGTGGCTATGGAAGAGTTACTTTATCTTATGGAAAAATAAACTGTTTCTCTGAAAATAATAAGGTAGAGAACCTTATTATCCACCAAACAAATAAACAAGAGATTATTTGTTATTAAAGGTGCCATAGAATTGAATATTGAATTTACCTTGGCATAGTTGAATAACAAGAGTTCAGTACATGGGAATGACATACAGTGAGTCTCAAACACCATTGTTTCCTCTTTCTTATGTAAATCTCATTTGTTTAAGACCTCCGAAGAACAGGCAAATCTCAACATAACACCGGCTGTTACGCAACAGTCCGGATCATTAATATGTACGCTCCCAATATTTGCATATGCCAGCCCATGAGTCATTAGACAAGGCAGTAATGTCTGGATCTGTGCACAGCTGAATCATCAGACGTTGTGCAAGTAAGCAAGCAAAGACAAGAGCGAAAAATGGCAGATGGATCAATAATAACTGACATGATCCATTATGATATTTTTAGTGATATTTGTAAACTTAAATTTAAATTAATTTGTAAATTGTCTTTCTAAATGTTTCGTTAGCATGTTGCTAATGTACTGTTAAATGTGGTTAAAGTTACCATCGTTTCTTACTGTATTCACGGAGACAAGAGCAGTCGTTATTTTCATAATTAAACACTTGCAGTATGTATAATTCATAAACACAACTTCATTCTTTATAAATCTCTCCAACAGTGTAGCATTAGCCGTTAGCCATGGAGCATAGCCTCAATCTCATTCAGAATCAAATGTAAACATCCAAATAAATACTATACTTACGTGATTAGACATGCTGCATGACGAACACTTTGTAAAGATCCATTTTGAGGGTTATATTAGCTGTGTGAACTTTGTTTATGCTGTTTAAGGCAGTCGTGAGCTTGGGGGCGGGGAGCACGAGAATTTAAAGGGGAAGCAGGCTGAATCGGCGCATTTATAATGATGCCCCAAAATAGGCAGTTAAAAAAAAAATATTTAAAAAAAAAAAATCTATGAGGTATTTTGAGCTGAAACTTCACAGATACATTCAGGGGACACTTTAGACTTACATCTTGTGAAAAAAGCATTCTAGGGCACCTTTAACTAACATCAGCTATATTACATCTAATGGGAATTAGAAAATTATATACTGATAATATACAACAATACCAAGGTCTCTGGAAAGAGGTTTGGTTAAGTGATATTTACGTTCCACGTGGTTGAGTCCGTTGATGGTGACGTCTTCCACTGGTTGCTGGGTGATGCAGTGTGGAGAGGAGCCAGAATCTGTTTCAACAGTCTTTTTTTTTTTTGTGATTATAATTTTTATTTGAGATAAGAACAAAATACAAAACTAGGATAGCAGCAAAAATACTGATAAAATAAAAGGACATAAATACAGTAAACAATGCTTTAGGGTAATGTACAACAAACGTACAAATAAACCATGGCAGCAAGTTATTACATAGAATAGTGCATCTTCAGTTTAAAACAATTATTTTAAGGCTTGGGCTATTTTACTCCAATAGGTAACAGTATGTATTCTAGCCCCATTAATCCTTGCAGTGCTGCATTCTAAACAAACAATATTATGAAAAGAAAGCAGCCAGAATATTTTAAGGTCCATGTCAGGTGTAAACCATTGCTGTAAAATTGTTTTTTTAGCAGCAGTGAAACCAGACATTAACAGTCTTCTCTGTACTAATGTAAACTTATAAGAAGAATCATCATTTAATAACATAAGACAGGGATCAAGGTCAAACTGCAACTTTGTGATGTTTTTTAGCACCTGAACTACATGTTTCCAGAAATTGGATATGACCAAACAATCCCAAAACATGTGCAAAAAGGTACCTTTAGAATTGTTATTACACAGATTACAATTAGAATTGGGTGAGAGTTTCATCAAGTATCGCTTATATGGGGTACAATACATTTTGTGTACAGTTTTGAAATGAATAAGAATGTGCGAGGGGTTTTTGGAGGTAAGGCAGAGATTTAACCAATCAGGACTGTAACCCAACCAGGAGAGTTCTCTCTCCCATACAGCTAGTATCTTCAAGGGTTTGTATGAACATTCAAGCAGTTGCTTGTAGATCAAGGACACTGTGCCCTGAAAGTTTCCGGTGTGTTTTATCCATTTTAACAATGGGTGATCATCTAAGATAGAGTTCCAAGGCACACCATACGCTTTCATTGCAGACCTTAACTTCAAATACATAAAAAAGGAGGTGCCTGGCAAGGAGTAGTCTGATTGAATGTCCTGAAATGTGCGCAGTCCATTGCCGTTGAATATATCACCCAATGTGAGTACCCCTTTTAAGGACCAGGGAGGGTAACTGAAAGGTTGACCACCAGATAACAGACAGGTATTGTTCCAGAGAGGAGACTGACGTGAATATTTTTTAGAATGACCTGTAATCTTTTCTGCATTATACCAGGCTTTTAAAGTAGTAGTAATAATATTTCCGAATTTCTGAAGGAGACTTCTTGAGCTTATACCAGTAAAAGGCAGATCTTGAAGCCTATGAGGGAGAACACAGTCAGCTTCAATACTCCTCCAAGGTACTTTGGAGTGAGTGTCCACCCAGACACGCATGACCCTAATTTGGAAGGCAAGGTGGTAAAGCATTAAGTTAGGAAGAGCAAGACCACCGTTCGATTTTGCACGCTGCAATACTGAAAAACTGACTCTAGGACTCTTACCACCCCAGATAAATGTGGAGATTAATGAGTTCATTTCTTTGATGAATTTAGGGGGAGGAAAACACGGGAGCATGGAAAATAAAAAGTTTACTCTAGGTAAAATATTCATTTTAACCGTACTAATTCTAGCTTGCATTGAAATTTTTAAGTTATCCCACCTTTGTATATCCCGCTTAATTTTCTGGCCAATTTCGTAAAAATTAGTCTGAGCAGTCCTAGACAGAGAATCAACAATTTTGATACCAAGATAAGTACATGAATTAGCAAAGGTAAGACCGTTCGGAAGAGAAATTGCTTTAGTAATACTATTGAGTGCCATTAAAAATGACTTATCCCAATTTATTTTATATCCAGACATAGTGCTGAAGGTATTAAATAATCACAAAACCTCTGGTAGGGAAGTATTCAAATCTGAAAAATAAAGCATAATATCATCAGCGTACAATGAGATGTGATGATGGGAGTTATTAATAGTTATAGGTGAAATTGTTTGACTTTGTCTAAGGGCTTGTGCGAGAGGCTCTAGCGAGAGTGCAAATAAAAGTGGTGATAAGGGACAACCTTGCCGGCAACCCCTTTGAAGTGGAAAAGATTGCGATTGACAGGAACCTGTCATTACAGAAGCAGTAGGGCATTTATATAACAGTTGTATAATATTTAAGAATTTAGGGCCGAATCCGAATCGCTCCAGAACAGCCCATAAATAGTCCCATTCAAGACTGTCAAACGCTTTGAGAGCATCCAAAGAGAAAATGGCCGAGTCAACATTGCTAGCGCGAGCGTGTTCGACAATGTGTAACAGTCGGCGCATATTATCGGCCGCTAGACGGCCCTTCAAAAAACCGGTCTGATCATAATGGATCAGATTGTCAATGTATGGTTCCAATCGTAAAACCAGTGCTTTAGCTAGGATCTTCACGTCAGCTGAAATCAAAGAAATTGGGCGATAACTAGAGCAACTTAATGGATCTTTATCCTTTTTAAGCAACAGAGTAATAAGGGCTACATTTTGGTCTCTGTGAAGTGTGCCGTGATCGATGGCATAATTCATGGACTTCAGAATTAAGGGACCAACAATGTTCCAGATAGCTAGGTAGAGTTCTGGAGGAATTCCATCAGGGCCGGGTGATTTGCCTTTCTGTAACATTTTAGCCGCGCTGTGGAGTTCCTCCAGTGTTAGGGGTGCATCTAGAGATTCTTGAGCAGAAACTGGTAAAATGGGAAGATTCAAATCACTAAGAAAATCACAGCATTTTCCTCTGTCAAGGGAAACCTCAGATGAATACAACATTAAATAAAATAATTTAAACTCGTCGTTAACAATTTTAGGGTCCGTAGTAATTTCACCAGAGCTAGTTTTAATTACATCAATGCTGGCTTTAGATTCACACTCTTTGAGTTTCAATGCAAGCAATCTACTAGTCCGATCTACATTAAAATAGTATTTTTGCTTTGTTCTGTGAATGATAAATTGAGCTTTAGAGATAGATAGAGAAGTATATTCTACTTTCAATAAAGAGAGCTCCTGATTAAGCTTGTCAGAAAAAGCATGGGCCAATTGGCATTCTAGATCATGGATTTTATTTTCCAGCTCCTCAAGCTGTTTATTCCTAGAGGCCTTAGCTTTGGAAGAGTATGAAATGCAGTTACCCCTTAAAAAACATTTTGTGACTTCCCACAACACCTGTGGGTTATGACACTGAGAGTTAATCTCCAGAAAGATAGATAATTCTTGTCTAAATTGATCTAAGAATGAGGTATCATACAATAGCATATTATTAAAGCGCCATCTACTGGCTTTAGGAAGTTTGACCCCTATAGTAATATTACAAGTGACTGGTGAATGATCCGATATCAAAATAGGCAAAATATCAATAGTACTTATGTGTTGGACCAAAGGGGGATCCACTAAAATATAATCAATCCTAGAAAAAGACTTGTGACGGGTGGAATAAAATGTATACGCTTTAGCATTACCATTTTAATACGCCATGGGTCTGCTAGACTGAGCTCTGCAATTAAATTATTAAGGGCTACTGAAGACGGCATTGCCGCATTAGGGTCAGCGGAGGAGCGATCTAACTCTGGGTGGACGCAGGCATTGAAATCTGCACCTAGAATAATGTGGTAGTCGGTAAACTTAATCAAGGTTCCAGAAACATCGTCCATAAATTGGTGGTCACATACGTTCGGTGCATATATAGATGTTAAGAGGACTTTGGTATGATTAATTCTAATGGCTGCATATATGAACCGACCACAATCATCTTTTCCCCATGTATCCACAGAAAAATGTAATGATCTCTTATGTAGAATTAAGACACCCTTAGATTTATTAAGAGCACACGAACATGCCAATATCTTGTAAGTTTTATTTTGAAAGCGGTGAACGTCTTCATCTTTTAAATGTGTTTCTTGGAGCAGCGCAATAGATACATCTTTCCGCCGCAAAAATTCCAAGCAACGAGTGCGCTTTACCGGCGAGTTTAACCCCCGCACATTCCAACTTAAAATGTTAAGAGTAGACATGTGTACAAGTAGAAGGAAAAAATAGCATAGAAAAGCCCAAACCTAAAAACCACTTAAAGAAAACTGTACATTGTAAGTCAGTTGCCGCCTCGAACAGAACACAAATGAACATAAACCAAACTATATACAAACACTTTGCAAGCCGCGAGGATATCTGAAACCCTCTGGCTAGCGTAAAACTAGAATTTACAAGAGCCGTGACTGCTCAATTGCGGTGATCCCAACCACTACTGAGTAGGAATTATAGAGTGGGGAAGGATTTATGATTGTAATAATAAGTATTTAAAAAAAAAAATAATAATAAAAAATACATGAAAATAATAATAAAAACATAAATCACCCCAGCTCAGGGGATTAAAAGCTTAAGAAAGTATAGAATAAAATAAAGGGGGGACCTACCTCCGTAACATTTTGAAAAAATAAAATAAAATAAAATAAAATAAACGGCCTACAACAGCATACACAGTGCGCTCGTTGTATTATTTATCTCTGCCCATACGGTAAAAAAATGTATTTTCAAATATATTTTTAAATATATTTCAAAATATACAAAAAATGGCCAAAAAATATATTCGCTATAAATATATTTTCACATATAAATATATTTTCTAAAAATATATTTTTTGGCCATTTTTTGTATATTTTAAAAATATATATTTTCAAATATATTTACATAAATATATTTTCCTAAAAAGTATTTTTTGGCCATTTTTTTGTATATTTTTTAAAAATATATTTTCAAAATATATTTTACAAAAGCATTTAAAAATATATTTTGCCCTATATTTCAACCCAAGAAAATACATTCACATGTCACATTTGAAATTTTATTTGTTGTCTATAACACATGAACATTTGAATAATAATCAGCAAGGAACATACTTTACAATGTTCAAAAAATTACAATATTCAAACAAATATAACTTTTTTGCTTTCAAGAAGTCTCAGTTTCCCCAGTTCAAATCCTCAAAGCCTCTTTGGACACATTTGGAAATCTCTTCTTGACTATGAGACAAAAATCAGTTATTTTGTTTAACTTAATGTTTCTAGTAAATTTTCCTTTCACTAAGTATTAACTTACCGTATATATGGCTGCCAGGGTTTCCTCATCAAGGGCACTTCTTCTCTGTCTCTACCACTGTACTCATACAAAAGACAAAACACAATAACTGAACATCAGTACAGGTACAGAGGGCATGCATTTTGTCTTCTAACTAGTTTTTGATTTCCTGATATTTTTGTTTACACTGGAACTAAAACAATTACAGGTATACTGGATTTTAAAGATATTTAATGGGCATATTTTTGGACAGTACAGTAAAGAAACTGATGATTGAGGAGAGGTCGAATTAGCTTTTCTTTACACTTCTGCATTGCATTTTCACTTTTACAAATGAAGGGATAGTGGAATATCACAAAGTCACTCAGTTAAGCTAACTTAACAAAGGGATACTTACCCTCATGCTGTTCCAGTTGATTATGACATTCTCTTTTTCTGTGGAATACAAACAGAGATATTTAGAAAAATAATCAATTTCTGTGTGTTCACGCAAGAAGGTCAAAAACCAAAGTGAACATGACGGTAATCCACATGACCTCAGTTGACGAATCAACTTCTTCTCAAGTGAAACAATAGGTGTGTTTGAGGAAAATACTGTTATGTTAAATTTGTTACATTACAGATTTGCCAACTGTCCAATGTGGCTCAAAGTCAACATGTTGTAATTTGTGATGTGTTTTAAAGCTTGAGGAGTCATTTGGAAGTACAGACTTTAAAATATTAATATTTTTCTAACACACACCTAGTGTTTCACTTCATGTTGACTATTTCATGTTTATTACTGTGAAGCTGTTTTGTATAAAGTGCCACAGAAATGAAGATGACTTGACTATGAACATTATCCTGTACCTATGACTTGTGGTTCTCCAGCACAATTGTTGGGCTGGTGGGGCGGACAGCAAGTGGACAAGCGTCTTTTGACAGATGGGTTTGGACCTGCACCTGTTACAGACAGAAACAGATATTAACACAAGTGCAGAGAACATATCAATTCATAAATTACACAAATAATATAATTTGCTTAACAGTGCTTAATTAAAAAAAAAAAAAAAATTCTACTTCTTAAAGTGTCTCATCATTCTCACCTTGTTGCTGTTGCACAAACCGTCTCTGCTTCTGCTACTAAAAATAAAAAGTAGATTTTTTTACAGTAATGAATGACACATGTAAACCTGTAGGTTGTGACAAATAAGCATCTTCTGTTACAAGCAACTTACTGAATCACTGGCTCAACTGGATAATCGAAAACAGCTTGTCATTCAGCAGAAAGTGAATAAAAATTATATTATAGTAAGGCTATATTAATAATGATAATAATAATAGTAGAAAAATTGAGCGTATGAAATGCCATTAATGCCAAACCAGCATATGCCTGAACTGCACGAGCAAATAACGTGTGCCTAATTAACAAGTTTAGTAAAACATTAAATTTAGCAAAAAAAAAAAAAAAAAAAAAACTTACGTTACAGGCTCCACTATCAGTGACAGGAACATCATCGATCGACAACAGCAGGCAGTATGGAAGGCCGTTTCAGCATAAAAACGTTCCAGCGTTACTCGTCGTAATTATATTTTTACTAGTAACAATTAAATTAAAGAGCTCTATAATTTAATTTTTACTAGTAACACTTACAATTATAGAGCTCTGCAATTATATTCTTACTAGTAACAACTGAATTGTAGAGCTCTATAATTCAGTTTTTACTAGTAACAATTCCAATTAGAGAGCTCTACAATTCATTTATTACTAGTAAGAATTCAATTGCAGAGCTCTGTAATTCAATTGTTACTAGTAATAATCCAATTGCAGAGCTCTACAATTCCACTAGAGAGCTCTCTAATTCAATTGTTACTAGTAAAAACTGAATTAGAGAGCTCTCTAATTGTAATTGTTACTAGTAAAAACTGAATTAGAGAGCTCTTTAATTCAATTCTTACTAGTAACAATTCTAATTACAGAGCTCTATAATTGTATTATTACTAGTAAAAACTCCTATTCATGAGATGCAAAACAGATTGCAGATTTCCCGCCTACAAAAGTGAGTTTCAAAATAAAAGCCCTGTAGCGTGGTTCTAAAGTATCCTGCAATATTTTACAGACTTAGGTAACATATTAATCATGTTCACATTAAAGCAAAATTAAGATGATGCCTGAGATGAAAGCCTATATTTAGTCGTTATATTCATTCACCTTTGTAATTTGGTAAAGCTAAGAGCCAAGAACACTCCATGTCACTGGACATAATATAGGGTGAAATGCCCTAAGCCACCCAAAGTGTTTTGACAAACTTGATATTAAGGAGTATAAATTCATTTTAAATATTTACAGTGTTTAGTATTGTTATGCAATAATAGAATGATTATCGCAGATATCTAATACAAAATAAACACCTCTAGTTGATTATCAATTTGTGTTAATAATAGGTGATTTGGCGCTGGGATGTGTTGTTTTTGAAATTATGTTGTTGAGTGCTCGTTGTCACTGTTATCAGAGGCGCGTGCAACAGGGTTCACAGCGCTCGTGCACACGGATTAGCACTTCATTCTATCGCTGTTGCGGAGACTCTCTATTCGATACGTTGAAATCACAAAAAAACAAAATACATATAAACGTGTCCCTGCTCTTGATATACAATCACTGATGAAAATCTTTGGTTTTAATGAGAAAAAAAAACTACACATGTTGGATTAGAACCGGGAACCTCTTGCACCCTAAACGGAGAAACTGCCAATTCAATTAGAGAGCTCTATAATCCCAGTTGTTACTAGTAACAATTGAATTACAGAGCTCTATAATTAAAAATGAATGGAAGTCAATGGAGACATATGACTAGTAATAAATGAATTGTAGAGCTCTCTAATTGTTATTGTTACTAGTAAAAACCGAATTAGAGAGCTCTACAATTATAATTGTTACTAGTAAAAATTGAATTATAGAGCTCTGTAATTGTAATTGTTACTAGTACAAATTAAATTATAGCGCTCTTTAATTTAATTGTTACTAGTAAAAATATAATTACGACGAGTAACGCTGGAACGTTTTTATGCTGAAACGGCCTTCCATAAGGCAGTACGGTCTCCCAAACACTCTACAGCTTAAATTTTTAAAAAAAAAATTAAACATTTTTTGTGTGTAACGTTAGTTTTCACTAGTGTCCAAATTAAAAACAACTAACTTTAAAACGGAAATTAGGGCTGCACGATTAATCGCATGAGATTGCCATGCGTGTCTCGTCAGTAAAGCCGGTTCTGTGATTAGCTGTAAATGTCCATCACCTGCTTTCAAATGGAGCGGCACTTAATATACAGAGCCGTAGTTCGCGGACAAGCTACGCAATATCGCGTTCATAATCGCAGATGAATCGCCTTCGATTATGAACGCCATATTGCGTAGCTTGTCACAGAACCGGCTTTACTGACGAGACACGCATGACAATCTCATGCGATTAATCGTGCAGCCCTAACGGAAATCTGAAAATATCAAATGCGTCTCCTCATGTGAGCAAATAAACAAACAGGGCATTACATTGACAAATAAGGTAAAAAAAACCCTTGACAATAAAACATTATACATTCAAAGTAGCAATGAACATTACATATGTGAAAAATTACGACTAAAAATAAAGTTATAACGTTAGCTCTTACCTTTTACTCCGAGAACTCTGGTTGACCGACGACCGTTACAGTTCAAAATGACGCGCATGCGCACTACTCCAAAAGTCCGTGAGCGCTGCTAGTGGTTTCCCATTCAAATTACGTCACAGTTAACATCGTACGTCTAGCGATTTTATTAATCTATTTTATTTGTATTTGATGTAGATTTAAACGCTATATTACACTGACAATAAATTACAAATAAATAAATAAATAAATGAATGAATTAATAAGTAATAGACTAAAACACACATTTGTGAGGTGCCATCTGTGGATCTCTGTATTTTTTGGGAAGATATGTGAACAAAGTGTCAATGTGGAAAATATGGGGAAATTCATGTTTTTCTGTAAGTGTTTAAAATTCTTCAAACATAATGGATAGTTTTGATCGCAAGGCTTTCTTCCACGTGTAACCAGGCTGAAATTATATCTTTACTTTTACGGTTGAAATGTCACCAAATCCTGATGAACATTGTTTCCTATACATTTAAGATGTGTTCTGTTGCCAATGTTTATGGCTGGATGTTGTATTCAGACATAGTGTTAATACCTGTACTGTCACTTTAAGAGTGTCGCAGGCTTTGTGGCGTCATTCACGCGCTTCCTTCAGTTTGCGCCAGACTAGCTGAGAGGAGGTAATGTATTATTTTGCTCGTCAGTTTTAAACATTTATTTCGGTTTTTGTACGACGCAAACCTTGTTTTATTCATGTATAAATGTTAGTTTTGAGGTTGTGAACATGCAGTTAGTGTCAATTGAACGTAAAACTTGTAAACAGACTTTTTGCAAGCTTTAAAGTAGACATGTTTCCACGTGCTAGTCTACAGGATTTTCTGTATGTTTATCTGCTAACAGGAGCTTGAGACCTGTGTATTGTGTGGAGGAGACTGCATGTGACAGAGCCTTATGTATTTTTTTGTTGAATTGTACAGGTATGTGTATAATGTTCATGATAATTTGTCTGGCATAGTGTTTACATTGATTGCATATGTAAAAGAAATTCATGTTGTCAATTACATTGAGCATTTTATAATTTATTTAGTTCATTTTCACATTTTTATTTAAAAGTATTTTTGCTGATAATAGTAAAAGTTTTATCAGTATATGTATATGCAGTTTGCGCCAGACTAGCTGAGAGGAGGAGCTTGAGACCTGTGTATTGTGTGGAGGAGACTGCATGTGACAGAGCCTTATGTATTTTTTTGTTGAATTGTACAGTTTGCACCAGGTTTGCTGAGAGGAAACGAATTTGCTGTTCGCCTTCATTAAAAGAGAAACCAGCAGTACAGTTGGTCGTGGTCTGTGTCTTTCCTTCATTCAACACAACAAGAACACAACGCAGAATATACAAGGGTTAAGGGACGTGCATCCAACCTAACCAACTGTTAAAGACAGAGCGCGTCCGTTACACACACACATTTGTATTGTCGACTGTAAGATTGGAAATGTATTTTCTTGCGCCCTGAAATATATTTTTATATATAAATATATTTTTCCTGCCCCTGAAATATATTTTAAGTATATGAAGGTTGAAACAAAATATATTTTCAGTTTCAAAAATATATTTCATTGAACTTCACTGTTTGTAACATATATTTAAAATATATTTTGGCCAGATAAAATATATTTTTTTACCGTATGGGTGCTCAGTAACGGACTGCTCCGTTTCCATATCAGTGCAGCGGTCCAGTTGAGGAGGTGGTCCCACAGGCGCAATGATGTCGAGCCCAGGCCGTGAAGACAGAAGATACTGCTCGGCCTCCAATGGCGATCGGAAAAGGTTTTGCCTCCCTGCATGAGTAACCTTGAGTGTGGCAGGGAAGAGGAGAAACGACTGTATTCCGAGAGTATCCATCATCTTCCGCACTTCAGTGAAAGCTTTCCTTTTCTTAGTAGTGTCTGCGCTGTAATCCGGGAAGAAATGAAGAATTTCGCTGCCGTATTTGACAGGGAATACGGCCCTCGCCCCTTTAAGGATAGCTTGTCTATCGGTGTAGTCCAGCAGTTTGAATATAACCGTACGGGGGCGGTTAGACGGCTTGTCTGAATAGATGCGATGTGCGCGTTCGATTCTGATCTCTCTGTTAGCGATGGAGGGTATCCATTTGGGCAGATTCGCCTTTAAAAAGGCGATGCAATCATCTCCCTCTACACCTTCTCTGAGGCCGACTAACCGCACATTGGATCTCCTGCTGCGATCTTCCATGTCAGCAATCTTTAATGTGAGATCGTCGAGTTTGGATTTCAGATCGCTGATTTGTTCCCTGTCCTTACGAACGGCAGCTTGGGTGGAATCGCATCTGGATTGAAGCAGACATACCGATTTTTCCACTTGCTCGATTTGTCCGGTTACGGCGGTAACTGCTTTGTTGGTGTTTTCAATTTCACGCTTCAGATCTGAAATCTGAGGCGTCAGTACTTCATCTATGGCAGATTTGACAGCGGCAGTAACAATTCGATCCAAATCGATCTGTTGCTCACTCAAGGCTTGCTTCACTCCGGCCAAAATGGCGCCATCCAGCTCAGCTCGGGAGATGACGGAGGATTCCTTAAATCTCTTCTTAATTGGAGAGTTTGCATCATCCCGGGTAAGAGCAAGTGTGGTCTGGGTCGACATTTTCGATGATTTCACGTAATTTAACATTTAATTGTCCTTCAAGACCTGAAAATATGCGAGTGGTATGGAGAGCGTCTTTTCAAAGCTGCACCGCCATCAACGCGTCACGTGACTCCCTGTTTCAACAGTCTTGAACACGAAGCTCTGTGGGATGCTGATCTCCTGGAGCACCAAAGGGTCCAAAAATCTGGAACACGCAGATGAGGCCCTGGTGTAGGTGCAGAAGGTCCTTAACAATCGATTAGAGGTCCTTACCTTCGATTGGAGGTTTGCTCTCCTGAGCTTAACCTTGTTGCAGATGTCGTTACTGTCTCACTGGACAGAAACTCTGAACGTAGTGTTTGTTAATGTATCTTTCCTCAAAAGCTGGAGGCTCAGAATGTGGTCATCTCTGTTGCTGCCTCACAAGCTGTAGACTCAGATCATGAGATCTGTTGTTGTCCCTCTGGACAAACCCGAGGCTCAGATCGAGAATGTATCTGTCAGTGTCTATCCCCGTACAGGACAGTCTCAGATCTATATATCTGTTGTCTGACCCGAAGGGAGACTCAGAACAGTGTATCTGTTAATGTCTCACTCCTTAAAGTGTTGAGACCTAGAACAGTGTATCTGTTATGCCTTTCCCCTTTGACGGGCAGACTCAGAACAAGGAGTGTCTGTTGAAAGGGTACCTTTATCCCTTTCCGACGAGGAGGAGATTGAAATTTGGTTTGCTTCTCCATTCGAGTGCTGTGATTGGCTGCTGGCATCAGAGGGGACACACACAGTGTGGCCCACGCTTCTTTCCACTGTGGAACTCATTTGCATGAAGCACACATTTGGAAGTCTTTACAGTGTCTTTAAATTTTACCAATGCATTTCTCACTTTCCAAAACACCACCAGAATACCTCTGGCAATATTCTAAACAAATAGCGACTAAACATGAGTGGAAAAGATTTAACTGTCATGCATTCATTCAATTATACATTAACAGCTGAATTTGTATCAGATGTTGCACTACAAATAGCTGTCACTGAGAATACTTATTTCTGATAATAAGTATGAAATGGATGTGTTACGTTCCCCTCCTAGTCTAGGGGTTAGGAGGGAAGGTAACAAAAGAAAATAAGCTAAGCTAATAAAAGGTAATGCAAGGATGTAAAAGAAAACGTGGAGGACACACTTCAGCCTCAGACGCAACACCACTTTAAAGGAAAGTAAAAATGTTTATTTCCTTATATCAAAAAGAGAGCTTAACAAAAAGAACATGAGGGAATAAATCTTCAGGAGAGAGTATGGCTAAAATAATAAACAAAACAGGAGCTAACTAAGGTTTAAAGAATCTACTTACCCTGCTCAAAAACAAAGATGAAAAACAACAACACAAACTGCCCTGAGCACCCTCTCTGATCAATAAACAGGAGAAAACAATTGTACACAGAAATAAAAAGGCACTCTCTCTCTCTACAATTCCCAGGTAACCAAATACTAATTAATAGTTAAATGATACAATACCTTCTAGCTACCCACACATGGATAGACCCATAAGCAAGCTAAAGAATGATGCTAACACACAGCAAAAGTATAAGTGCACACCTAACTCAAAACTGTTAGCACTTGTTAGTACACACAGCACACACAGGCAGACAATTCAATTTCCACTCTAAGGCTGGGGAGAAGTGTTCCTCAGCACAGGATCTTCTGAATGCACCATATATACTGCTCTGCTCAGACTCAGACCTGCTCATAATGAGTTGCAGCTGGTGGTAATTAACCTGAGTAAGAGAGGGAGAGAAGTAGAGAAACAGAGCACAACACAGGACACACAGGGATTTGACAATAAAGTGACACTAAAACACTCTGGGATGTAACAGATGTGTAGTTTGCATCAGTTCTAATGTTTTAAAAACATAGTTTTGAATGGATTTGGATGGATCTTTGTGATTTTCATCAGATTTTGTAAAACAACCTGCAAAAAACACTTGAAAAACATGAAGTACTGCAATCAATCTGACATGTCAACATCATCATCTAAACATAACAATGTTGTGGATTTTGTTTGTTTTTTTTTTTTTTTCTGCTGCAACAGCGACATTGAACATGACTGCCTCAAAAAACCTAATAACCTCTTTTTTTTCTTTTCTTTTTTCTTTTGTTTACCATCCATTTGAATATCATATTCAGTGTGGGAAAGACCATGCAAATGAAGGAATCTGTTTTGGGTCTGTAATAGACTTTAATCATCTCTCTTTTTCTGTCATAGGCCAGCTACAAACTAGTGCAGCACCACAGACAGGTAATTATACACCTATGAAAAGAACCAGATCTGTTTTTCTCACATCTTGTAAAACAACACAAACATTTGTTTGAACTGAAAAACTTGAAGCACTGCAAACAATATGATATGTCAACATCTTCATCTAAACATAACAGTGTTGTGTGTTTGTGTGTTCATGTTTTTCTGCTCCAGCAGCGACATTGAACACAACTGCCTCACAACCTGGAGTTAAAGGTAATGATGCTGAGGAGCATGAAACTCCACCATTGTTACCACTTTTTTATTATCTCATCAAAAATGCAAACAAACAAAAAAATTAACAAACAAAAAACCTAATAACCTGTTCTTCTATCTTTAATTGTTTTGTGGTTAATAGATGTCAAGTTGGTGAATGGATCCAACCTCTGTTCTGGAAGAGTGGAGGTTCTCCACAATGGAACATGGGGAACAGTGTGTGATGATTCCTGGGATTCTACAGACGCAGCAGTGGTGTGTAGGGAACTGGGCTGTGGGAGTGTTATTGAAGCAAAGAGTAATGCTTATTTTGGACAAGGTTCTGGACAAATATGGTTAGATGATGTCCAGTGCCGTGGGAATGAATCTACACTGAAAGACTGTTCATCAAGAGGATGGGGATCACATAACTGTGGGCACCATGAAGATGCTGGAGTCATTTGCCAAGGTGAGTCAAACTGTCATACAACTGATGTATACTTGGAATGTTGTACAGTTTATTTTCTTATTAGCTATGCAACTATTTTACTTTATAGAACCAATGTATCATTATAGAATTTCAGTTATAAGTATTATTATTATTATTATTATTATCATCATTATTATTATTATTTACATTTCCGATTGCACAACAAAGTTTTCCTATTATATACCATTTATAACTCCATTACCATTTATAATAGAGTCAAGTTCAATGTTGGCATGTACATAGTACTGCTGAGTACATTTGTGTGGTCAGAGCACCCCTGGTGTTGATCTTAGGAAAAGTAATTCAAAGGCTATGAGTACATTTAGGTTAATTTAGAACTTTGTATCTTTTGGCAAGTTGGTGGCGTGGGCTAAATTAATTGGCTGGTCTCAATGTCAGATGCTGAGTTTTGTTCCAATATGCTAAGTTACAGCCTCACCTCATGCTTTACATATTTCCAGTTGACTTTCTTAGCATTTTGCATGCAAAATGTTTAGAGAATAAATAAATCTTTTTTTTTTTTTCTTTTTTTTTTTTACCATCCACTTGAATATCACCTTCAGTGTTGGAAAGACCATGCAAATGAAGAAATCTGTTCTGGAACTGGAACTGTAATAGACATTAATCATATCTCTTTTTTTCTCTGTAATAGGCCAGCTACAAACTAGTGCAGCACCACAGACAGGTAATTATACACCTTTGAAAAGAACCAGATCTGCTTTTCTCACAACTTGTAATACACCTGAAAACATTTGTTTGAACTGAAAAACATGAAGCACTGCAATCAATCTGGCGTCAACATCTAAACATAACAATGTTGTGCATCTGTGTTAATTTTTTTCTGCTCCAGCTTCGACATTGAACACTACTGCCTCACAACCTGGAGTCAAAGGTAATGATGAACCTCCACTATTGTTACCACTTTTTTTATTAACTTATCAAAAACGCAAACAAACAAACAAGCAAATAAATAAATATCAAACAATAAACCTAATAACCTGTTCCTCTATGTTAAATTGTTTTGTGGTTAATAGATGTCAAGTTGGTGAATGGATCCAACCTCTGTTCTGGAAGAGTGGAGGTTCTCCACAATGGAACATGGGGAACAGTGTGTGATGATTCCTGGGATTCTATAGATGCGGCAGTGGTGTGTAGAGAACTGGGCTGTGGGAGTGTTATTGAAGCAAAGAGTAATGCTTATTTTGGACAAGGTTCTGGACAAATATGGTTGGATGATGTCCAGTGCCGTGGGAATGAATCTTCAGTGAAATACTGTTCATCAAGAGGATGGGGATCACATAACTGTGGGCACCATGAAGATGCTGGAGTCATCTGCCAAGGTGAGTCAAACACAGTCATACAACTGATGTATACTTGAAATGTTGTACAGTTTATTTTCTTATTAGCTATGCAACACTTCTACTTAACAGAACCAATTTCTCATTTCCAATATCACTTTGCACAATAAAGTCTTCAGTAACACTTTATAATAACTCACGCTTTGAAGTATTAGGTAAGCATTAGTTAAGCGTCAGTAAATAGTCAGTTCATCATTTATAAAACATTAATAGACATTTGTTAGCCATTTATAAATACATCTATAAATGCTTTGTTCTTGATTTATAAGCAAAGTTAAATAATTGTATTTTCATACTTTATTAATGATCAATTTATAATTTCTAAATTATGTAGTACATTATTCACAAACTAGTTATTTAGGTGTTGTCAGTGGTTCATAAGATCATTTAGGAATTGTAAGTAAATGATTAATAAAATATTTAAATGTACATTTATGCATCTTATTATTTAGACATATAGTAATAGTTACTTAGTGTGTTAATAAAGGCTTTATTAACACATATTCCTAGTGTCAAAACTACCTCAGTACTAACTTTAAAACATTAGAGAACAGCAGAGCAGAAGATCACTGAACCTTTAAATCTCATTTATTAAAGCTTTACAAAGCATAAATAGTCCTCACTGTAGATGAGCTCACAAAAATAGTTACCTAACCACTTCTAAACGTTTTATAATTACCTGAATTAATCATGAATTACACTAGGAATATGTGTTAATAAAGCATTTATTAACGCACTAAGTAACTATTACTATATGTTTAAATAATAAAATGTATAAATGTATTAATAGTTTATTAATCATTTACTTACACTTCCTAAATGATCTTATGAACCACTGACAACTCCTAAATAACTGGTTTGTAAATAATGTAATACTTAATTTTAGAAATGATAAACTGATCATTAATAAAGTATGAAAATACAATTATTAAACACATTATAGATGATTATAAATCAAGAATAAAGCATTTATGGGAGGTCACGTGACCCATACACGCGATGGTCGAAGGACTTTGATGCTCCATCTAAACCCTCTTTATTTAGTAATATAACAAACTTATAGTACTGACAACCTTTATTTTCCTACTTGATATATTGCCAGCATTATTTATGGAAATAGAAAACAGGACTCTTCTCTGTCCACAACCCCCTCCGGGAAGAAAAAGATTAAGCTAGCGACTGAGGCTAATCTGACTGACGCCATTGCAGATGCACTTTCAAAACAACAAAATTCACTTGAAACTTCAGAATGCAATACGTATGGCTATGGAGAATGTTAAAACCTCTCTGATCGAGCTCCGCCAAGAAGTGCAATCTCAAACGAATACAGTATGAGGCTTGGTATCAAAAGTAGATAAGATTCAGGGTGAGACGCGACAGATGAAGAAAGATCTGAATATGTGCACAACAGAGCAGCAAAGCCTCATCTTGAAAATCGCGGAGTACATACTGATTTCACCCTGTGCTACAAGATACACTTGTTTTACATTCTGAGTTCACAGCTTGAGTAAGGTCTAAACATATTTGGGGAAAATGTATAATAAACGTAGCCCTTTCTAATATATTATTTTGCTCTTTTATGCCATTTTTCCATACACTAACCTCAGTGATGCGAAATAAAGCACAGGCAAATTCGATTGCCTCTATTTTTCAGTCTTCGACGTAAAATAGCAGTGCAGCAGTTTTTTTGTTGTCCGTCAATATTTGATCTGTTTGAGGAGGACATAAAAAACAGGGCATTCAAAAACCTTCATAGTCTACATTGGATAAATATATAATATAATGTAATTATGTCTGTTGAATACTGCATAATTTAGAAGTTAATATTTTTTAGTACTGTGAAATCCCCACAAAATACGAAATATTAAATATATTATATATTATTATACATTAGTTATCATGAACTAATAATGAACTGCACTTATATACAGCCTTTATTAATCTTTGTTTAAGTTAATTACAACATTTACTAATACATTATTAAAATCAAAGTTGTATTTAACATTAGTTAATGCACTGAACTAACATGAACAAAGAACAACTGTTTTTTTTAACTAACATTAAGTTAACAAAGCTTAATAAATACTGTAACAAATGCTCATAGTTCATGTTAGTTAACCTAATACATTAACTATGATAACAAATTAAACTTTATTGTAAAGTGTTACCGAAATAACTTGTTTTGCTAACGTTTTTACTCGGACTAGCTAGTTAATATTAGTTAAATAATATTGCTACAATGTAACAGTTGCCTAGACAACCGATACAACAAAACGATAACAGACATAATGTGATCTTCATTAATGAACCTTCAAAAGTCAGCTATTATTCAATTCAAATAAAAAAATACATAATAAATAAAGTAAGAACTCATCGTGCAGCTCTTCTGTCAGAAGCCGATTCAAAATTGAGCTCGCGCGTATAGAATGTGCGCGTCCGGTGTGAGATACCTGAGACGCGGCGTGGCGCTGCGCGGCGCGGCGCGGCGCCGAGCTTCGCGTCCGGTGTGCGACCCCCTTTAGTGGAAGCTCGTAATACCCATACATCCGGTGCCAGACGTAAATTATCTTTTTATGGACCGCCGCCGCCTCCAGAATCTATGGATGAGTAAAGCTAGTCCTCGGATGGGTTAGGAGTGAGTACTCTGTTTATGCTGTAAGGTGCAAGCAATGTAACGATCTGTTTTAGTGGATTTGAGTCCTGTTTTTTTTTTTTTTTTTTATCTGGTTAAATAGGCCAAACAAGAGAGCCATATTCTTGATTTATCTGCGTAGGAAAGCAATTGATATTGCTCTAATTCAGGAAACCCATCTACAGAGGGCAGACGTTCAAAGATTACAGAATAAATTTTATAGAGTTGCAGCCTCTTCTACTGATAATACTAAAACTAAAGGTACTATTGTTCTGATTTCTCGTAGCTGTAACCTTATGATTAACAGAGAAAGTCAAGATAAATCTGGTAGGCTTGCTTATTTTTGTACAAACATTAAGGGAAAGAACATAGCATTTGTATCAATCTATGCCCCTACAATTTTTGAGGCTAATTTTTTTCCACAGGTAACTAATCATTTGCTTTCATTGATAGACTACTTTCTGATTATCGGGGGGGATATGAATGCAGTGATAGACCCGCTGTTGGATAGATCTTCCTCCTGCAATCAGGTTCAGCTCAATTCTTCTGCTGCACTTAATGACTTTGTAAAAGCGCTAAATTTGGCTGATGTTTGGAGATCTGGGAACCCCTTAAGTAGAAACTTTACCTTTTTCTCAACACGACATCTTTCATATTCTAAAAAAAAAAAAAAGAATAAAGCATTTATAGCTGTATTTATAACCTGCTTACTAATGTCTATTAATGCTTTATAAGTGATGAATTTACTATTTACTAATGCTTAACTAATGCTTCATAGCGTGCAGTTATTATAAAGTGTTACCAAGTCTTCTAATTATATACCATTTATAACTCAGTTACGGGGTCAAGCTCACCGATTGCATGCACATAGTACTGTTGACTAAATTTGTTTGGTCATAGCACCCCCGATGGTGATCTTAGGCAAAGACGACCAAAGGCTATGGATGAATTTAGCATAATTTAGAACTTTGTAACTTTTGCCAAGTTGGTGGTGTGGGCTAAATGAATTGGCCTGGTCTCATTGTTAGACACTGCTTTTTGTTCCAATATGCAAAGGTACAACCTCACTTCATGCTTGGCATATTTGCAGTCGATTTGTTTGTAGCATGTTGCAGGCAAATTGTTTAAAGAATAAAAAAATGTCTCGGGATGCAAATGTGACCATGGTTCCCTGAGAAACGGAACGAGACACTGCGTCTGACAAGACGCAAGGGTAATGCCTCAGCAGAACTGGTGCCTGAAGCACATGTGAAAATTGCAACAGCCTTCAAAGTCATTACCAGTGAGACAGTGAGTATAAAGGGTTGCCTGAGGAATACGTCATCCACTTCTTCATCTGAAGAGATGAGAGGAATACTGAGCAACTCCCTTTAACATGAGTTGGACGTATGATGGAGTATTTCTGTTCCAAAAATTATCTTCCAAATGTCTCGGGATGCAAATCCCTGTGGAAATGTCACAGGTTCCAGATTTTATCGGCCTGAGTCACGTCAACGGGGGCAGAATTCCTTGTATGGGCACTTCTCCCGGAAGGGTGCACGTGCACACATCGAGCAGAGCGAGAGAGCAAAAGTACACCTCTCAATGCGCGTTCAGCTTTACAGAAGTCAGCGGCAGTGCTGCACAGGTCAGAGGACTGTACGAAATCAACAATGTCACCAAAGAAGTGTGTTTTTGGTTGTGAGGGAAATATAACCTTGCTCAAGCCCTCAGGATCGGCACTTATGTTTTCATAAACAAGGCACAGTTCTACACTTGATTTACAGATCGTTTGAAACTTAGAGATGGAGCGATCACAGCGGTAATGATCCCGGTCATGAGTCGGAACAGCAGGTGTTGAGTAAAACTGCATCAAATGTCTGTTTTGTTGGAATAGGCGCCTAAGTGCATATAATGTAAACAACACGAATGTAGTTAATTAATAAATTAATTATTCATTATTCATACGCTATATTCATTATAGTGATTAAAAAGTTATCCATGGATAATGAGATGATGAACGTAGGAAGAGGCCTAGTTAGAATACCGTCAGCCAGCCCCAGAGAGCAAAGCAGCCAACACACCAACCCTCTCAAATAAGGGGAGTAATATACAGGCTTAGCCCAGAAAGCAGCTTACCCAGGAGGCTGAAAATCTCACCATTAGATAATGCCGATATATGGGCTCTTGAGAGCAGGGCACTCTGCATACTGATCTATCAATGAGGGAAGTACCTCACCTAGCCTATAACAGTATCGAAGGAGGCTTGCAGATATCCTAACAACTTGACATTGCAGATAAAGCAGAGCCTGAAGGAGCAAAGCAGTCTATAAAAAAAGAACAACCCTCTAAGTGAGGTAAGTACTAGCTAGTATACTAGACTTGATTTATTGAAGATGCCTAAATCAGAAAACCTACTACTTAACACAAAGTACTCGAAATTCCAATGGGTACTATGTATACCATTCCTTCTTCAGACAAAGGGGCAGAAAAAATCAATGCTTGCCCTCAAAGGGAAAGAGGATAGGTGTTATTTATCCTCATAAATTTCAGAATGCTCTGAGAGTTTAGATTGAGTTTCTTTCCTAAGATCATGCTTCTTCTTCCTAGCCTCATGCCTACTTTGCAGCCTGCTTCTTGGAGGAGGAGGGGCACGAGTATTGACACTAGACTTCTGGCCCAGTCTTTGCTCAGCGATGGCATGCATGTAGTACTGTTGAGTATATTTGTGTGGTCATAGCACCCCAGTGGACATCTTAGGAAAAGTCATTCAAAGGCTATAAGTACATTCAGAACTTTGTAACTTTTACCCAGTTTGTGGCGTGGTCTAAATGGATTGGCTGGTCTCATTTTCAGACACAGAGTTTTGTTCCAATATGCTAAGTTACAGACTCACTGCATGCTTGGCACCTTTGCACTCGACTTCCTTAGCATGTTGCAGGCAAATGGTTTAAAGAATTTTTTTGTTTACCATCTGTTTCAATATCACGTTCAGTGTTGGAAAGACCAGGCAAATGAAGAAATCTGTTCTGGAACTTTAATAGACTTTAATCATCTCTCTTTTTATGTAATAGGCCAGCTACAAACTAGTGCAGCACCACAGACAGGTAATTATACTCCTTTGAAAAGAACTAGATCTGTTTTTCTCACAACTTGTAATACACCTGAAAACATTTGTTTGAACTGAAAAACATGCAGCACTGCAATTAATCTGAAATGTCAACATCTTCATCTAAACATAACAATGTTGTGTATTTGTGTGTTCATTTTTTCTGCTCCAGTAGCGACATTGAACACAACTGCCTCACAACCTGCAGTCAAAGGTAATGATGCTGAGGAGGATGAACCTCCACTATTGTTACCACTTTATTATTATCTCATCAAAAATGCAAACAAACAAAAAAAAAAAAAAAAAAAAGAACAAACGATAAACCTAATAACCTGTTCTTCTATGTTAATTTTTTTGTGGTTAATAGCTGTAAAATTGGTGAATGGATCCAACCTCTGTTCTGGAAGAGTGGAGGTTCTCCACAATGGAACATGGGGAACAGTGTGTGACGATCTGTGGGATTCTACAGATGCAGCAGTGGTGTGTAGGGAACTGGGCTGTGGGAGTGTTATTGAAGCAAAGAGTGATGCTTATTTTGGACAAGGTTCTGGACAAATATGGTTAGATGATGTCCAGTGTCATGGGAATGAATCTTCACTGAAAAACTGTTCATCAAGTGGATGGGGATCACATAACTGTGGGCACAATGAAGATGCTGGAGTCATTTGCCAAGGTGAGTCAAACACATTTATACAACTGTTGTGTAGTTATTGGTACTCACGTCACCGCTGGCATTGTGATTTTTGGATCAACAACAACTTAAGGTGTGGTTATGAGTACATCAGATGACCACTTCCCCCTCTCTTAGTTCAAAGCCTCCTTCAAGGACTTTTACCTGAGCAGTATGAGAACACTCCCAAGAGGGGGCTGTTCAATCATTTAGGATTAATGTAAACTGGAGGGAGTAGGTCATCTGATTTATCTGAAAGTTTGGTGCAATATTAACTTGTAGAGCCCTTTACTGTATTATCAACACAAGGAAGACACAAGTGTTATAAAATAAATTATAATAATAGAAAGATAAATAAGATTAAATCAACACAGCTACTAAATGAATACCATGAACGATAAAAGAATAAAGTGTATAAGATGCATAAAATACAAGTGATCAAGTTGAGTGTGGCTATGGCAGAGTTACGTTATCTTATGGAAAGATAAACTGCTGTTTCTCTGAAAGTAATAAGGTGAAAAACCTTATGTTGCTTCAAACTAATAAAATAAAGATGATTTGTTATTAAATAACATCAGCTAAATTACCTCTAATGCAAATTAGAAAATCATATTCTGATAATGTACAACAATGCCAAGGTCTCTGGAAAGAGGTTTGGCTAAGTGATATTTAAGTTCCACGTGGTCGAGTGAGCAGTCCGATGGTGGTAACATGTTCCACTGGTTGTGCTGGGTGACAAAGCGGTGGAGAAAGGAGCCGGAATCTGTTTAAACAGTCTTGAACACTAAGATCTGTGGGATGTTGATCTCCTGGAGCAACAAAATGGTCCTAAAATCTGGAACATGCAGATGAGGCCCTGAAGTAGGTGCAAAAGGTCCTTAACAGTCTGGAGCTCGCAGAGTATTAACCTTGAAGTGAAGGCTTGCTCTCCTGAGCTTAACCTTGTTTCAAATGTGTCTGTATTTCTTCTGCATCTCTAGTCCAGACACTCAGAACTTTGTCAATCTGCTTTCTGATCTCTGGCATGGAGACTCGGGACATGCTATAGTTGTTATTGCTGGACAAAGACTCTGAACGTAGAGTTTGCCAATGCCTCTTTCCTCACAGACTGGAGGCTCAGAATGTGCTTGTATCTGTTGCTGCCTCTCAAGCTGTAGATTCAGATCAAGGAATCTGTTGTTGTCTCACTGGTCGAACCAGAGACTCTGAACTTGTACCTGTTGCTCTCCTCTCTGTAATGCGCTGCAGTCCTACAGTCTCACCCTTGCAGGCAGTGATTCAGAATAAGGACTGTCTGCTGAAAGGGTAACTTTATTCCTTTCAGATGAGGAGGAGGTTGAAATTTTGTGCTTCTCCATTCCATTGCTGTGATTGGCTGCTGGCATCAGAGGGGGCACAGTGTGGCACACCCTTCTTTCATCTGTGGAACTCTACTTAATTATCTGAATAAGTATGAAATGGATGTGTGTAGTTTACATCAGTATTAAAGTTTCCAAACATAATTATGAATAGATTTGGATGGATTATTGTAGCCTCTTTTTGTTTTAGCCACTGCTGCTGCATCCAGGGGTCCTGAGGAATTTTTATGGTAGTCACAAGCCAAAAACATAGGAATTAGTCTCTAGATGGGTGAAGGGCAAAAACTGAACTTCATATGGACAATTGAAGTCCTGTCCTTCCCGGGCTTGGTACCAGAGGCATTCTTCTGGCGCTCTAAGAGGTGCCTTGCTGTTGTCCTAGGATATCTATCAGATGGTGTTGGACAGTTGTTGTTGTGTGTGTGTGTTAATCCACCAAGATCCAATCAAAATATAACAAACATTTGTCCACTGCTATGTACAGAGTGGATCTTGGCCATAAACTGGGCATTGGAACATGCTGTGCACCACATATGTATAGCTGTGATAGCTGTGATGTTGTACGGTAGAAACAGTGTTCCCTTTCATGGGAACATCGACTCTGCATCAAACGCATTGGGATCACCTCTGCGTTGATTACGTTTTGAAGCACTTGTGAAATTGAACCAATAAGGTGATGGGACATCAGAGCGGGTGACGTCACGGACCAGGAAACTATAAAGCACTCCTGAGAACAAAGAATGCCAGCTTCTGTGTCTTCAGCATGTGCTCTCTGTTATTGTGTGTCTTATTTGGTGTTGTCTGTTTGCTATATATACAGCCCGAAAATATCTCTTCGTCTGACGGCAAGAGTATTTTTGTTACACCCAAGCATATATATATATTCCGCTCTGGTGGCGGAAGCATACGCTGCGGTTTCTTCCCCCCGAAGAGAGGCACCGGCACTTCATCTATCCAGCTCTGAGGAGGTGGATGTGGTGAGCGTCGAGGCTGGAGAAGAGGACTCGCCATCCCATATCTCGCCATGATACTTTCTGATAATGACTGTCGTCACTAACAACGAAGCTATATAACAAACAATGAAACAACACCTTATACATACTTTCCAACAGCTTGTGCTTTTATTTATTGTATTCTCTTTTGCTGAATAATGCTTTATATTCTTTGAATTTCATTAAGTTTTTCATGAATATTATTTAAATTGCAAATTTAGACAGTTAAAAACAAAAATAATACTATTCATCATGTATCATAAAACATTGACATAAAACCAAAAACATTGCAGTTCATGAAAATTCAACATTACGCAATCTTATGAAAGGAAGGTTATGAACATGAACCCCCCATAATCCTTAAAATGTCACCTTTTTTCTGTATGAAACTTCACAAAGCAGTTTTTTTCAGAGGTGAGGCACAGGTACACATCACATTTGGTGCAATTCACCCTAACAATACACTTATAGCCACTTGCACCTGCCTTTTTGAGACACCATGGTAAGCCAGTGGTTGGTCTGGGCCAGTAGTACTGGCTGTAGTGGCAGTGGGCAGGCAGGTCTCCAATTTTGATTTAATCCATAATACAAATGCCATGGCAGTCCTTAACATATGACTAATCAACATTATATCACTAGCATTCATTTGTTATTGTTACAGCTTAACAGACTGCAGCTGGCCTTTGCTAGCTAGTGTTGTGGAAATTTTAATTTTTCATATGCTTTTTACCTGTATTCTTATGAAATATAATGCTTATGGAACATGGTATGATGTTGGCTTAAGTGGTAATGTTTAACATAGTGTTAACATAGATGTTAGAAATAGAAAGAGCAAGATATGGTATGGGGAAATGCAAGATGTATGTTAAAAACATGTCTGTGCTAACAATGTGTGGAAAGTTACAGCCACTAAGGGATGTTCCAAATATGGTAAAAGGACAGAGGCTTCGGCCTTGGAGGTTAGAGATATAAAAGTGAGGGGAAACTTTTGTTCTGGGTCTTACACTCTGCAGCTACTTGTGTTTCTGTATGACCTGTCTGACCTTTCTTGCAAGAAATAAAACCTTTAAAAGACAATTGGACGTGTTTGTCTCTTATGCAGTAGAGTCGGAGTTGATTTTTTTTGCCACAACACTAGCTAACCTATTACAATAATGGCAACATTTTATCAATTTACCAAAAACTGATTTCATAAAAACATTTTTGAGTGGTGAATATGTCATCATAACTTACCTCAGATGATGGTACCATTTTTTTTTTTTTTTTTGTGAATGTGACATGGGCGGGTTCTTGTTTGTTACTGACGTTTTAGTTTGATTTCAGCAACTACCGACAAGAGACGTCAGTCTGTCAGAAATCACGCCACAGAAAACAGATTGCATGTTATGTGACTTAACCATAGCACATCATTGGCTAAACTAAGGTCTTCTCTTACCAACAAAAAAAAAAAAACAAACAAAAACAAAACAAGAATGTTCTCTTCAAGAGACAGTGAAAGAGTATGTTGCCATATGGCAACACCATGTGGACTCGAGACTCATGAAAAAAGACTCCAGACTTGACTCATAATCCAGTGATAAAGACTTCAGACTTGACTCGGACTCCAGATAAAAGACTTTTGAACATCTCTGCACTATATGGTACCCGTCCCTCTTCGGTCCCCTCAGGGGGCCATTCTGCCAACCCTGCCACCTCGTGTGCTTCAGGGCTCTGAGGAGTGCTCTTCTACCCCAGCGTTTGATTCGGTTGTTCCCTGCCGGTTCGCCACTTCAGGGCGCTGAGTCGCATGCACAAAAAAACACCAGAGGCCAGTCTCGAGAGACTGGTTCCCTTAGTAGAATTTTTGGCAGAATGGAAACTTCTCCCCAATATTTCTTGATGGGTGCTGCTCACAATAAAAAAGGATTACAGGATACAATTCAGGTCTCGCCCGCCCCAGTTCAACAAGGTCCTCCCTATGGTGGTGGACCGTGAGCAGTCTCTGGTAATGGAACAGTAGGTTATGACGCTCTTGCAAAAAGGAGCTATAGAAAGGGTTTCTCCTCCCAGCAAGCTGTCAGGGTTTTACAGCCGTTACTTCATTGTTCCAAAGAAGGATGGAGGGTTGCGTCCTATTCTAGATTTATGCGTGTTAAATTGCTCTGTGCAAAAGCTCAAGTTCAAGATGCTTATCCTCAAACAGATCACCACACGGATCAGATCCGAGGACTGGTTTGTGACAATAGATCTGAAAGACGCTTACTTTCATCTATCCATCCATCCTGTGACAATTTGCACAGTTATTAATCAATTTATGGGTGGAATATGAATATAATAATTCATAAGGTTTTATGAATTATTATTATGCACATACCGACCCAAGGGGGAATTAACCATATATGGTGAATTAACTACAACGAATTATAATCAATCACATATATGGTTAGTTCTGTTTTAATAATTATGTAGAGAACTACCGGTCCGTCCAGCACACCGATAAGTTCACAGACTATTACGACAGAAATATTACCCTGTGACCACAAGGATAAATTTCTAGGATAGCATCCAAACGTAAAGCAAGGATATTAGAATCAGAATGTTAAAGTGACTCGGTTGTGGTTGAAGGAGCAAGTGAACAAAAGCGTGGATATGATATGTTTAATATACAGAACGGGTAATACAAAGGTTATACGGATAAATGTACACAAGTAGATACAGATACATACAA
The DNA here is from genome assembly GCF_018812025.1 of Megalobrama amblycephala. Taxonomy (NCBI): domain Eukaryota; kingdom Metazoa; phylum Chordata; class Actinopteri; order Cypriniformes; family Xenocyprididae; genus Megalobrama; species Megalobrama amblycephala. The sequence continues at coordinate 3,690,197 of NC_063058.1, forward strand.
GTGAAAGTAAAGGCAGAAAATAGAGAGATGATCAAAGAATGGCCAATTCCTACAGTTAACCTTAAAGAGCCAGCAAGGAAACCCAGTATTTAAAATCTTAACAAATACTTACATATAGGTTCGTTGTGGTGCTTCGAGTTTCGGAGCGCTCAGTGGGGTGGTTGGTCCTTCAGGAGGTGATTTTCAGCGACGTTCCAAACAAAGGCCTAACTGGAAGTAAGATGACCGGAAGATAAAGAAGAGAGTCCGTCTCTACGGCAGGAACGTGTGCAGAAGAACTTGTGCGACGAAAAGACGCGTGTTGTGGTATTTTAAAGACAACAGACCAGAACGCCTTCCTGATAACGTCCTCCAATGATAGTGTTGCAATTTGGCGGTTTTCCACATCCCTTTGTCCTGTCCAACGAGTTAATTTATGGTATGTCAAATCGGTGCATTTTCTTCATAGTACTATTACACATTGAACGCTGCATTTGACAGAAATGTAACGTACATGGGTGAATAGCTCGGACTCACAGCTTTACGGAGAGATCAAACTCGACAGGTGTCTCTCATCACATAAAGAAGATACACTTTCTACTCTAATACTATCGTTTAACATGAAAATTAACCTACTACAGTCAATTCTACGATTCTACATTAGTAACACATACATGCAACAAGCACCATAATGGCAGATACATTCATATTTGGAGGTATAATATTTGTGTATACAGTCTTTATGTAGGGCTTTGTATGTGTGTGTGTGTCTGTGGGTGCGTGCGTGTATTTTCCTTTTTATGACCGTTTGGAATTCGGTCCTGTCTCCTCGAAACCCGATCCGTGGTGTTGCACCCCCTTTGAAGTCGCAGAGGAGAGGTTAGGGGACTTATCGAAACAGTCATAAAAAGAGTCTCGTGATCCATTAGTGTCTGCCGGGCCGGAATCGATGTAAGATTTACAAACCAAAGTTCCGTGAATTGAGGCTTAAACACAGTTTATGGTGGGACCTGCTCATCCTTGAGACTGTGCAGACCCTACAATCCTCAGCACTGGAAGTTCCTCAGATTTGCTTTCGGGGCGAAGCTTAACAATACAAGGTTCTTCCTATCGGCCTAGCACTTTCACCCCGCACTTTCACGAAATGCGTGGATGCAGCTCTGGCTCCCCTGAGACTCCAGGGCATCTGTGTGTTGAATTATATTTACGATTGGTTGATTCTAACTCAATCCTAGCAACAGGCAGTTCTGTCCCATATGAGAAGGTTAGGGCTGAGACTCAATGCCAAGAAGAGTGTGCTTCTTCCAGCTCAAACTACCAGCTATCTAGGGTTAGTCTGGGATTCCACCACAATGCAGGCACGTCTGTCTCCTGCTCGGGTGAATTCCATTCTCTCAGCTGTGAATGGGGTGAAATTAGGCCAGTCACTCACTGTAAAACAGTTCCAGAGACTGTTGGGTCTGATGGCAGCTGTGTCCAATGTGATACCTTTTGGCCTGCTGCGCATGAGACCCTTACAGTGGTGGCTCAGGATCAAGGGGCTTTCTCCGAGGGGAAATACTTTTCGCATGATCAAAGTCACGCGGCCATGCCTTTGTGCCTTAGTGATGTGGAAGAAGCCTTGGTTCCTGTCCCAGGGACCTGTGTTGGGGGCTCCTTGTCATCACGTAATGCTAACGACGGATGCTTCTCTCACAGGCTGGGGGGTGATCATGAGGCAGGGGCCGAGGCCCGGGGAATGGAGACTCCACCCCGAGGTGGTGGAGCTCATTTAAAAGAATTTAGGCCTGGCCTCTGAGGGTGCTGGGCTCATAGAATCCGGTCACCCAACCAAGGTTGTGGAGACCATACTCCACTTCAGAGCTCCTTCCACGAGAAAACTGTATGCATATAAATGGAAGCTGTTCGCTACTTGGTGTAGTCAACTTCAGGTGGACCCATGTACTCCAAGAAAGATTCTCGGATGGTTTATCTCCTTCTACTTTGAAGGTTTATATAACAGCTATTTCTGCTTATCATGCTCCTTTAGGGGGCTCTGACCGGGCATTGCGGATTAAGACACTTATGTCCACAGAGCTGCCCTGTGGCGAAAAACTGAACAGTTAATTGTCTGTTATGGGTTTTCTAAGAAGGGAGGCTCGGCGTCTAAGCAGAGAATGAGCAAGTGGGTGGTCGAGGCCATCTCTCTTGCTTATGAATCATCTGGGCAGCCTTCACATTTGGCTGTCCAGGCACACTGTACTAGGGGTATGGCTGCCTCAAAAGCTTTGATCTCAGGAGTTCCCATCAACGAGATATGTGATGAGGCTGGGTGGTCATCTCAGCATACCTTCATTAGGTTTTATAACCTTGATTTGACTCCACTCCGGGATATTTGGTGCTCTTGTCTCAAATATAACAGACAGGCAGGCAATAGGGAACGAGACGCTGCATCGCCTAGCCATACTACCTACACACCTGTGAGCAGTGCCGCGTTAAGCCTTCGCGGGGCCCTGGGCTAACGAACGCAAAGGCCCCCCTCCCCCTCCCCATCCGTAATCGCGCGTCTTATGCGATTATGAGTCCGAAGATTTTAATATGAATAATATATTATCAATTAAAACCATGCAGACAAAAATGGTAAAAACATTTCTAGGATTGACAACAGCAGTACTACAGTAGGCTCATATGCGCTTTGCATTGCTGATCTAAAAATGTAAAAAATAAAATAAAAATTATAAAAGGCTTTTTAACAAGTCCAAGATTAAATTCGACCAATTCGACTCATGGCTTTGGAATTTCAGAATGGTCATAGCATCATTTCAGATGCGATGTGTCCGAAGATTATTCTAGTTGATTAATTCTTCTGTCACAGACTTTTTTAATGCACGTTTTATACCTAATACATGTACTATTAGTTTCTTCTCTAAACTTGTTTCCATCACGTTTTATGTGCATTTTATTTCGCTGAATAAAAAGTATCCACCCCAACGAGTGTACGAGTTACATTTATTCACATCTTGTGCAGTATCTTAAAATGTGCAGACGTAGCCGTTTTTTTTTTTTTTCTCAGAAAACCAATATGACTCGTTTAAAATTCTGTACTTACTTACATTACAGCATGCATACGTTTCAGAAACCCACTTTAAAAATGACAGTCAAATGCAATAGATCACCAGTAAGTCATGGTAATTGACACTTTCTTTGTCCATTTATTCAGCTTCTTAATGATTTTAGTAGTAACATTTAACATAGATAGGCTTTAGCAAGTTTTTGGCGACATTATTTCTATTATGCTTCATTTTTATGAACATGCACATGGCTTCTGTCTCGCGCACAGACGCGCGTGCGAGCTTTTGAAAGTGTTTGGCTGCGGAAAGATGCGTTCAGCGTGTGCACTACGCTGCACACTATCTAGTGGACTTTTGTTTTCAAGCACTCAAATCACTTTCGCATGGGCTGGTGTACAGTACACACACGGTCCGTGCCATCATGAAAATTGGCCTGCACGCGGATGGGGAGTGCGGACGTCCATACTGTCCGCGAACTCTCCTTGATGACGAAAATTACGCGATGCGAACGCCCGAAGTATACCCTGGTTTTAAGTCTGTAATAGCGGGCCACCAATCCACCCAGGCCCATATGCACGTGCATACCTAGACGCTACGCCACTGTCCTGGTTGTATTCCTGCGTGCGTGTCCGCTGCGCCAGTGACTCTTGATTCGGGTGTGACGACGATGCGTTTTAAAATGCAAAAGAGGATTGTCTCGGGGGCCCCCCAGTGTTCGGGGCCCTGGGCTGCAGCCCATGTTGCCCATTAGGATAACGCGGCCCTGCCTGTGAGCATCTTGCTTCAGCCAATCACAAGTGCTTCAAGACGTAATCATGCAGAGGTGATCCCAATGCATTTGACGCAGTGTCTCATTCCCTATTCAGGGAACCAGGGTTACAGACGTAACCCGAGATGTTTCATGTTCTAAATAACATCTTAAAACATCTACTTAAAACAACCAATGAATCATTAAAGTTTAAAAAAAAATACATTTCCAATTGCACTACAATATTTTCCAATTACATACAATTTATACCTCAATTATGGGGTCAAGCTCACCAATGGCATGCACGTAGTATTGTTAAGTACATTTGTGTGGTCATAGCACCCCCGGTGGTGATCTTAGGAAAAGTCAATCAAAGGCTATGGGACCCTATTTTAATGATCTAAGCGCGTGGTCTAAAGCGCATGGCACAAGAGCAATTAGGGCATATGCAAATCAACTTTTAGTTTAAGGACAGGAAAAAATGGTCGGTGCGCCCAGCGCATTGTCTAAAGAGGTTGTCCCTATTCTCTTAATGAGTAATGGGTGTGTTTTGGGTGTAATGTGCAATAAACCAACCAGAGTCTCATCTCCCTTTCCCTTTAAAAGCCAGTTGTGCTCACGCCATGGCGCATTCGCTATTTACAAGGAGGAATTTGAAAGCAAAATAAATGAACATCTATAGTGAGGAAAAATATCTGTTCATGCGCATGGTTAAAGTGCGCGAGCAGACCATCTATGGGAAAAGCCGGATTCCTCTAAAGCATTTTTATTTTTATGCACACAATAATAATCTTTTACATTTGTAATCCTTTTATTTTTAATATGTGGCATGTTTGCGTGCTGCTGCGCTTCCCTGTGTGTATAATAAGCAGAATGCATGTGTGTTGTGCAGCCGCATATAGCCGCATATTACTAATATGCTCTTTAAATAACAAAACAAATATTGCGGCATTGATTTTAGACCAGGTTTCAGTTGGTCAACAGTGCAGTCTATTGTAGTTGCCTCAAAATAGTAACGTGCCTACAATGTGCCTGAACACACCTAATTTTCAGACCAGCATGCCCATGGGTGCACAAATGGGTGCAAATGCATTTGCTATTTAAACAATGTGGCACAGGACGTGTAAACTATAACTGCACCAGGCTGAAATTAGCAAAAAACACTTTTGTCGCATCTGCCGCCGCATTGCGCCGGGTGTATGATTGTAACAAAGCTAGACTCAGGCAGGGATCCAAATGCAAAGCTTTTATTAAAAGTGAGCATGGTCGTACAGGCAGGGTCAAAACAGGAACAAACAGGAACAGCAAAGGACAGGCAGAGTCGTAGTCAGGATACAGGCTAAGATCAGGACAGGCAGATATCACTCACAGGTCGGTATACAAAGCACAGGTTAGGGGTAGGCAGCACAGGATCGTAAACAGGTAACAGGCAGGAACGGTAACAGACTGACAGACAGGATATTAGTACACTCAGAATTTTATCACAGGGAAAACAAGACTTCGCAATCAGGTGGTGTGTGTGTGAGTCATTTATAGTCCAGGTAGTGTGCTAAGCTGTATGTGGCAACAGGTGATTGGTGTAGAGTGAACATGTGACTGACAGGGAGGATTGTGGGAAATGTAGTCCGGGAACTGACAGGAACTGATGGTGATCGTGACATAACGCCCCCCTTCCGGAAGGCGCGTCCTCGCGACGTACATGGCACAGATAGGGAGGGGGGGGTGGGTGCATTGGAGACACAGACGGGAACAGGGTCTCCAATGCAGATCCAGGAACTCAGGCAGCCACGGTCGGTCAGATGCCACGGGTAGCCATGGCGGGTCAGGTGCCACGGGCAGCCATGACGGATGACGGAAGAATTTTATTTTTGTATTTATTTTATATTTTTTTTTTACAATCCATTTGAATATCACTTTCAGTGTGGGAAAGATCATGCAAATGAAGGAATCTCTTCTAGAACTGTAATAGACTTTAATCATATCTCTTTTTTTTTTTTTTTTTTTCTCTGTAATAGGCCAGCTACAAACTAGTGCAGCAATTATGAACATGTATTTGGTAATTCTTAGTAGTTCTCTGGGAGGTATGAAAAAACAGTAGTTACTGATTAGCTAATAGTGAACTACCACCTTCAACTGAACACTATTACTTACTTATTCTTGGCGAGATCTCAGTAGTTTTTTGTTAGTTAATAGTAGTTACTAGAGTGTTAATAATGCATTATTCATTTGTTCCTGTGTAGTTATTCATTAATGAAGGATCAGTATTCTAAAGTGTTACCACAGTCGATAATGTCCTAAGTGAACGTTAACAATTCAGAAAGAAAACGAATGTGCATATATTGGATTTGTGTGTCAGGTCTTAAAGTGACAGCAGCCTAATAAACATGTTGCTGTCTGTGTTTTTAATGTTAATCAAACAACAAAATCACTGCTCTTGACTGAATAACTGTTGTAACTTTATTTGATTTATCTGTATTTAATTTTTGCAATGAAATCTATCCAAGGTTATATAATTACTTATTACATAATCATATAATTACTTCATTCAGTTTGTCTTTTTTAAAATTGAATTCAAAGTTTGAATTCAAGCTATCTTGAGCTATTGCAATAAAATTACCCCAAAAAGCACAAATACATTATGTGAGCAAACATTTAGGTGAGACAGTTGTAATGGTAATTGAGCAATGTTTATATATGAATAAAAGCCTAAAGTAAAAACTTTCATCATATAAAGTGATCTCTACAAAATAAATTATTGACTGCCTAGACCTTCAATGGATGGACAAAACATAGATAATGTTAAAAATATCTATATGACAGTATATATGGTGGTTCTTCCCTGTGGTATCGAAAATCAATACTTTTCAAGGTATCGTATTGAAGTTAGTATTGTGACAACACTAGTGTAGGTTGCCACATTTTTCATTTATTTTTTCAAAGGGTGCTGTGACTGAAAAAAAAAAAAAAAAAGGTTGGGAACACTGTTCTAAATAACATGATCTACTTCAAAGAAGTATTTATTTATTTATTTATTTATTTATTTATATTTTACATTTCCAAATTGCACAACAATATTTTCCAATTACATACCATTTATGCCTTACTTAATGAATTAGTAAAATAAATCTATAAAAAATGAAATATGGATTCTTCATAAATTTTCTATAATTAAAAAAAAAAAAAAAAAAAAGATCAAATTACAAACCCGATTCCAAAAAAGTTGGGACACTGTACAAATTGTGAATAAAAAAAGGAATGCAATAATTTACAAATCTCATAAACTTATATTTTATTCACAATAGAATTTAGATAACATATCAAATGTTGAAAGTGACATTTTGAAATATCATGCCAAATATTGGCTCATTTTGGATTTCATGAGAGCTACACATTCCAAAAAAGTTGGGGCAGGTAGCAATAAGAGGCCGGAAAATTTAAATGTACATATAAGGAACAGCTGGAGAACCAACTTATTGCAACTTATTAGGTCAATTGGCAACATGATTGGGTATAAAAAGACCCCCTCAGAGTGGCAGTGTCTCTCAGAAGTCAAGATGGGCAGAGGATCACCAATTCCCCCAATGCTGGAACAATATCAAAAAGGAGTTTATCAAAGAAAAATTGCAATAGTTTGAAGTTATCATCATCTACAGTGCATAATATCTTCCAAAGATTCAGAGACAACATATGCTCCCATCCAGACGTCGTCTCTTTCAGGGAAGACCTTGCATTTTCCAGCATGACAATGGCAGACCACATACTGCATCAATTACAACATCATGGCTGTGTAGAAGAAGGATCCGGGTACTGAAATGGCCAGCCTGCAGTCCAGATCTTTCACCCATAGAAAACATTTGGTGCATCATAAAGAGGAAGATGTGACAAAGAACAAAGACAGACAAAGACAGTTGAGCAACTAGAAGCCTGTATTAGACAAGAATGGGACAACATTCCTATTCCTAAACTTGAGCAACTTGTCTCCTCAGTCCCCAGACGTTTGCAGACTGTTATAAAAAGAAGAGGGGATGCCACACAGTGGTAAACATGGCCTTGTCCCAACTTTTTTGAGATGTGTTGATGCCATGAAATTTAAAATCAACTTATTTTTCCCTTAAAATGATACATTTTCTCAGTTTAAACATTTGATATGTCATCTATGTTGTATTCTGAATAAAATATTGAAATTTGAAACTTCCACATCATTGCATTGTTTTTATTCACAATTTGTACAGTGTCCCAACTTTTTTGGAATTGGGTTTGATTTATATATTATATTATAATAATATATATATATATATATATATATATATATATATATATATATATATATATATATATATATATATATATATATATATATATATATATTATATATATTATATATATATATATATATATATATATATATATATAAAACAAACAAAAAAAAAAACAACCAAGAGTGATAATCAATTATCAACTTCTTACGTTTGACTCTGGTAATGTAATTCAGTTAGTTCTTGTCAGCATATAAATGCTCCAGCTTCATTCATTCTTTGTTTCTCCTCTTAGATGTGAGTGACCCCTGTTCTGAGCTCAACTGCACTGAGGATGAACTGTGTGGAGAGAAAAATGGCGTTTACGGCTGTTTCTGTAACAAGAGCCATCAAAGACCTGACCCAGACTTTTTTGGTTGGACTCATTTCATAACAACAATTCAAATCTATGTTTTAAGTAATTAATCAGATTTTTTATTAAAGCTACTTTGGTGTTCTTCCTTTTTTTTTCTGTCAGATTTTTCTGAGGTTTGTGAAAGCAGCTCTGGTTCCATGTCCCTGTCTCGCTGTCTGCTCTTTGAGGCTGGTTTTCCTGCTGACAACTTACACCTCAATGACCCCAGCTGCAAAGGAACAGTCCGGAATGGCAGAGTGGAGTTCTATTTTGACAACAATGACCACACCTGTGGTACAAACCTTGTGGTAGGTGTCATTATGTATACTATATGCAGTTTAAACACACTCAGCTCTCACATCTCAATTTGTTAATGACTAAATAACGTAGAAATACAACTAAGGAAAGAGTACAACTAAACCTTTTTTATTCAAACTAGTTGATGGATGAGTTTTTCTCTTAATACTGTAGTTTTTTTTTTTTTTTTTGCAAGCTGCTCTTCTTCTTGTAGATATTATATTGAGTTAAATTCAAACTAAAATGTTCAAATATTATGTATCTGGTCCACAGGCCAATGGCACCCACTTCATCTATGAGAACTTTATTTTCGGAGCTCAGGATTTGACCAAAGGTCCCATCAGCAGGAAGAGAATTCTAAAGCTGAATTTCAGCTGTATATACCCCCAAACTGAAACACTTTCTTCAAATATGGAAATCAATCCACTAGAGAGGTGGGACTTCAGCGTTCTGACTCAGTTTTTGCCACTTCATTTGTAAAAAAAAAAGAAAGAAAGAAAGAAAGAAAGAAAGAAAGAAAGAAAGAAAGAAAGAAAGAAAATGTTTTATATATGTTTTTTTGTTTTTTTTTATGTAAACCAAGACCATTTATGCTACTGTATATATCTAAAATAGAGTCATTAAATTGATACAGTATGTAATGTATCAATGTATCAGTATAATTTTTCCACACATCTACCCTACTGTTATTTCAACAGCATTGTCCACAAGGAGCTTCCAGCTGGTCAAGGGACATATCAGGTCAGGATGGTTCTGTATCAGGATGCTGAGTTCTCCCAGCCCTTCAATGGAAGTGTGAACATGGAGCTAAACCAGCAGATGTTTGTGGAAGTTCGTGTTGAGGGGGTTGACAGCCGTCAGTTTGCCACAGTGATTGACAAATTTTGGGCGACACCTGCCAATGATCCTCATCACTCGATCCGCTGGGACCTCATCAGCAGAGAGTAAGACTTTTCTTGTGTTTTAATCAAAGTCTTACAAGACAGTAGAGCAAAACTTGCAGGCCATTATTCTTACTTTTGGAGTACAGATTTTCTGAAAGCACCACTTTAATGCCTCCATAAATTTGATGCCAGTTAGTGATTCAGAATTGTAATCTGCACACTTGTGTTGTACTCTTGAAAAATGTAACACAACAAATAATTTTTCAGTGTTTTTTGTTGATATCATTCTTTTATACAATGTTCGGTAACACTTTATAATAAGTATAATGTAAAAATATTCACAAATAATTTGCAAACAATTAATTTATAGTTAACTAATGGTTTATAAACTGCATTTAATACATTAATAGACTGTATACAAATAGTGAGTTCTTTATGCATTGTCTGCATTTAAAACGTATTGTATGATGGAGAAAATGCTGTATTAATGTTACTAAAAATAAAGCTGCATCTGATTATGCTATGTTAGCTACTTCACAAAATAGTGTTTTTCTCTGAGGCGTGGTAAAGCATGGTACTCGCAAACAATCAAGAAAATTAGATTTAAACAATAAGACTAAACTTGTTGAGCTATATAACAACAATTCGTTTTCTGTCTATAAATATATCAAAACAGTTGTTCCCTTGTCTATTAAAACATGTAAATATTAAAGCGTCTTTGGTGTTTCCATGGTTTCTACAAAATAAAACCGTAAACCGAGGGTTACGCGGGTATGACGCCATTGACAGGCGACTCCTCACACGTCCCGGAGCCTTGGTTAAAATTGCAATTTTCTCATGATTTCTCATGATGAGGAGTAGTCACAGTTCGTTCCCTGAACAGGTAGCAGATGGAGCACACCCTGGCTGGTGGGTGGTGGAGACCAGGCCTGACGACCGAAGTCTCAGACAGACGGACCACGAGTTCAGGTTCAGAAACTGAGACTGGGATTGGAACTGGGACTCAAACTGATAACACACCCACAAGCAATATTAGAGCAGAGAGATACTGCAGTAGCACACCACACTAACAGTGGAAACAATTACCCGACACAGACTCGAACAGACAGCAGGTAGAAATAACGAGAGCAATCAACGCAAACACAGAACAGGTGTGGACGCGAAAGCGCGAACGCAGGCAGAGATGATGAACAGCTGAAACGAATCAGCAAAGATAGACTGAGACAGGAAAAAAAAAAAAAAAGAAACAACGAAACCATCAACCCTGGTTCAAGATAAACTACAGTATATAAACTATTAATTAACTATAAACTAATAGTTTGCAAATGATTTGTAAGTATTTTATTACACTCCACTTTTTATAAAGTGTTACCAGGTTCCTTTATTCTCCACACCATATTATTAAGGAAACTGATTTGTTGATTGTCATTACTGATATTCTCAGGTGTCCCAATCCAAATGACGACACAGTTGAGCTGCTGCAGAATGGAGTCTCCACATCCAGCCGTTTTTCCTTCAGGATGTTTGTCTTCACTGCAAACTCCACTAAGGTTTACCTGCACTGTGCTGTTCACCTTTGCCTTCTGTCAGGAAATCACTGCTCAACTGTGAGTTTACAAACCCTCTCAAAACTAGTTAAATGTTTCTGATATTGTCTTGTAAATATGGTTAGAGTAGTTGTTTTAGTATTAGTTGAGTAGAAGTGTTTTTAATTGTATAATTCCCTGTTAAGAAAATATGTGTATAAATACGCCACAGGCCTTCTGAATAGTTTAGTTTGTTTTATCCTTTATTGAGAATTTTTTCTTAGGCAATTGAGAGAGTAGGTCAACACACAACAGTCCACCATTCAGTTACACTTCATCCAATCAACACAAAACATTTCCATTTCCAAATGGCATACACCAGTTATTACACAATTCTAATACACCCTGCACATGAACAAGACATGAGACATGACTCACGATATTCATTGCAGACTATAGGTTGTCTGCCGTCGGGAGGAGCCGACTCGGATAATGCTTGTGTGTGCAGTGACCACTTTGTCAAAAGTTAATACAACTTGCATATGCAATGACTAACAAAAAAAGTAGCATGCCTTCATAGTTTTGTATGCTTTCATTTGTTTTCTGGAATAAAACGATGTACGTACCTGGCTGTATAAAGCACATTAAGTGTAATTTTCCTTAGTATAACATATTTTGGAAAACTTCAGTGTTACACAGAGCGAGCGGGTTCAATCCAAGTCTTCTGACGAGACATGATTGGCCGCTTTATATGATAAACATTTTAATTTAATGGACACATTGATCAAATTACATATGTAGCATACCCTATAAATAAATAAATAAATAAATAAAGTCAGCCTTTTTGGGATATTATTTTGTATTGATCTCCCACAAAACATATCAATAAAGGTATCAATAAATGTTGAATCCTTAATATATGCTTAAATAATGATAAAACATTTCATATTTTAGTATCATGTCAAGATTTGTTGCAGTATGTCCTAAAACAAAACACATATTCACTTAGCTATATGTTTCGACTGTCCTCTGCTTTGGTTATAGAATAGAAGAGCATAGAATCATTTAATGACATCAATTAAAACAGCCTGATTATCCTGTTTGTTTTCTCTCTCAGCACTGTGACTCTGAACACCACTGGAGAGAGAGCAGGTCTGTGGAAATCCATGACAGTGCGTTCATCTCCATGGGTCCCCTGATGTTGTCTGAAATGAACTAAGTGTTTTTTGTTTTGTTTTTTTAACTCTTATCTAATTCAGTTGTGTGATGTATTGTTGCATATTTTAAAAATTTACTATATCTCTGTTTAGAATCTTTTACATATCACTCTATTATATTTCTTGTTCATGGGTATTTGGGCCCCAGAACAACAGAACATATCCACGGCTCCAAGTATGTGTGGTTCTTTGATTATATTATTTGTTTCTCATTTTTTTGTACATGCATATCATGTTTTACATACAGTGCCCTCCACAATTATTGCCACCCTTAGTAAATATAAGCAAAGGTGGATGTGAAAATAAATCTGCATTGTTTATCCTTTTGATCTTTCATTTAAAAAAAAAAAAAAATCACAAAATTCTAACCTTTCATCAAAGTAAAACAATTGAAAGTGGGGGGAAATTCACATTATGAAATAAATGGTTTTTTTTTCTAATACATGTTGGCCACAATTATTGTCACCCCTTGAAATTCTTATGAGTAAAATATCTCTGAAGTATATTCCCATTCATATTTACATTTTTTAGCACACCAGGATGACTAGGAGCATGAAATTGTCCAGCCATGACTTCCTGTTCCACAGGAGTACAAATATGTGTAAACAAAAAAGGCCAAATTCCCTTAATCTTTCATCACAAAGAGAAAAACCAAAGAATATAGTTCTGATGTGCAGCAAAAAATTGTTGAGCTTCACAAAATAGAAAGTGGCTGTGAGGAAAAAGCTAAAGCATTGAAAATCCCCATTTCCACTATCAGGGCAATAATTAAGAAGTTCCAGTCAACTAAAAAATGTTACAAATCTGCCTGGAAGAGGACGAGTGTCTAAATCGTCCTAATGTGAAGTAAAGAGGAGAGTTTGAGTGGCCAAAGACTCTCCAAGGATCACAGCTGGAGAATTGCAGAGATTATTTGAGTCTTGAGTCTCAGAAAGCCTAAAAAAAAGGATCAAACAGCACCTACATCCCCACTTCCTCTCTATTGTAGCTTAGGATAATCTGAGCACTGCCTATAACTTGTATTATGAGCACTTCTTGTCTATTTGCCTCGTCATGACGACTCGCTTGTTGTATTCCTCACTTGTAAGTCGCTTTGGATAAAAGCGTCTGCCAAATGAATAAATGTAAATGAATAAATGTAAGATGTTTGGGAGGGTTTCAAGAAAAATCCTCTGCTCTCATCCAGAAACAATCTCCAGCATATTCAGTTGTCAGACACGACTGGAACTTCAAACGGGACCGGCTTCTATGGTCAGATGAAACTAAAAAAGAGCTTTTTGGCAGCAAACCCACCAGATGGGTTTGGTGCATGCATGGATAAAAAGTACCCCACGCCCACGGTTGAATATACTGCTGGATCTTTAATGTTGTGGGCCTATTTTTCTGCTGGAGGTCCTGGACATCTTGTTCAGATACATGGTATCATGGATTCTATCAAATACTAACAGATAAAAATCAAAACCTGACTGCTTCTGCTTCTCTGTTCTCTTGTCAGGAGTTCTCCAAACTCATCAGGCATTATATATGAAGACTCAGAACTGTTATCTTGACAAAAGGACATTGCAATAATTGGGTGCCAATAATTGTGGCCAACGTGAACTAGAAAAAAAACATGTATTTCATAATGAGCTTTTCCCCCATTTTCAATTGTTTTACTTCAATGATAGGTTAGAATTTTGTGAATTTTTTGAATGAAAGATCAGAAGGATAAACATTGCAGATTTATTTTCACAGCCGCCTTTGCTCATATTAAGGGTGCCAATAATTGTGGAGGGCACTGTACATCTCATCTCTTTCTAAATGAATGTGAAAGCAAATCATTCCTTCTGCTCACCACCAGAGGGCCCCATCAACTGAGTATTGACTCTCTTTCCCTGGACTCCATTTCCCATAATCCTCATACCTGATACTGATTGCCTCCACACCTGTTCTCCATCTACGGGTTTATTTAAGGCACTCTCTCAAACTCATACTTTGGAAATCTTGTCTTTGCCCTGGCTTACATTACTGAGTGTTCTGTTGTTATGTTTGCCTTGCCTGTGTTTGACCCTGGACTTTATCCTGTTTTGACTCTGTTGCCTCCCTATTGTTCCTGCTTCTTGTATCTGAATATATCCTGTGATTGCTTGCTGCTTGCCCTGATCTTGTGCCTGTTTTATGAAATCGTCTCTGTTTTCAATTGGATATTACTATTATATATACTGATAATCGACCCCTGCCTGTCTGCATTACTGCTTTTACTATTAAAGCTGCAAACGGATACCAACTCCACTGATTCATAATTACAGTGATTCTGATGCCGCACTGCTACAAGCTGCATTTCTCTTTTATGTTGTTATACAAATTTAAATGTTGTTTTAATTACCAGTTCTGAGGGATCTATTGGGGAATACTTAAAATTCACTATATTATAACCATCCTGGCTATTTTAAACAAGGCCTGCTATAAGAGAATGAGGGGGAATCAGTTTTACAAAATATCCTCCTTGATAATGATATAGTGTACAACTAAGTTTGAAATAAAGGCATAAATGAACATATGGCAACAGAAGTCCTTTTTCCAATGTATATTTAACCATTTATGCAATATATTTACATGGTTCCACAAATACACAACAAGCAAACTCTACACAGGAACAAATAAGTAACGCAATATTATCACGTAAGTGTTATTAACTAACAAGAAACTCTGATTACTGAGTTAGTCAATGACTATTTTTTTTTTTCATACCTGCCAGAGAACTACTAAAAACTACTATATACAGTTTCATAATTAATGTGAATAACGCATAATGTATAATTCACTCTGAAGTGAAGATCGTGGTAACCTACTAAAATAACTGTCAACATTGGGATTTGAAAACAAGGGAAATTTCCTTCGTCTCTGTTCCAATGAAGATGTCTTCATCTGCCAACTGATGTCCCTCTCCATAGTTCACCTCCTTGAGAGGCACATCCAAGATGGCCCCGGCAGGTATGAGGTAGCCCAAAAACCGCCTGATCAAGCCTGTGAATCTGTACTCCCTCTCAGACATGTGCACACATAGACAAAAAAGGGGCTTGAGCCCCTGCCCTTTTTCTTCCTCGAGAGAAAGTGCCCTCTTTTCTGGGGTGTTTTTTTGTCCCATCCATCGTCATTAATGTGGGTAGACGATATGAAGAAGTGGCCAGAGGTAACCTACGGGGACATTTTCAACTACTTCGTCCTGTCAGAAGGAGCTGATGGAGCGGCAATGAAAAAAAGTACTGAGGCCTACCAATATTTACATAGTGGGAAAGTGGGTCGTGTACTGTTACACAGTGAGGGTGACTTTGTCTTTTTAAAAGCAAATGTGCACCCCAGCCAGTCGAGCAGTCCAAATCACTCTGCGTGGGTACTACTTAGTAACCAGGGATCAGTGGAGACTACTGGATGTTCATGCATCGCTGGTTTGGGAAGGTCATGTAGCCATGCAGCCTCGATATTATGGAAGGTAAGACTATCACACACACACACACACACACACACACACACACACACACACACTATTATTATTATTATTATTATTATTATTATTATTATTATTATTATTATTTACGTTTTGTTAACATAAGTATGTTATAAATGTATACATTTAAGTGTATTAACATGTGTTGGTGACATACACAGCTACTGAACTTATGACCATCTGCAGGCTAAGTATCTTGTCAAATCTCTTACTTGTACAGTGGAGTAAGGTAAGTGAATGGTGTCCAGGGTAGGGTTGCACCAGCCGACGGTAAGTTCTTTCTTAAATTGGAATTTAAAGTCCACATTAGAGGCTTAGTAACTGCTAGCTTTTTTACATTGTAACTTATTTTTCCACATGTAACTAATGGTAAAAAATAAGGTTCAATTGAATATAAAACTCAATCATGAATAACATAAATGTTTGTATATGCAAATAACATTCAAAAACTGTATTTGAGATGAAATAAGGATCATTATTGATCATGACTTATTTTAATTGACATGCAAAACACGGAACGATGGGATCGATGCAAAAAGCGGGTTCGTGTTAACATTACGTCAAATCACGCTATCACCTGATAAAAGGAATAAGGTTGGTAAACATCAAGTGTAATTATAATGAATGAAATAAGACTGAATGTTTTGAAATTTGTAATGAATGTTTTGAATAAAAAAAATATTCAGAACAGGTAACATCTGGCCACATTGTAAAAGTTTATAAAAAAATAACTATTCAGAACAGGTAACATCTGGCCACATTGTAAAGGTTTATAAAAAAAAAAAAAAACTATTCAGAACAGGTAACATCTGGCCACATTGTAAAAGTTTATAAAAAAATAACTATTCAGAACATCTGGCCACATTGTAAAGGTTTATAAAAAAAAATAACTATTCAGAACAGGTAACATCTGGCCACATTGTAAAGCTTTATAAAAAAATAACTATTCAGAACAGGTAACATCTGGCCACATTGTAAAAGTTTATAAAAAAAAATAACTATTCAGAACATCTGGCCACATTGTAAAGGTTTATAAAAAAAAAAATAACTATTCAGGGGTGCGTTTCCCAAAGCGAACTATGGTCGCAAGTTCCGTCGTTACCAATAGAGTTCAATGGGACTTACGACCATGGTTCACCAACGATGCTTTCGGGAAACGCACCCCAGAACAGGTAACATCTGGCCACATTGTAAAGCTTTATAAAAAAATAACTATTCAGAACAGGTAACATCTGGCCACATTGTAAAGGTTTATAAAAAAAAATAACTATTCAGAACAGGTAACATCTGGCCACATTGTAAAGCTTTATAAAAAAAATAACTATTCAGAACATCTGGCCACATTGTAAAGGTTTATAAAAAAAATAACTATTCAGAACAGGTAACATCTGGCCACATTGTAAAAGTTTATAAAAAAATAACTATTCAGAACAAGTAACATCTGGCCACATTGTAAAGGTTTATAAAAAAAATAACTATTCAGAACAGGTAACATCTGGCCACATTGTAAAAGTTTATAAAAAATAACTATTCAGAACATCTGGCCACATTGTAAAGGTTTATAAAAAATAAAAAAAAAACTATTCAGAACAGGTAACATCTGGCCACATTGTAAAGCTTTATTAAAAAAATAACTATTCAGAACATCTGGCCACATTGTAAAGCTTTATAAAAAAAATAACTATTCAGAACATCTGGTCACATTGTAAAGGTTTATAAAAAAAATAACTATTCAGAACATCTGGCCACATTGTAAAGCTTTATAAAAAAAATAACTATTCAGAACATCTGGCCACATTGTAAAGCTTTATTAAAATAACTATTCAGAACATCTGGCCACATTGTAAAGCTTTATAAAAATAACTATTCAGAACATCTGGCCACATTGTAAAGGTTTATAAAAAAATAACTATTCAGAACAGGTAACATCTGGCCACATTGTAAAGCTTTAAAAAAAAAAAAAAAAAAAAAAAGAACTATTCAGAACATCTGGACACATTGTAAAGGTTTATAAAAAATAATTATTCAGAACATCTGGTCACATTGTAAAGGATTATAAAAAATAATTATTCAGAACATCTGGTCACATTGTAAAGGATTATAAAAAATAATTATTCAGAACATCTGGTCACATTGTAAAGGATTATAAAAAATAATTATTCAGAACATCTGGTCACATTGTAAAGGATTATAAAAAATAATTATTCAGAACAGGTAACATCTGGCCACATTGTAAAGGTTTATAAAAAATAATTATTCAGAACATCTGGTCACATTGTAAAGGATTATAAAAAAAATAACTATTCAGAACAGGTAACATCTAGCCACATTGTAAAGGTTTATAAAAAAAATAATAATAATAACTATTCAGAACAGGAAACATCTGGCCACATTGTAAAGGTTTATAAAAATAACTATTCAGAACAGGTAACATCTGGCCACATTGTAAAGGTTTATAAAAAATAAAAAAAAACTATTCAGAACAGGTAACATCTGGCCACATTGTAAAAGTTTATAAAAAATAACTATTCAGAACATCTGGTCACATTGTAAAGGTTTATAAAAAATAACTATTCAGAAAAGGTAACATCTGGCCACATTGTAAAGGTTTATAAAAAAATAACTATTCAGAACAGGTAACATCTGGCCACATTGTAAAGGTTTATAAAAAAATAACTATTCAGAGCAGGTAACATCTGGCCAAATTGTAAAGCTTTATAAAAAAAAAAAAAAACTATTCAGAACATCTGGCCACATTGTAAAGCTTTATAAAAATAACTATTCAGAACATCTGGCCACATTGTAAAGGTTTATAAAAAAATAACTATTCAGAACATCTGGCCACATTGTAAAGCTTTATTAAAAAATAACTATTCAGAACATCTGGCCACATTGTAAAGGTTTATAAAAAATAACTATTCAGAACAGGTAACATCTGGCCACATTGTAAAGGTTTATAAAAAAATAACTATTCAGAACAGGTAACATCTGGCCACATTGTAAAGCTTTATAAAAAAAAAAAAAAAAAAAAAAAAAAAAAAACTATTCAGAACATCTGGACACATTGTAAAGGTTTATAAAAAATAATTATTCAGAACATCTGGTCACATTGTAAAGGATTATAAAAAATAATTATTCAGAACATCTGGTCACATTGTAAAGGATTATAAAAAATAATTATTCAGAACAGGTAACATCTGGCCACATTGTAAAGGTTTATAAAAAATAATTATTCAGAACATCTGGTCACATTGTAAAGGATTATAAAAAAAAATAACTATTCAGAACAGGTAACATCTAGCCACATTGTAAAGGTTTATAAAAAAAAAAAAAAATAACTATTCAGAACATCTGGTCACATTGTAAAGCTTTATAAAAAAAATAACTATTCAGAACATCTGGCCACATTGTAAAGCTTTATAAAAAAATAACTATTCAGAACATCTGGCCACATTGTAAAGCTTTATAAAAATATAACTATTCAGAACATCTGGTCACATTGTAAAGGTTTATAAAAAAAAAAATAATAATAACTATTCAGAACAGGAAACATCTGGCCACATTGTAAAGGTTTATAAAAAATAACTATTCAGAACAGGTAACATCTGGCCACATTGTAAAGTTTTATAAATAAAAAATAATAATAATAATAATAATAATAATAATAATAAATATAGCTGCAAGCAGCAATTACGGGGCCAAGCAAAAAAGGGCACAAGCAAGCCAGCCAACATGGCTGGGAGCATTAGGACCAACTGCAACAGTGAGCAATTAAAGACCTATTACGATCATTTTAAGGCAAAAGAGCTGGAAAAATGATATATACAGTCAAGTAATAAAGATTTAACTGGTTTATCACTTTTCGACCAATAGGTGGTGCTGTGACCAAATTGAATGTGGTTATGGTCAGAGTGAGGTGACAATGACACTCACTAAGGATATGACTCCCGATGAAAATAAGTCAACCAGATCAAAAGTTATAAAGCATATGAAAAAAATACAGTAGGTGGCGCTGGTTTGAAACTTCTCAGGCTCCTTCAGGGACCTTGTGCTGATGACCCATACCAGAGTTTCACAACAATACGCTAATGTGTTCATAAAATACAGCATTTTAAAACAAGATTTAAAATTCAAAATGGCCGACAATGGCCAAAATGGCTGATATGGGAAAATTGGATATCATTCGACTCGGCATGATGCCCCGAATCTGAAAAAGACCAAACTTTATGATTTTTGGACAAACCTATTTGAAGCTATAAGCAAAAATAATGGCTATTATTGGCTTTTTTGTATCTCCAGACCAGTAGGTGGCGTTATGCGACAAAACTCAAGCATGTAGGCTCTGGTCTTGCTTGGGATGATTATGTATGAAGGTTTGGTCTGAATATGATAAAGCATTGCAGAGATACAGCCATGAGTCCAAATTGGGTGCTCTGCGTTAAATTAATTTCCGTGTTATTTGAGAATGGTTTGAGTTTACTGAAAAGCTTTTGATAACTTTTTGCCAGAATGGTCTGAAGATGATCTGATCTGATTTTCATGACAATCAAATGAAGCATCTAGGACAAGTTCGAAAAAGCAGGTTTTTCGCAAAATTCAACATGGCGGACAAGACCATAAGTCGAAACCTAGCATGTTTGGTATCATTGGACTCAGCAGGGATTCAGGAGTCTAAGATCATGACTATTTTGAAAATAAGTTCGACCACACTCATAGTGATAAGCATTTGAATATTTGATTTTACCACTAGGTGGCGCTGGTGCGAAACTTCTCAGGCTCGTTCAGGGCATCGTACTGATGACCCATACCGAGTTTTGTGATGATATGCTAATGTGTTCGTAAAATACAGCATTTTTGCACAAAATTCAAAATGGCCGACGACCAAAATGGCTGATATGGTAATAATGGTTATCATTCGACTCGGCATGATGCCCCTGAATCTAACAAGACCAAAGTTATGATTTTTGGACAAACCTATCTGAAGCTGCAAGCAAAAATAACCATTTTTTTGTATATCCAAACCAGTAGGTGGCGCTGCGCCAAAACTCAGCATGTAGGCTCTGGTCTTGCTTGGGATGATATGTATGAACTTTGGTCTGAATATGATAAAGCATTGCAGAGATACAGCCATGAGCCCAAATTGGGTGCTCTACGTTAAATTAATTTGCGTGTTATTTGAGAATGGTTTGATTTACCCAAAAGCCTTTGATAACTTTTTGCCAGAATGGACTGAAGATGATCTGGTTTGATTTTCATGACAATCAAATGAAGCGTCTAGGACGAGTTCGAAAAAGTAGGTTTTTCGCAAAATTCAACATGGCGGACAAACCATATTTCGAAACCTAACATGTTTGGTATCATTGGACTCAGCAGGGATTCAGGAGTCTAAGGACATGACTCTTTTGAAAACAAGTCGACCACAGTCAAAGTGATAAGCATTTGAATATTTGATTTTACCACTAGGTGGCGCTGGTGCGAAACTTCTCAGGCTGGTTCAGGGCATCATGCTGATGACCCATACCGAGTTTTGTGACGATACGCTGATGCGTTCATAAAATACAGCATTTTAGCACAAAATTCAAAATGGCCGACGGCCAAAATGGCTGATATGGTAATAATGGTTATCATTCGACTCGGCATGATACCCTGAATCTGACGTGACCAAATTTATGATTTCTGGACAAACCATTCAGAAGTTATTAGCCAAAATAGCCATTTTTCGTATCTCCGGACCAGTAGGTGGCACTGCACTGAAACACTGCATGTTGGCTTAAGTCATGCTTGTGATGACATGTATGAAGTTTGGTCAAAATACGATAAATCTTTTTGGAGATATAGCCTTAAGTGTGATTTTGCGAGCTTTCGGTCGAATTCATTTGTGCCCTATTCGAGAACGGATGGATCTATCGAAAAGCTTTTGATAACTTTTTGCAGTCATGGTCTGAAGATGATCTGGTCCAATTTTTGTGAAAATCGGAGTAACGCCCTAGGAGGAGTTCGAAAAAGTAGGTTTTTCAGAAAATTCAAAATGGCGGGAAAATTTTCATGACGGAAAATGACGTCATATAGTGCAATCGATTCGTCTTGACCCAAGGAATCAGAGGAAAAAAGAATTTTGTTTCTAGCCCATATGGTTCAAAAGTTATTAAGCATAAACAGAAGTGCAACTTTGGACAGCTGGTGGCGCTAGAGGGATTGAGTTAGAGACTCCAAATTGGCTATGGACACAGTTCAGACTGTCCTCTAACTGTGTGCCAAATTTCACAACTTTTTACCATACGGTTCTATGGGCTGCCATAGACTCCAAGAGCGGAAGAATAATAATAATAAGAAAACAATAACAATAACAATAGGTGCCTAGCACCTTCGGTGCTTGGCCCCTAAATATAGCTGCAAGCAGCAATTACGGGGCCAAGCAAAAAAGGGACAACAAGCCAGCCAACATGGCTGGGAGCATTAGGCCAACTGCAACAGTGAGCAATTAAAGACCTATTACGATCATTTAAGGCAAAAGAGTTGGAAAATGATATATACAGTCAGTAATAAAGATTTACTGGTTTATCACTTTCGACCAATAGGTGGCGCTGTGACCAAATGAATATGGTTTGGTCAGAGTGAGGTGACAATGACACTCACTATGGATATGACTCCCGAAAAAATAAGTCAACCAGATCAAAAGTTATAAGCATATGAAAAAAATACAGTAGGTGGCGCTGGTTTGGACTCTTTCAGGGCCTTGTGCTGATGACCCATACAGAGTTTCGAAACAATACACTAATGTGTTCACAAAATACAGCATTTTAAAACAAGATTTAAAATGTCCGATGGCCAAAATGGCCGACATGGGAAAATGGATATCATTCGACTCTGCATGATGCCCCGAATTGAAAAAGACCAACTTTATCATTTTTGGACAAACCTATTTGAAGCTATAAGCAAAAATAATGGCTATATTGGCTTTTTTGTATCTCCAGACCAGTAGGTGGCGTTATGGCAAAACTCAGCATGTAGGCTCTGGTCTTGCTTGGGATGATATGTATGAGGTTTCGTCTGAATATGATAAAGCATTGCAGAGATACAGCCATAGTGTGTTCTGATGTGTTTTCTTGGTTTGCCATTTTGATCATTTGTGTCAGGTTTACTTTGTCATAATCTCTATGTATTAAAACTCCTTAGTTTATTCATTTCATTGTTACTAATTGTTTTACTTAGTTTAGTTTCATTTCATTTTGCTTTGGTTTCTGTTGGTATTGGCTACACCTTGGCTCCTTGTTATATTGGCTCTACTCTAGCCTGTCACTTGGGTCCCACATCCAGACTCCACCTAACTGTGTCATCCTCCTGGCTCCATAATGGACTTCCGAACCATTGGCAATGTATGCATCCTCCAATGTTCAAACAGCTTCCCTAGGGTCCTTCATCTGTCCAGCTTCTCCATTATCATCCACTCGAAATGGCATCTTCTTGGTTTGCACATCTTCCAACTGCACCTTGACCCTCAGATCCACCAGCATCACCTTGCTTCTCTAACATTTGGGCTTCATCTTGGTGTCTAGTGTTCCTGACTCCATCTTCAATTGTTGTCTCCCTGGCTATGCATTACTCTGCACCAATTAAGGCTCCACAATGGTTCTTCATCTGTCTTGCTCCATCAAGGTATCTCAATTACTATTGAATATTTCCTTTTTTTCCCCTGTTTTTTTTTGATCAAAGATTTGATGTTAACAAATTGAGTTTTTATAAATGACTATGTCTGCGCTATCCAATCCTTTAGCTACATTAAAGTCCTCCATGTATTCAGTTTTGACATCTTTATCGCTTCCACTTGTTCCAGCTCAGTTCATGTTTACATTTGCCTTTAAATCCAGCAGCATCAGACTGGTGCTCCAGATCTCTGGCTCTCTCTTGGTCTTCAGCCTTCCTGATTCCACCTTGGTCTTCCATTTTCTCAACTTCACCGTGATTTGCACTGCCTAAGTCTCCAATTTTGGTATCTATTTGTATAACTTCATCAAAATATCTCAGTCTGCCATATTTACTGAACAAACTATCTTCTGAAACACTTGATATAAATACATTTATTGTTTGTTAATACCGTTTTGCATATGTTTTTAATTTATATGTTAAACTTCCTAACATCACATAAAACCAGAGTAAACAACAACATTTTGTTGCATTGTGTTGTAGGACTATGCAGACACTACATGTCATCTGTCACCTTCTAGTTCTACCAGAAAGACTCAGGAGGTAAGATAAAGAAACAATGTAATTTATTATTAATCAGCAAGCAAAATATCACAAAATAAGGTTCTTTGGTGTAAACCCTGTCTGTAGCTGACATCCTGACTTTGCGTTTCCTGCCTGAAGATGAAGGCAGGGGCATAGCCGATCCCTAAAAAATATGGACAGCAACCATCCTAATAATGGAGGGCAGGATGGAGGGGAAGGTTGGCGTTAGCATCTGCAAACTCAGACATGTGTAAGTACTGATGTTTTATAGTCCAAGTGTTAGATAATGATTTGTTACATCTGAACTAGTAAATATAACATAACATTTGAGTAATTACGACAAAACTTGTGCAACAGCTTCCTTTTACAAAAGTGCGTTTGCTTGCATCCTCCTTTCATTTGGCTTCACTGAGGTCCTCCATCATTCCAGATTTAAGTTTGTACTTTCCACCAACTCCACCTTGGTCTGGAAATATTCCAGCTACACCTAGGTCCTCTGGTGCAGCATTAACTCTCTACTTGTTCAACCGTCTAACTACATATTGGTCTCTAGTTTGCATGACTCCACATTGGTCTTTTGTCTTTCCAGCTTCACCTGGTTTGCACCACCTACTCCACCTTGAGTCTGCATTTCTATAGCTCCATGAAGGTATCCCACTCTGCCATTCTTTCTCAAAAAAACAAAACAAACATTCATACTTACAAAGACTTGCTGTGAGGAAACTATTATTCATAAATGCTTTTTTGTCATATGCATATTATTTGTTGATATTCTTAATATTGCATACAACTACAATAACCAACAGAAATTTATTCTTTTGTGTTGTAGGACTATGAGCACACGACATATCATCTGTCAACATCTACTTTGCAACACTAGACGGTGCCTGCAGACTTTAACTGTTTGGCACCAATGTAGCCCTTTATCTCTCATACTCCACTATTGTTGTCATGTGTCCTAATTCTGCCTTGGTGTTTCTTTTTGTGTTTCTGAACTGGTCTGGACTACTTAAGGATCTCCTTTGTTTTGCATTCTCTTTGGCTCCATTAAGGCATCTCACTGTTCCATTTTGCTGTTGCGTATTTTCTACTGTGTTATCATCTGTTTGTTTGTTTGTTTCTTTGTTTGCCTATTATGCTCTATGTCTGGTTTATTTCATTGTTATTACTATATATTTATTCTCTTTTTTGATTCCTTATCAATGTATGTAATTAATAATACATTTTTTTATATTTTCTTTATTAGTCTGTTTTCATTCATTGAAACAATTTCTAAATACAGAAGTGCTACGTATTGTTAATAAATTCTATTAATTGTCATAATTTTTGCAATAAATGAAAAGCTTTTATTTATTTCTTTATTTATTTATTTATTTATTATGATTATTATGATTATCATGTATTGCTGATTGCCTGTTTTGCAGCCAGTACTACAGCTAGTCTGATTTTTCTTACTATCTAGTACTATCTAAGCAAGTACAATATATATTTCTGTCTGTGATAGGCAGCATTACACTGTGCATTTATCTTAGCCATCCTCCATCCCAGTATCACATTTCTAGATATGCTACAGACGTCTTTTGCTGTTAACCACTGTCACCTCCTTTCTTATGGAGCAACTAGTTTTGCATTAGCAGCTGTTTCCTTTCTGTGTTTTCCTGGTGTAGTAGAGCAGATCTATGTACTTGCAGATCTACTCTGCCAAAACCAAACCTATTTACATCTGCACAACAACTACTTAATAAAATGTTTCCACTTATTCTGAGAATTGACATGCCTTAAGTTTGTTTTTGTTTTTTACCTTTGAATATTTTTTACTCTTTTCGTAATTTAATATTCATTGGACTGAACTGTTGTTAGACTAGTACCTACAATAACAGGAGTCTTTAATAAAATTAAATATATGATATATTTACTGTTTTACCCGTTATTGATGTATGGTAATATTTAGTTGAATGCTTTTCATAGTTTATTTTAATGTTCATCTTCTACCTTAGGTGTTTGTGGTGCACATATTGTAAAGCTGCCTACTCCACTTTAATCATTGATGTATTTGACATTAAACAAAATACAAAGAAACCAAAAAGAAGTGGTTTGATATTTTCTGATTAAAAATATATATCTTTCAAGCAATTTTCAGAGTTTCTGTTTTTCTAAAAATGCACAAACATTTTTTCTATATTATCCAACTAACCTACGCTACATAATATTAAAACTTTTCTCTGACAAGTACCAGAGCTAGGTTACTAATGTTTTGTTAATAGTGGTCCAACTACCAAAGATGAATTAAACCCCTAATGAGTATAACTTGCAAATCCTATCAGCCATTTTTTAATTACAGAATAAAAACTGTTATATTAATGTTACTTACTAGAGGTAGTCACATCAAAAAAAATCTTTTAAGCTTAATGTTTTTTTGTTTTTTTTAGAATATATAAATAAGTTTCCATCCATTTAAGTGCATATAAAATTGCATATATGTAATTGATTTGAGTATAGTGTCCTCTCCATCAAATTTATCAAATGTTGATAAATCATTACATGTTTAACCTTTATAAAACATAGTAAAACATATTTTTTAATTCGCCAGACATGATTGAATATATTGCTATCCATTTAAAATGAATAGACACTTTTTTGTTTCAACATAATATATATTAGACATGAAAATGCTCTATTAAAACATAAATAGTTGTAATTCAAGAATGCTTTGAAATATAGACCAATGGTTCTTGTTCGAAAGAACACACTTGTCAAATTATTTTAGAAGTGAAATAAATGATAAAAGTTAAATAAAATAACTTATAGAAGTCTAAGTTCTGAAAATGAAAATGTAAAAATACAATTGCTTATCTTTTATAATATTCTATTGCAATCATGTTTTACTCTTAAACTGCAAGAATGAAAAAAACAAAAAACACCATTCTAAATTTTAGGTTGAAATATTTCAACAATTAGCTTTCAGTAACATTTTGTTTGGGTGCAATACCAAACTTTTTTTAGTAGATGACACTCAGGCTCCATATCTGACGATTTAAGGCTGCCTCAAGTCAACTCACCTTAACAATACAGTAAAGTTATACATTTTGATCAGTTCATTGTTAATTTCACTTCCTGCTATTATATTATTTCATGATATGTATAAAGCTGTTCTGCAGAAAAAAGTTATGTTATACTTCAGCTCTGTTCAGTTCTTATTCAGTAGACTCAGTGCATTTAGATAATACCAATAATACTAAAAAATATAAGGGGTCCTCAATCAAGCTAGTCATAGAATAAAAACAATGGACAAAAAAAATTATGAAAAGCAGATAAACCAGGCAACATAGCTGAAATCATCAAACTAATAGCAACAGTGTGCAATTAAAGACCTATTTAAGTCATTTTAAGCAAAAGAGCTGAAAATCATCACTCTGTTATATTTATAAATTCATAAAGATTTACTGGTTATCAATTTTCTACAATACATGGCGCTATTACCACATTCATGGTGGTGCTGGCTTGAAACTTGAACAGCTTCTTCAAGGCATTGTGCTGATGACCCATACTGAGTTTCGTAACAATTCGCTAATGCGTTCATAAAATACAGCATTTTTGCACAAATTTCAGAATGGCCAATAAAGGAAATTGGATATCATTTGACTCGGCATGCATTAGACCAGCTGCAACAGTGAGCAATTAAAGACCTATTACGATCATTTAAGGCAAAAGAGTTGAAAAATGATATATACAGTCAATAATAAAGATTTAATGGTTTATCACTTTGACTAATATGTGGTGCTGTGACCAAATTAATGTGGTATGGTCAGAGTGAGGTAACAATGACACTCGCTAAGGATATGACTCCCGTGAAAATAAGTCAACCAGATCAAAAGTTATAAGCATATGAAAAAAAAACAACTAGGTGGCGCTGGTTTGAAAGTGCTCAGGCTCCTTCGGGACCATGTGCTGATGACCCATACCGAGTTTCGTAACAATATGCTAATGCGTTCATAAAATACAGCATTTTTGCACAAAATTAAAAATGGCCGACAGCCAAAATGGCTGCTATGGGAAAATTGGATATTATTCGACTCGGCATGATGCCCCTAATCTAACAAGACCAAATTTATGCTTTTTGGACAAACATATCTGAAGCTATAAGCAAAAATAATGGCTATTTTGGCTTTTTTGAATCTCCAGACCAGTAGGTGGCGTTGCGACGAAACTCATCATGTAGGCTCTGGTCTTGCTTGGGATGATTTGTACGAAGTTTGGTGTAAATATGATAAATCATTGCAGAGATACAGCCATGAGTCCAAACTGAGTGCTCTGCGTTAAATTAATTTGCGTGTTTTTTGATAATGGTTGAGTTTATCAAAAAGCTTTTGATAACTTTTTGCCAGAATGGTCTGAAGATGATCTGGTTCAATTTTCATGATAGTCAGACCAACAGCCTAGGACGAGTTCGAAAAAGTAAGTTTTTCGCAAAATTCAAAATGGCGGACAAACCATAAGTCGAAACCTAGCATGTTTGGTATCGTTAGACTCAGCAGGGATTCAGAAGTCTAATTTCATGACTCTTTTGAAAATAAGTTGACCACACCCATATTGATAAGCATTTGAATATTTAATTTTACCACTAGGTGGCGCTGGTGCAAAACTTCTTAGGCTCGTTCAGGGCATCGTGCTGAAGACCCATACCGAGTTTTGTGACGATATGCTAATGCGTTCATAAAATACAGCATTTTAGCACAAAATTCAAAATGGCCGACGGCCAAAATGGCTGATATGGTAATAATGGATATCATTCAACTCGGAATGATGCCCCAAATCTGACATGACCACATTTATGATTTATGGCCAAACCATTCAGAAGTTATTAGCATAAATAGCCATTTTTCATATCTCAGGACCAGTAGGTGGCACTGCGCCGAAACACTGCATGTTGCCTCAAGTCATGCTTGTGATGACATGTACAAAGATTGGTCAGAATACGATAAATCGTTTTGGAGATATAGCCTCAAGTCTGATTTTGCGAGCTCTTCGTCGAATTCATTTGTGCCCTATTCGAGAACGGATGGATCTATCGAAAAGCTTTTGATAACTTTTTGCAGTCATGGTCTGAAGATGATCTGGTCCAATTTTTGTGAAAATCGGAGTAACGGCCTAGGAGGAGTTCGAAAAAGTAGGTTTTTCGGAAAATTCAAAATGGCGGGAAAATTTTCATGACGGAAAATGACGTCATATAGTGCAATCGATTCGTCTTGAGCCAAGGAATCAGAGGAAAAAAGAATTTTGTTTCTAGCCCATACGGTTCAAAAGTTATTAGCATAAACAGAAGTGCAACTTTGGACAGCTGGTGGCGCTAGAGGGATTCAGTTAGAGACTCCAAATTGGCTATGGACACAGTTCAGACTGTCCTCTAACTGTGTGCCAAATTTCACAACTTTTTACCATACGGTTCTATGGGCTGCCATAGACTCCAAGAGCGGAAGAATAATAATAATAAATATAGCTGCAAGCAGCAATTACGGGGCCAAGCAAAAAAGGCACAGCAAGCCAGCCAAGATGGCTGGGAGCATCAGACCAGCTGCAACAGTAAGCAATTAAAGACCTATTAGGATCATTTTAGGCAAAAGAGCTGAAAAATGATATATACAGTCAATAATAAAGATTTAATGGTTTATCACTTTTGATCAATAGGTGGTGCTGTGACCAAATTAATGTGGTATGGTCAGAGTGAGGTAGCAATGACACTCGCTAAGGATATGACTCCCGTGAAAATAAGTCAACCAGATCAAAAGTTATAAACATATGAAAAAAACACTAGGTGGCGCTGGTTTGAAACTTCTCAGGCTCCTTCGGGACCTTGTGCTGATGACTCATACCGAGTTTCGTAACAATACGCTAATGCGTTCATAAAATACAGCATTTTTGCACAAAATTCAAAATGGGCGACAACCAAAATGGCTGATATGGGAAAATTGGATATCATTCGACTCGGCATGATGCCCCTAATCCAACAAGACCAAATTTATGATTTTTGGACAAACATATATGAAGCTATAAGCAAAAATAATGGCTATTTTGGCTTTTTTGAATCTCCAGACCAGTAGGTGGTGTTGCGACGAAACTCAGCATGTAGGCTCTGGTCTTGCTTGGGATGATTTGTACGAAGTTTGGTCTAAATATGATAAATCATTGCAGAGATACAGCCATGAGTCCAAACTGGGTGCTCTGTGTTAAATTAATTTGCGTGTTTTTTGAGAATGGTTGAGTTTATCAAAAAGCTTTTGATAACTTTTTGCCAGAATGGTCTGAAAGATGATCTGGTTCAATTTTCATGATAATCAGACCATGACAGCCTAGGACGAGTTCGAAAAAGTAGGTTTTTCGCAAAATTCAAAATGGCGGATAAACCATAAGTCGAAACCTAGCATGTTTGGTATCGTTAGACTCAGCAGGGATTCAGGAGTCTAACGTCATGACTCCTTTTGAAAATAAGTTGACCACACCCATATTGATAAGCATTTGAATATTTGATTTTACCACTAGGTGGCGCTGGTCCGAAACTTCTCAGGCTTGTTCAGGGCATCGTGCTGATGACCCATACCGAGTTTTGTGGTGATATGCTAATGCATTCATAAAATACAGCATTTTAGCACAAAATTCAAAATGGCCGACGACCTAAAATGGCTGATATGGTAATAATGGATATCACTCGACTCGGCATGATGCCCCTGAATCTGACGTGACCAACATTTATGATTTTATGGACAAACCATTCAGAAGTTATTAGCAATAAATAGACATTTTTCGTATCTCCTGGGCCAGTAGGTGGCGCTGCACCAAAACGCTGCATGTTGCCTCAAGTCATGCTTATGATGACATGTACCCAGTTTGGTCTGAAAACGATAAAGCAATGTGCAGAGATATAGCCATCAAGTCTGATTTTGCGAACTTTTTGTTTAATTCATTTATGAAGTTTTTCAAGAACGGTTTGATTATATCAACAAGCTTTTGATAACATTTTGTTTTGCCAGAATGGTCTCAAGATGATCTGGTTCAATTTTGATGATAATCAGAGTAACAGTCTAGGAGGAGTTCAAAAAAGTAGGTTTTTTCGCAAAATTCAACATGGCGGACAAACCATAAGTCGAAACCTAGCAAGTTTGGTATTGTTGGACTCAGCAGGGATTCTGGAGTCTAAGGATATGACTCATTTGAAAATAAGCTGACCACACTTAAAGTGATAAGCATTTGAATATTTGATTTTACCACTAGGTGGCGCTGGTCCGAAACTTTTCAGGCTCGTTCAGGGCACCGTACTGATGACCCATACCGAGTTTTGTGACGATATGCTAATGCGTTTGTAAAATACAGCATTTTAGCACAAAATTCAAAATGGCCGACAGCCAAAATGGCTGATATGGTAATAATGGTATTCATTCGACTCGGCATGATACCCCGAATCTGACGAGACCACATTTATGATTTATGGACAAACCATTCAGAAGTTATTAGCATAAATAGCCATTTTTCATATCTCCAGACCAGTAGGTGGCACTGCGTTGAAACACTGCATGTTGCCTCAAGTCATGCTTGTGATGACTTGTATGAAGTTTGGTCAGAATACCATAAATCATTTTGGAGATATAGCCTTCAAGATTGATTTTGCGAGCGCTTCATCAAATTCATTTGTGCCCTATTCGAGAAAGGTTCGATCTATCGAAAAGCTTTTGATAACTTTTTGCAGTCATGGTCTGAAGATGATCTGGTTCAATTTTGGTGAAAATCGGAGTAATGCCCTAGGAGGAGTTCGAAAAAGTATGTTTTTTGGATAAATCAAAATGGCGGGAAAATTTTCATGACGGAAAATGACGTCATAGGGTGCATTCAAATCGGCATGAGCCAAGGAATCAGAGGACAAAAGAATTTTGTTTCTAGCCCTTACGGTTCAAAAGTTATTAACATAAACAGAAGTTCAACTTTGCACAGCTGGTGGCGCTAGAGGGATTGAGTTAGAGACACCAAATTGGCTATAAACACAGTTCAGACTGTCCTCTATCAGTGTGCCAAATTTCATAACTTTTTACAATACGGTTCTATGGGCTGCCATAGACTCAAGAGCGGAAGAATAATAATAATAATAAATATAGCTGCAAGCAGCAATTACGGGGCCAAGCACAAAAACGGCACAAGAAGCCAGCCAACATGGCTGGGAGCATCAGACCAACAGCAGCAGTGAGCAATTAGAAAAAAAAGTTATTAGCATTTTTGTCAATTTTGTTATAACTTTTGACCACAAGGTGGCGCTGGTCCGAAACTTCTCAGGCTCCTTCAGGGCATTGTCCTGATGACCCATACCAAATTTATGAATTTTGGTCAAACCCATCAGAAGTTATAAGCAAAAATAGCCATTATTCATATCTCCACTCCAGTAGGTGGCGCTGCGCCGAAACACTGTATGATGCCTCAGGTCATGCTGGTGATGACACGTACCAAGTTTGGTCTGAATATGATAAAGCATTGCAGAGATACAGCTTCAAGAGTCATTTTTGCATCATATCTCAAATGTTTTGCTCTGGTATACGAAAACGGTTTGACTTATCAACTTGAAATCCATAACTTTTTGTCGGCATGGTCTGAAGATGATACGGTTCAATTTTGGTGAAAATCGGAGCAACGGTCTAGGAGGAGTTCGAAAAAGTAGGTTTTTAAAGTAAAACAATATGGCGGACAGGAATTTCAGCTGACTATGGCAAATTTGATATCTTTGTTCTCAGCATGACCCAAGGAATCTACTGAGACCAGTTTCATTACAATTGGTTAATATAGACAAAAGTTATTAGCATTTTTGTAAATTTTGTTATAACTTTTGACCACAAGGTGGTGCTGGTCCGAAACTTCTCAGGCTCCTTCAGGGCATTGTCCTGATGAACCATACCAAATTTATGAATTTTGGTCAAACCCATCAGAAGTTATAAGCAAAAACAGCCATTTTTCATATCTCCACTCCAGTAGGTGGCGCTGTGCTGAAACATTGTATGATGCCTCAGGTCATGCTTGTGATGACACATACCAAGTTTGGTCTGAATATGATAAAGCATAGCAGAGATACAGCTTCAAGAGTCATTTTTGCATCATGCCTCAAATTCGTTGCTCTGGTATGCGAAAACGGTTTGACTTATCGACTTGAAATCCATAACTTTTTGTCAGCATGGTCTGAAGATGATACGGTTCGATTTTGGTGAAAATCGGAGCAACGGTCTAGGAGGAGTTCGAAAAAGTAGGTTTTTAAAGAAAAACAATACAGCGGACAGGAAGTTCAGCTGACTATGGAAAGTTTGATATCTATGTTCTCAGCATGACCCAAGGAATCTACTGAAAACAGTTTCATTACAATCGGTTAATATACTCAAAAGTTATTAGCATTTCTGTAAATTTTGTTATAACTTTTGACCACAAGGTGGCGCAGTGCTGAAACTTCTCAGGCTCCTTCAGGGTATTGTGCTGGGGACCCATACCGAGTTTCGTAACGATACGCTAATGCGTTCGTAAAATACAGCATTTTAGCACGAAATTCAAAATAGCCGACGGCCAAAATGTCCGATATGGGAAAATTGGATATCATTTGACTCGGCATGATACCCCGAATCCAACAAGACCAAATTTATGATTTTTGGACAAACCCATCAGAAGTTATAAGCAAAAATATCCATTTTTCATATCTCCGCACCAGTAGGTGGCGCTGAGCCGAAACACTGCATGGTGCCTCAGGTCATGCTTGTGAAGACATGTATCAAGTTTGGTCTGAATATGATAAAGTGTTGCAGAGATACAGCCTTACTTCTATTTTCGCAAGCGCTACGTACAATTCGTTCGTGTGTTTTTCGAAAACGGTTTGAGCAATCGACTTGAATTCCATAACTTTTTGTCACCATGGTCTGAAGATGATCTGGTTTAATTTTCATGAAAATCGGACTAACGGCCTAGGAGGAGTTCGAAAAAGTAGGTTTTTCAGAAAATTCAAAATGGCGGAAAAATTTTCATGACGGAAAATGACGTCATATGATGCAATCGATTCGTCTTGACCCAAGGAATCATAGGAAAAAAGAATTTTGTTTCTAGCCCTTATGGTTCAAAAGTTATTAGCATAAACATAAGTGCAACTTTGGACAGCTGGTGGCGCTAGAGGGATTGAGTTAGAGACTCCAAATTTGCTATGGACAAAGGTCATTCTGTCCTCTAACTGTGTGCCAAATTTCACAACTTTCCCGCAAGCGGTTCTATGGGCTGCCATAGACTTCAAGAGCGGAAGAAGAAGAAGAATAATAATAAGCGTACGGAACGCCAACAATAACAATAGGTGCCTAAGCACCTTCGGTGCTTGGCCCCTAATAATAATAATAATAAGAAAACTAACGGAAACAATAGGTGCCTCCGCACCTTCGGTGCTTGGCCCCTAATAATAATAATAAGAAAACTAACGGAAACAATAGGTGCCTCCGCACCTTCGGTGCTTGGCCCCTAATAATAAGAAAACTAACGGAAACAATAGGTGCCTCCGCACCTTCGGTGCTTGGCCCCTAATAATAATAATAATAAGAAAACTAACGGAAACAATAGGTGCCTCCGCACCTTCGGTGCTTGGCCCCTAAAAACTAACAATAACAATAGGTGCCTAAGCACCTTCGGTGCTTGGCCCCTAACTATTCAGAACAAAGTGACAGACTTTCCTGCAGTTAGATTACATTGTACTGGCAAGTTTTGCAGGACCGAGCACCTTTAACATTTATATTATAATATGATGTTTCTGAAAGGTTTGATACACCATTGTGTTGTTTGTGATCCTCCATCAGCAGCTGCAGTATCTCTCAGCTGTATCAGTGCATCACTGTGACGTCTGACTGACCGAGGTTTTTGTACCACTCTTTATCACTGTGTCAACACACCTTTACTGTTGATCCAGTGTTCACTCAGACAGTAATAATCTCCTGTATCTTCAGTCTGGACTCCACTGATGGTCAGAGTGAAATCACTGCCAGATCCACTGCCACTGAGTCTAGATGGAGTTATAGTATAACGGCTTGTTGCTAAATATATGAGGAGTTTAGGAGTTTCTCCAGGTTTCTGTAAGTACCAGGCTAAGTAATCACCATCATACACTCCACTGCTGGTTTTACAGTTGATTCTGACTTCTTGTCCTGAATGAACTGATATTGATGGACTCTGAGTTACAGTCTCTACACTCTGAAAGAAAGAACAAAAAGAAGACAAATATAATTGTAAATTCTAAAATTATCTCAAATTATAAACCTTTAATATTTCAAGAGAATAATTGTGGAGCTGCATTACACAAACCTTGAGCAAACAGTGTGAGAGTCCAGATGAAGAAGGTGATTGTGTTCATTGTTGTTCTTTTGTCTTGTGTGAAGATTGTGGCCTGTTCTGCTCTCAGTCATGAAGTGTTAAACTCACAGCCAGGGATGGGCAAAAAATACATCAAAATGTATCTTAAAATAAAATACCAAATACCTTAATTTTAAATATATCAAAATAAAATACAAAATACAGCAGCCATAACATGTATCAAAATAAACTACTGTATTTTTGTATTTTGAAAATACTACAAAATACTTTTACAAGGGAGCATGAAATGTCTTCACAAACCTTCCATCAGCTGGTCTATTTGATTGATCCCTTCAACATTACACTGACTCAGTTGATTTAAGTACACAATCTTTGATAGCAACAGCTTTTCTTTTCGAGTCATGCAATAAATCTAACAAATGCAACTAGTTAAAGGAACAAATATGTAGGATTTTTAGATTAAAATATTCAAAAACCACTAAAACAATGTTATATTTTTTGTTGACTTGTGTACTTACATTATCCCAAATGTTTCCAAGAAATTCTAAATCCAGAGAAATAAGCAATTTTAACCAGGACACACACTGTGCCCGTGTGTCACCAATCAATGACATCATTACCCTCAATTTCCTGTTTTATTTTGTCGAAAAACCATGGAAACATCAAAGACACTTTAGTACTGTATATTTGTCACAACTGCACTGCCTGCACCATTGGACACGGACACTTATGCCACGCCCACTCGTTCACAATCACCGGAATTCTGATCACCTGTGCATCATCACCAGAGCCACATATAAGCACGCCACACTCAACCACTCGCTGTCTGGTCTTGAACCTCACCCTGACTGTTACCTGCGTCTACTAACCTGTGGATTACTTACCTGTTCCGATCTACCGCATCGTCCTCATCTCCTGCCTCGTCTCCATCGTCTTCCTCGCCCTCCCCATCTACAAAGGAAAGGTTATCATCCATAAAGTGTTCTACGTGTCAAGATATCCTCCTGTGTTCAGCTTGTGTCCGATACCTCTGTTTAATAAACTGTTTCACTTTGCACTTACCTCTGTGTCCTCGTCTGCGTCTGACAGAAGACCAGACCGTATGCAGAGCTCTCCGGACACAGGCAGGGACCACACCGCTGACCCATTTACTGCCCTGGTTCAAGCTGTACGGTCCTCACTGATGCATAACACCAACCCTTCACCACCAGCGGCTAGCACGACCGTACAGCCATCACCATCACCTGCGGCACGCGTCACTTCCTCAGCTGCCTCTGCGAGTCCCATGGCCTGACCAGCGACATACAGTGGCGCGGCGGAGGATTGCAGCGGGTTTCTGTTACAGTGTTCACTATACATGGAAGCGAACTCCCACCTGTTACAACATGAGAGAGGCCGAGTGGCATTCATCATCTCCTTGCTCTCAGGACGAGCACTGCAATGGGCGCAGTCCTTGTGGGAATTGAATGCTCCGGTCACTGGCTCTGTTTCCGCCTTCTGTGATCATTTAAAGGAAGTCTTCCGTCAACACGCTGCCGAAATGTCTATTCATGACCAACTCTTCAACATTCGTCAAGGAAAGAGAGAAACCGCTAGTTCATATGCTTTACGTTTCCGCACGTTGGCATGTATTAGCAGTTGGAATGAAACCACCCTCATCACTGCATTCCGCCATGGCTTCCGAGATGAGGTAAAACAACTAATCGTAGTTTATGAAGATTCCTTGGGTCTTGAGTTATTAATCCAGAAAATGGTCCGAGTATCACAACGTCTATCAGCCTGTGGTATCACCGCGCCAAAGACTGAATGCACGTCGCCAACGCTGCCTAGTCGACCTCAGGATCACCACGATACAGGGAAAGCCACTGGGCCGAGGTCGTGTCTGCCATTTCTCCCCCACACTTACTCTCCGCATCGGTCATCTGCATGAGGAGATCGTCACATTCATGGTGCTGGAGGAGTCAACCGCTGACATCATCCTGGGACGCCCGTGGTTAAACCTGCATCAACCCCACATTCACTGGTCCTCTGGCGAAATCCTCAAATGGAGTGAAAACTGCTTCCAGAACTGTATAACTCGTTCAATTAAAGTTAAACCCAAATCCTCTCCAGTTTACCAACAGCTTCCAGTGCAGTCTACATCTGTGGAAAGTCCTGACACCCACGTCAGCGTAACCATTCCTCCAGCTTACCAGGCGTTCCAGGATGTCTTCAGTAAGGGGTTGGCTACCAAACTTCCACCTCATCGGCCATTGGACTGCGCCATCGACCTCCTGCCTGGGGCTACCTTACCCAAAGGCCGCATCTATCCACTGTCCATCCCGGAGCAGCAGGCCATGGAGGAGTACGTGCACGAAGCGCTCCAACAAGGGTTCATAAGACCATCTACCTCCCCTGCCGCTTCGAGCTTCTTCTTCGTGGCAAAAAAGGACGGAGGCTTGCAGCCGTGTATTGATTATCGTCATCTCAACTCCCAAACCATTAAATTCAGTTATCCCCTTCCTCTGGTCCCTGCAGCCCTTGAGCAACTCCGAGGTGCCACCATCTTCTCCAAGCTCAACTTAAGAAGCGCCTATAACCTCATTCGCATCTGGAAGGGTGACGAGTGGAAAACCGCCTTCATCACCCCTTCCGGGCACTACGAGTACCGGGTGATGCCGTATGGGTTGTCCAACTCACCTTCCGTCTTCCAGAACTATATGAACGAAGTCTTCCGTGAATTCCTGAACAAGTTTGTCGTCGTCTACATAGATGATATACTCATCTACTCTCGAGACATGAGAGAGCACGAAGAGCATGTACTCCAAGTCCTCCAAAAACTCTGTGAACATCATCTGTATCTCAAGTTGGAGAAGTGTGAATTCCATACCACCTCAGTCCAATTTCTAGGATACATTATTGACAACCACGGCGTCAAGATGGATCAGAGGAAGGTGGACACCATTCTTCACTGGCCGTTACCCAACACCATCAAGGAACTACAGAGATTCCTGGGATTTGCCAACTTCTACCGACGCTTTATCCACAATTACAGTCTGCTCAGCTCACCTCTCACCTCCCTGTTAAAAAACCGGCCCAAGTCTCTGTCGTGGAACACCTCTGCCAAAGAAGCCTTCCATCAGTTGAAGCTCGCCTTCCAGTCCGCTCCGATCCTGGTCCATCCAGATCCAAACCACCAGTTCATCGTTGAGGTGGATGCCCCCTCTACCGGAGTCGGAGCGGTGCTGTCACAGCGACGGAGGAACCCTCACGACTCCATCCATGCACCTTCTTCTCGAAGAAGCTATCCCCGGCGGAGCAGAATTATGATATTGGTAATCGGGAACTCCTAGCTATCAAGCTCGCCCTGGAGGAATGGAGACATTGGCTGGAGGGAGCTAAACACCCCTTTGAAGTAATCACCGATCATCGGAACCTCGAATATCTCAGAGATGCCAAACGGCTCAACCATCGCCAAGCTAGATGGGCCTTATTCTTCACACGCTTCAACTTCAAGGTCACGTATCATCCTGGAGACCAAAACAATAGAGCTGATGCTCTATCTCAACTATATCAAGCGGATCCTGAACCTGAAAACCCCGAGACCATTCTCCCTCCAGCCATGCTCGTCAGTCCCATTCAGTGGGCCATCCATCAACAGATCCAACTGGAGAACACCCAAAACCCTGCTCCGTCGGGAGGTCCAGAGGGGCGCCTGTATGTACCACCTAACCATCGCATTCCCCTCTTGGACTTAGCTCATTCCTCACCGGGCTCTGGACAACCAGGCAGGAGAAGGACCCTCTCGCTCCTACGTCAGCGCTACTGGTGGCCCTCCATGCCTCAAGATATCTCCCGATACGTCAAGGGGTGCTCAGTCTGTGCCATTG
The DNA here is from genome assembly GCF_018812025.1 of Megalobrama amblycephala. Lineage (NCBI taxonomy): Eukaryota > Metazoa > Chordata > Actinopteri > Cypriniformes > Xenocyprididae > Megalobrama > Megalobrama amblycephala. The sequence goes on from NC_063058.1 coordinate 3,729,488, forward strand.
CGGATACTCCTAGGAGATTGCCTGAGGAGAAGCTAGTGCCTCTGCCCATCCCAGAATGCCCTTGGACTCACATTGTGGTGGATTTCATGACAGATCTCCCCCTATCTCAAGGATTCACCTGTGTCTTGGTCGTCGTGGATCGCTTCTCGAAATCATGCAAGCTCATTCCCCTCAAAGGGTTGCCTACCGCTCTGGAAATGGCGGAGGCACTCTTCCTACGCATCTTCCGTCACTTTGGACTCCCTGAGGACATTGTATCCGACCGTGGACCCCAGTTCATATCCCGAGTCTGGTCAGCCTTCTTCCGCCTCCTAGGAGTATCCGTCAGCCTATCCTCCGGGTACCATCCTCAAACAAATGGCCAGACAGAGCGCAAGATCCAGGAAATCGGGAGATTCCTGAGGGTTTACTGCCATCGGAACCAGGATTGTTGGAGCCAATATCTACCCTGGGCCGAGTACGCCCAGAACTCCCTCCGGCAGTCCACCACAGGGCTCACCCCGTTCCAGTGCGTCCTGGGATATCAGCCTCCTCTCTTCCCATGGTCGGGTGAACCCTCGGAGGTCCCAGCGGTAGATCATTGGTTCCGACAGAGCGAGAGGGTCTGGGACTCAGCTCACGTGCAACTCCAGCAGGCAGTCCGGAGACACAAGGCACAAGCTGATGTCAGGAGAGGACCCACACTGCAATACCAACCTGGGCAAAAGGTTTGGTTATCCACCCGGGACATCCGTCTCCGGCATTGTGTGATTGATTTAAATACTCTCCTCCCATAAGTTTTGCATCTGAAAGGGAAACTCGTAAAGATGCATATGCAATAAGGTCAGCTGCAAACACAACTCAGTCCACGTGTTTTCAGTGCTAATTTTATACTGCGTGTCTTTAGTAAATCCCGACAGTGTTTTATTAACGCCAAAAGAGGGTTTGCGTTGGCACAAGCTGTTAGCAAATCTGGCCCTAGGTCTTTTTGTTTGAATCTCGTTTTCTTGATTTATCGTGAGTACCATGTTTTACCATGACTAATATCAATCTAGCTTACTGCAGTGTGCAACAAGTGTCTCATAGCAGCCGCTGAGCGAATGCACAGAGTAGCACTATACCAACTTTCAACACTCAAATGCATCTAATATGATAAGGAGTGCTGCTTTACCCTACGTGCACATGACCAGAAGCGGAAGCGGCAACTGTGGCATAATAAAAGATCCGCTGCTGTCGAGCTGTGTGTCGCACTCATCTCTCATTAGTAATCGCTCCAGTGGGCTTGTTAATGCTCTCACAGCATTCGGTCCTGCTCTACTTATTGTAACGTTAATAATCTCATCCATGAACATGATTTCTGCCTGAGTCCCATCGGCTGTAGACGTGAAGACAACACCTCCCATGATTCCGTGAAATCAAGGTGTCAACGAGCTTCGCATTTGTTTTGAATTAGCGATCTTTAGAGTCGTAAATTTACATATTGTGGTTTTAACAGATCAAATATTTACATATCCCTGTGATCTCCCAGATGAAGGTTAGTTTTAAAGTAACCAACAATATAATGTTTGCAAATTACTCCTAATATATGTATTCTAATTTAATGTATCCTAATTTAGTTACTTTGTGTTTGGTAATGAAGGGCCTACTTTGCATCAGCAACACTGACTCAATGACTCATTTATAAGAAGACAACTGATGGCACCTGTATTCATAGCAACTAGTTTTTAACCAATTAATCATTTGACTGTTAATCATAAATATAGGGGGCTGCTGCTGCTCATTTACATTCTCACTAATGTTATTTTTAGTTAGTTCAGTAGTTTTATTTTTACTCTGAATACTGAGACACTGAGTAAGTGCAGATGAACGTCCATCCCATGTAGGAGGAGACGTTTTCGTGACTTTGCACACCATTCCCTAAAAGTTCTCTAAAGGTGACGGAAATCCTGACACTTTACAGAGCGTGAGGGACGTTCCTGAAACATCCTCTTTTGGTTATGAAAGTGCTGCAGTTCAAGTTTCCTTATATGACTTTAGGGGGACATTTCATATTGGTTATTCTATGGTCACATATGAACGTTACAAAGAGGACATTTGGGACATCAACAGAACGTTCCCATACAGTTCCCTGTTAGTCAGATGGGGATGTTTCATTCAGGACTGTGTTGCTGCTGACTCATTTGGAAACGTTGTTTAAGAAGCACCCATTTCACCTATAAGTGAATTGAAAATTTCTCATAAAAATAATAAAAAATAAATTACAATCAAATAGTAAATCATTACTATCTTTCCCTATAGACCTTATGCGCCAGAGAAACGCACCATCATCCTTATGATATTGTTTTTTAACTTCCGTTTTTGTGGTAGCTCTGTATATTTCTATGGCATCGCTAAGAGTAATTAGCTGGTGAAGTGGATTTACTTGTTGTAAAGTTAATGAAAGTTATCATGAGCATTGTTATGTTCAAAGCAGATGTCTTAACAAATGTCAGTAGACCGGGAAGATTTGAAAAAGAGCAGTATGTAAGATCGCTGGGGAAATACGAACTGAAAGTAAAAAGACAACGAGCACAGCGCTGAAAAAGGGCAGGACTACATAAGGTCTATGTTTTTGGACCACTGGATACCTGGTGTTTCTTTAAACCAATTAAAAAGGTCTTGGGCGGCATTTATGCCCAAATTCCACGTTTTTCCTCAGGCAGCCTATTTACATCGGTGCAGCATTGAAAGTCATTGTTTTAAATATTAATATTATGTAAAGTAGGTTTATCGCACAATAATCCATTACTACATACTCATGCACAGTAGGTGGCGCTATGCACCTAATAAGTCATGATTGCAATCCACCAAAAAATAAAAAAATAAATTAAAAAAATAAAGAAGAAGAAGAAGAAGAAGGAAGCCATTGGCTGTGTCCGAAACCACCTACTCAATTTCAATAAGTACTTAAAGGGATAGTTCACCCAAAAATGAAAATGTGATGTTTATCTGTTTACCCCCAGTGCATCCAAGATGTGGGTGACTTTGTTTCTTCAGTAGAACACAAATGATGATTTTTAACTCTAACTGTTGCTGTCTGTCAGTGGTATAAAGCTTGTGAATGGTAACACAATCTATAAGAGTCAAAAAAACATGCTTAGACAAATCCAAATTAAACCCTGCAGCTCATGACGACACATTGATGTCCTAAGACACGAAACGATCGGTTTGTGCGAGAAACCGAACAGTATTTATATATTTTTTTACCTCTAATACACCACTATGTTCAACTGCGTTCAGCACTCGGTTAGTGAGGTCTGATCGCGCTCTGACAACAGCAGTGATGTCTGGCACTCATTGAAGTATAAGGGTGAGACATCACTTTTGTTGTCAGAGCGTGATCAGACCTCACTAACCGAGTGCTGAACGCATATTTATATTATTATATTATTGATTAATCACCTATTATTGTTATTTATTATTTACACACACTGTAAACACCTTCGCCTGTCTTTGACATCCATCATGTCCCTCACTGCTGCTCTTCTCAATGGGGACATCGTTGATCCAGTGGATGAGGAAGACCATGATGATGATGGACCCCTGAACCCCACAACCTTGAAACAAGAGTGGGAGGAGATGTGCGGGACAATCTGGCTGCCGCTGTGTCTGCTGCAAACATTCATGTGCTCTCCATCAGCATGACTAGCTGTAAAACATTTAAACTGATTAAAACATTTTACTTTTTACATTCTGTTTCTTGCCGTATTTCATTTCATATTTTTACAATTACATGCAAATTTTTGTTGTAGCTTTATTACTTTTGTGGTGTAGTGGGCTAAACCACTGAGCTGGTCAGCAGAAGGTTTGCTGGTTCGATCTCTGCAGCGTCTCCACCAGTATGTCCTTGATCAAGACACTTTACTCCAGGTTACTCCAGCGGGATCATCCCTGTAATAAGAGCACTGTAATTCCCTTTGGTCTTGCAGGTCCTGCTCCACTACAAAAGCTCTGCAGCAAACATACAGACATCAAGAATCAGAAAATTGCTGTAATAACTCTGTTTGAAATTACAATAATTAAAATAAACTACAAACATTTAAACACATTTTTTATTCATTTCTGTAGTATACTCACTCAAAGCCTTTGATGGCATCATTCCTTTGCAAAGCTTCTGCGGAGAGAGCAGTTGCTAGCGGCCAAGTTCAAACTAGATGGACATTTCACATTTATTAAAAGGCATTTTGCCACTTAAATATTTATGGAAGTAAGATATATTGATATGAGATGAAACTCTTTTAAAACTGTACCTGTTATCTTATAATCCAACAGTGCACAAAACAATAGTCGCAAAATGGCAGCAGCTGCATTTGTATGAAACAAGAGAGAACAGGTCAGCGATACTGGATGACAAATAACTGTACACAAAATATTGATTTGACTGAGTTTTAATATTTTATTAGTGCACCAAGCAAAACTTTGACGAGAAAAAAAAAAAAAAAAAAAAAAAAAAAAGAAAAAACGTTCCCAGCCAGCGCTGCTGACTTCAGTAACCCGGATGAGCCTGTGTTATCTGTTTTCAGTGGTTGTTTTCGGGGAATAACATACCTCTGGATGGCGCAATTGACCAATCAGAATCAAGTATTCCAGCCGTGTAATAAACTTAAAATAATGTTTTGTTAACTTTAAAAAAAAAAAAAAAAAATGGACATTTTACCGTTCTTGGACCGTTACAAGTCAACATTCATAAAATGTTATATTATTAACAAAATGTAGGTCAAAAGAACATTGCAGGAACGTTATGCTAACCTTAAGATAACGTTCCAGCAATGTTAAGCAAACTGGACATTTCCACATTTTTAGAACATTTCAAATCACCGTTCCCACAACCAAAACCGAACGTTTGGAAACATAACTTAGTTATCTGGGGATGTGTCCAGTGTGTCTGGATCTGTTCAGCGATCCTCATCTGCTGCCATAAGTTATTACTACATATGAACTTCTTTACAAACATTTTTTAATGGATTTTCTTGTGGATGAGATGGAGCAGATAGTAAAAGAAAAACATCATCAAGTGTCCAGCATGCATGCGGTCTTTCAGTTTGGTTAAACCGTTCTCATGTGTGCTGGACACTTGATTTTCTTTCTCTATCTGCTCCATTTCATCCATGAACAAACTCTTTAACTCTTGTGCGGTGATCAAAACCCTTTGCCTAATTTGGTGTTCGGGTCAAAAATTATGACCTTTTAAAATTGCTTGTATGTCTCTCAGTTCACTTTATGTCTAAACATTGGATTCAATCTTTTTTGTCAGCTTGTTTTCTTTCGATAGCACAGGTTTTGTATTTCTTTTTGGATCTGGCTGATTGCAGGCCTCATTACTCTGAACTTATGCACCTCAATTGTTGACTGAAAAAAAAAATTTAAGGGTAATTTTGGCAAAACTGAATTAAATTTTTTAATATATTCTTTACAATTTTTTACACTAGTGTACTTTAATGTGTAACTAGGCTTGTTTTGAAATTATTTTATTTGGTACAAAATGGCACAAATTCACACTTGTGGTGTTGCAGGTCAAAGATGACCAGCCTACATAAATTGCTCATGAACCTCTCTATATGCCATATTGTCACCAATATTTGACAACTTATTTTCTTTCATTGAGCATCATAATAGCTGCTCCAGTACAGTGACATTGGTGTAATATTCAGTTCTCATTATTGTCCTTCAGTCTCAGATGCTTCAGTCACCATCATTTGAAAGATCACTTGAAAGATACTTTTTTAATAAACATTTTCAGACAGCTGCAGGGCATTAGTCCATAATAAACTGACAATGAGAAACCCAAAGACTGAAAGATTTGTCAGATTTTATTGTAAAAGCAAGAGAATTTCACTAAAATGACTATTACTATGAATCAGAAGTCAACTTAACTAGGCCCAAATGCTCCTGTCTACAGTAATGAACCTTATAATCACATATTTTGTAAATGCATATAGTAAACTTGATCCCCATTAATATGCAGATTTCTCATGATGGAGCAACAGTTACTAATGAGATCAAGTATTGAAGTGTTTTAACAGCAATAAAAGTACAATATGTGTAACTTATGAACATTTGAGAACTAAAATTGAGATTTCATCTGTGTACTTAAATTAATAATTTGTCCAAAACTTAAAACCTTTTCTTTATCCACATCATTCCAAACCCAGTTTACCTCGATTTAATTCTTCCCAGGGAAGAAAAAAAAAAAAAAAAAAAAAAAAAAAAAAATATATATATATATATATATATATATATATATATATATGAGTTACTGTCGCTGAATAATGACGAAAATTATAGCTTTGTATTAGACTTGGATAAAATTTCATTAAACACTTTATAAAAATCCACTTATTTCAAAGTAAATTTTTTCGAAAAATATGTAGTTCTACAAACAACAGAAGCTCTTTAATGAGAAGTTGGGTGGCTCTTAAAAGAGCCTTTGGGTCGCTGAGAGTCTCGGTTGAATCTCTACTTGGAGCTGGTGTACTTGGTGACGGCCTTGGTGCCCTCGGACACGGCGTGTTTGGCCAGCTCTCCGGGCAGCAGCAGACGCACGGCGGTCTGGATCTCTCTAGAAGTGATGGTGGAGCGCTTGTTGTAGTGAGCGAGACGAGACGACTCACCGGCGATGCGCTCGAAGATGTCGTTGACGAAAGAGTTCATGATGCCCATCGCCTTGGAAGAGATGCCGGTGTCAGGATGAACCTGCTTCAGGACTTTGTAGACGTAGATAGCGTAGCTCTCCTTCCTGGACCGCTTGCGCTTCTTTCCTCCCTTACCGGCGGTCTTCGTGACGGCCTTCTTGGAGCCCTTCTTAGGCGCGGACTTTGCTGGTTCAGGCATGATGCTTTTTGAACGCAAACTTCACAAAGCAATGTGAGGACAGAAGCGACCCAGAGGTATTTATTCACCGCCCTATGCTAATTTTCAAAGAGATACAGGAATTATCTGATTGCCTCTTTTAATAGACCAAACCCATAAACTCGTATTTCATTGGACAACTCAAAGCATCACGAGCGGAATAAGAGCCAATCACATGCGCCGCCGCCAACCGCTCAAAGTTTGAACTACACCCTGACTGTTTCCTTTGTTTCGTTTCCCGCTCTTTTTATGATTAGTTTGAGAAAATAAGCGATTCTAGACAAATATTGTGAAACATCGTGTGATTTTAAAAGCCCTTTAGACCCATTGAGGGAGTGTTGGAGGAAAGAGACCATTATCAGTCAGACATACTTTAAACAATTAAAACAGTTTTTCCTCGAGACTTCATTGATTCATGAATCTGTTGAAACTACACGAATAGATACAAGCCCATTTGTGTAAAACAAATACCAGTTTCGTTAATGTTTTCTGCATTTTCATCTCTTGATAACTTTAGTCCCATTCTGATCTAATTTAAAGTTAGTTATATTTTTAAACATTGTGTAATATTACAAAAGGTCTTTTGTGCGCCACTTAAACCAACATATTCTAGGTATCATCGTTAAAGAGAACTAAAAGAAAAGATACTGATAGTCCCGATATTTTATTGTGAAACAGTTTATATTTTGTAACATTTTTCTGAATCAAAGAAACAAAGCATTTTATCAATAAGATTTCACTGGCTCTTTATGTGAGAGAGTGGGTGGCTCTTAAAAGAGCCGTTGGGTTGGTGTAGTTGTTCCTGGTTTCAGAAGTTTATCCTCCGAAGCCGTACAGAGTGCGTCCCTGTCGCTTCAGCGCGTACACAACATCCATGGCGGTCACGGTCTTTCTCTTGGCGTGCTCGGTGTAGGTGACGGCATCGCGGATGACGTTCTCCAGAAACACCTTCAACACTCCGCGGGTCTCCTCGTAGATCAGACCGGAGATGCGCTTGACACCGCCACGGCGAGCGAGACGACGGATGGCGGGTTTGGTGATTCCCTGGATGTTATCGCGCAGAACTTTACGGTGACGCTTGGCGCCTCCTTTTCCGAGCCCTTTACCGCCTTTGCCTCTTCCAGACATGTTTAACACAACTCTTATCAAGCGACGATAAAGAATGGTAGACGAGTGTTACTAGGAGGCCTTTTACATTTGCTTACAGGACCTGAGAGAAAGCAGCACCGCGTCACAAGGCGCAACACGCCCCTCCCCTCAATATAGTTCGAGCACAAAACACTGTGATTTCACCCTAACACTGATCTAACGAGGCCTGTGCTTTGTTTAGTATGAAAAATTAAGTTTTATAAGATTTATTTGACAAAGATAATATTATAACATTGTGATATCATATACAGAGATACTGAAAGACAATGAAATGTGACAGTTTAGTATATTTATTAGACAGTTCAGATATATTTGGGTCATTTTACAGAAATGGCCAGTTTTGGTATGACAAAATGTCTTAAAATGTATTTATTTTTCTAACATTTAAACTTAGACCACATTATTATATTACACTTTGACTTTATGAATACACATAAATGACAGCTTAAAGATTTTTTTTTTGTGTGTGCATTTATTTAAAGATCGCATGTACCTTTTTTTTGTCACTGGTGTTACCTTACTTCTCTGGTATTTTTAAACGTTTTTATGAAATGTTATTTCTCAATTTTTTCCATACATGCGGTAAGAGTTACAGAATAATAATGATAATGCAAAAAATAAGGAGATTATGTTTTTTTTTTTTTTTTTTAATCAGGTTAGTTAAAAGTGTGATTGAATGATGTTAATTGAATTGCACAACCATGTATTTGCTATAACAATGAAAATATTTGAAAAACTGTTATAAACAAGTAATGACGCAATCCTTTACATCTTAAAAACAGTATTATTGTGAAATATTACAATTGGAAAAAAAAAAAAAAAAAACTTTTCTATTTTAATATACTATAGTAAAGCAATAAGCCCCAATCAATAAGACTCTGCTTGCGACATGGCTAACAACGCTCCTTAACTGTTTAAATTCACTGCAAACCATGGCTTCACGGGGCTTATTGTTTTTATTAAACATTTATTCCATATACGTAGTAAGGTTTCACAACAAAAACAGAGAAAAAAAAAAAAGTGTAATGATATAAATAAAATAGTATTCTTCCACCAAACAATGTAGTTCCTCAGAAGCAGTTGTGGTTCCTACAAAGTGGTTTCCGACCAGCGTAAACAAAGGTGCAGGTTTGTAGTGTAATTTACAACAGCTTAGAACATGAGTCAACCAATCAGAAGCAAGGATCGGAACTACCTGTTTTATAAAATATAATTTATGTAATGCAAAGCTGAATTTTTATCAGTCTTCGGTGTCAGATGATCCTTCAGAAATCACTCTAATATGCTGTTTTATTATCAATGTTGGAAACAATTGTGCTGCTTACTTTTACACTTTTAAGGATTAATTGATTTAAAAAACAAAAACAATAAAACAGTATTTACTTAAAATGTAAACCTTTGAAACGCTATACAGTTGTCACGGTGTACGTAATAGAGAAGGCGCAATACGACGAGCTTAAAAAGTAAAGAGTCTTTAATTGTAATCCACATAAGAGTAATCTACAGAGAGAAGGCAGGAACAATCATACACATCAAAGTAACCTTGTAGACTGAAAAAGACGCATGAACACAACCAAACTATAAAGGACACTAATGAATTACACACAGGTGACGGGAAAGATGATAATGACAGGAACTCCAAATAAGGGCAGACAAATGGGAGAAACCAAACAGAGAGTCACAGGGGGGTTACAACAGTACTGTTCAAAAGTTGTGGTCAGATTTTTTTTCTTTCTTTTTGTTATGAAAGAAATTAATACTTTTATTTAGCATGGATGTTTCTTTGATAAAAGTATAGACATAAGTAAAGACTTATATTGTTAGAAAAAAAATCTATTTTTAATAAATTATGTTCTTTTTAAATGTAAATTAATCTATGAATTCTAAAAAATATATATATATATATAGCAGGTTCCAAAATAAGCACCGCAACAATCACCATTCACAAATCACCATGCCTGCCTATTTTAATGTATATTAAAATAGAAAAGCATAATTTTAAATATATGTTATTTCTCAATAGTACCTTTTTATTTTGATTAAATAAATGCAGGCATGCATTAAGCATAACATACTTATTTGAAAATGTTAAAACTAGTAATGTTCCCAGACTGGTACTGTGTTTGCAAAGTATTTCAGAGAAGCCTCCAATTAAACGGTTATTTGCTGTATTTACAGCCTGCTTAAATTTATTTAGCAGAATTTCTCCTCTAAATTGAATTTAAATATGATACATTTTCTACTGCAATGCATAGTGTAGTGTAGGGGAATTACAGTTAAGACTCAAGAACCACTGACTGAAAACCAGGAGTCAGAGATGCAGTTAATTGAAGAATTGTTATTAGATTTTTTTTTTTTTTTTTTAATCAGCATATATCAGCATTAATACTCACAAGGAGCTTGTGTTGTGGCATGCACTGTTTCTCTCATTTAAGAAGTCTCTCTAACAGATATGTCTCTATCTGAGTTTTATTCAGCTACCGAAAGTGTATACCTTTGTCCATAATAGGGATTTCCTGTATGAATGAAACATTATATTACAGGTATGTAGTCACTAATCTCACAACACCTTTCTGTTCAAATATTCTGGGTAAAAATAGGAATGATAATAATATTTCTCTCTGAGTTTTTCTCTCTTTCTCAGTGAATGCATTCCATTTTCTGACAATTTTTTTTTTTTTTTTTTTTTTTTTTTTTTGACAAAGATCATAATGATAATTTATTTCATAATAAATCCGTATACCTTTCTAAACATTTACAGTTAGCCCTCCTGCATGTTAACAGGTAATTTTGCAGTTTTCTGTAAATATACATTGGTAACCGTTAACAATAATTACTGTTTTGTTTAATGTTTTTATTTAGTAATAACAATATCAGAATTTGTCATATGGATAAAAACAACACTCTGGCCAAATTGTGCAGCCCTACAAACAGGCAAAATAAACTCTGTGTTCTTTATCATTTTTGGTAAAAAAAAAAAAAAACTTTCTTGTTACAGTTCAGATTTTATTGCTACGGTTTAGATTTTGGAATTCAGTTAATATTGCCTCTGGCAATCAAAAATCCTGGCAGGTGGGTCAAAATGGGCCTGCCAAAATAATACCCCCCTATATACTCCATCTGTCCATGCAGATAAAATGAAATATATAATTATACATACAGAACTGCTATTATATGTATATCATAGGTATAACTCTTAAAATCCAGGCACGTGGGTGAAAATGTCCCTTTCCAAATAAAACATATGCATTATTTTAGTGCATAATTTTATTGGAATATCATACATGTTTCAGTGGAAATTAACCCATTATTTGAATTTGCTTTGGAACATAATATTACATTAAGGCTCATACTGAATACAGTAAGCTAATGTGTATTATTTTTTTTAATTTTTTTTCATCATTACACAAAAAGAGGTTTGTATTGATAATTTAAATTTATTTTGTAAAGCGTAACACGTTAATGTAAAATTCAACCAGTACATAGTGGGTCTGTCTAAGAAGACAAAGAAAGAAAAAAAAAAAAGAGAGAGAGAAATGGGAGAAACTCTATCTCAGCGTCAACAAAATATATGCTATGCAACGTACATTCTCCAGTCTCGTTTACGATTAGGTTTGAATAGCAATGAATCACATTTCTGAGTTTACACTGCCATCTACAGGAAACTGCATTAAGTGTTCATCAAATCGAACGTTTGGAGTTTGGATCAGTGAAACATTCACCTAAATTTCCGTGTTTTAACTGCCATCTACAGGAAACACAACAGTACTGTCCGCGTGCACGCGAAGAGGGGGTAGTCTGCAGCTGGGGGGTCGGAATTGGGCACAGCACATGTTCTTAATGCCCACTTTATTTGTGTAATACTGATGATCTTCAAATATACACGTTCTCCCAGAGTTAATTTAATGTTCACAATATCAAGCAAGAGCATTGCGGAATTACAATTGTCAATTTAAAATACTTTATTGGCATGATTGTGATCTGAATTGACAACTTTTGTGTGGGAAAGTTAGACAAAGAGTCAAAGGCGGTTCTGGTGATGGGAAGGATTCAAATTTGGAGCAAACTTTAGCCAGTCAATTTCTGACCAATGAAAACAGCCCTCTGAAATAAGCATAAATTGTGCACGTTTTAAATAGCCACTCATGTTTTTGTAATGTTCTTGGATTGTTATAATATGCACATAAACACACGCATTCAGAGATTGCATTAATTCAATTACCTTTAGAGCTGTAACATGTTGCGACAGTATGTTCTTAAAGAAGGCTCAATAAATGTCTGAAATCCAGAACAAAAGAGACTTGAGCAAAAACACAAAGTTCAAGGGGTTTTCCTGTTCTAGTTTTTTAGCGCCGGTCTGGCCACACCCACCCGCAGAGTGCTTTATTCATATGCTAATCACCTGAAATAAGACAGAGAAATGTGGTAAACGCCCCCTATCGATACAATAAAATTAGCAGCAAACATTAGTTTGGCTTTATTGTCCTTTCATCACGATGGCTCGTCACGCACCCCAGGAAGATCTCCTGATGACTGTAGACAGCGAGGAAGAGTTCAGTTCTTCATCAGAAGACGATGAAGACATTGATGATGAAGGCCTGCACTTTGAGGAGGGCTTTGATCCAGACACATTTTCTGATGAGTAAGACATTTATTCTTCATTTAGTTATTAGAGTCGCTTACACATATAGCGCTTTCAGTCCCATATGGCCAGACAGAAATCTACCAGTTTGTAATATTGTGAAATGTGTTGTCCTGTGGACTTTTCATTACATTTAAATGTCTTACGAAACGAGCATTTTTATTCTCTATAATGTGGCGGGGGAAATGTTTAGACTATATTCTAATGGTCTAGTTTGGGTTTGCTGTAAAATGCTGCTTCATCAAGATAGCTTAAAGGGATAGTTCAGCCAAAAATGAAAATTATTACATGATTTACTCACCCTCAAACCATCCTGTGTATGACTATCTTCTTTCAGACGAACACAATCAGAGATATATTTAAAAATAGCCTTAGTCATCCAAGTTTTACAATGGTTGTGAATGGTATAAAAATATGATTTTTTTTTTTTTTTTTTAATGGATGGATGCATTTTTTTATGTCTTCAGAATTTGGGGTACCTTTCACAACCTATAGCTTATAAACTTTGGAGGACTAAGGATATTTTTAAATGTATCTCTGATTGTGTTCATCTGAAAGGATTTAGTCATTTACACCTATGATGGTTTGAGGGTGAGTAAATCATGGACTAATTTTCATTTTTGGCTGAACTATCCCTTTAACTGTGTTCTCCATTATCTGCTTAGGTGTAAATGTTTTGAACTTGCATGACATAAGGTTGTTGATGCTCCATCAACACATATAAAGCGTGTGACCATATCCATTAATTGTCAATCACTTATGCATGCACTGGTATGCCACCTTGGACAATCTAAGCTGAGAAATGTTTACTAACATTTACCTTTTCTTTTCTTAGGGATGTGATTCCTTCACGTGCACCTCATACAGCAGCGACACACAAACATCGTTCACTTTTTAACGCAGTTGAGAATCTTAATGAGTAAGTGTGCTTTTACCTCTCATGTTACAGATGACAGTTTCATTTTGTTTACATACTGTGAAATAATACACACAAAGTATATGTTTGTAATGAGTGGGCAATATATCAGTTTTAGTAATTATTAATGTGATCCTGTTGTCAGCATGCTCACTTTTGTCTTCTCCCCCCACAGATGTGAGAATGACAGCGAACAGATACCTGTTGCAAAGAGAGCCAGAAATTCGTCATGGAAAGCAGAAACTGATGTCGACATTAATCCAGAGACTCTGAGATTCCTGCCTGCACGGAAACCTGGGCCGCAGTTGAGTCTCACTGACTCTCACTCCCCTATGAGTCTTTTCAAACTGTTTTTCTCAGAGAGCGCCGTGTCAAATCTGTGCCACAACACAAACGCTCAGGCTGCCAGGGCACTTGCAAAGGGTCGCAAATACAGTTGGACAGATGTCAGTGTTGGCGAGATGTACCGCTACATTGGACTCGTTTTCTACATGGCAACGGTGAAGATGAGCTCCATCGCCGACTACTGGCGGCAGGACAGTCTTTTCTCTTTGCCTCTTCCTGCCACAGTTATGTCAAGGGACAGATATCGCACCATTTCATGGAATTTGCACATGAGTCACCCAGATGCAGACAAGGAAAATGACAAAAAGAGGGGCACAGCTGAACATGACCAGCTTTTCAGGCTCAGACCCCTCTTGGACACCATCCGTCTTGCGTGCAAAACCTTCTATCATCCTAGAAGAAATTTAGCTGTGAAGGAAAGACTGGTGGCATGCAGAGCAAATGCAGGAATGACAGGGTTCACGAAAACCAAGTCAATAAAGCAGGGCTTCAAGTTTTTTGTCCTCGCTGACTCATCAAATGAATATACTGTGGACCTCTCTGTGTACACGGGCAAAAACAGCTTCCCTACAGGCCATGGGATTTCATACAATGCTGTGATGTCTCTTCTGGACAAGAAAGCTTTGGGCTCTGGGCACCATGTTTACATGGACGATTTCTTTACAAGTCCAAAGCTCTTAACAGACCTGCTTGGTATGAAGTTTGGTGCTTGTGGGACTTACAGAGACTACAGGAGGGGCTTCCCACAGAGCGCATCTAATTCACTGACCAAAAAGTCCACCAGGGGATCCATCAGGTGGATTCGGGATGGGCCTCTTGTGTGTGTGAAGTGGATGGACAAAAAAGAGGTGTCTGTTTGTTCCACCATCCATGCTGCCTATACAGGAGACCGTGTGCAAAGAAAAGTGAAAGCACGAGATACATGGAGGACAAAGACTTTTCCGTGTCCCTCACCTGTGATTGCGTACAACCACCACATGGCGGGTGCTGACCTGTCCGATCAGCTGTTGGAGTATTTCACTGCACAGCACAAAACCATGAAGTGGTACAGAAAAGTCTTTCTACACTTCTTGGACATTGCTGCCACCAACGCTTTCATATTGCACAAGGAGCTACACGGCAACATGACGCACAAGGAGTTTATGGAGCAGCTTGTTGCAGATCTCTGTGGTGTGTCTCAGAAAGAAGCACCGAAACAGACCAGTATTGACCACGTGCCGGTTCCAGGAGCTGAGCTGACCTCGAATGTCAGAAAAATCGCCACTTCTGGTCGCCGCATATGTGCGCATTGCAAAGCAGTGTTTGGAAAGAAGCAACAGACACCTTGGAAATGTCAGGCATGTGATGTTCACTTGTGTCTTCAGTTGAACAGGAACTGTTTCCAGGAATGGCACAAAAGTGTGTGAGTGAATTCAAAATGTGCCTTTAATCACACACCCCTTTTTATTTGATTTCATTGAGTATATTGTGCACTATGTTTGTAAATAAACTACAAAAAAAAGAAAAAAAGTCTGTTCTGAATGCACACTCATTCATTTTTAATTTTCACATTAATAGACCCATTAGGGAATGAACCAATAGGGAATGGGGTGTTAAAAGCACCATATTTATGACCACTGGCACTGTCTTGCATATTGCCTTTCTAAAACAAGAAAATCTATGTAGCATATAATTGCACTACAATCTGTGCTGAATACTGTGTAGTGAGATGTTTGCCTTACAGTATAAATAGCTGAAATAAGCTCAAATATAGAGAATGTCCAACTTTTCAGGATCCAAAAGAACACCTCAGGTTGTATGATGGGAGATTTTAGACCTCCATGTACTATTCTGAGAAATTCAGAACAGGCAACATCTACATGTTTTCTCTTGAAGAGTTTTCCCAAAAACAGCCTTTGCTTTTGCCAGCATAAGCCACTAAACATCTTCCCGTTGTTCTCTGTGGCACATTTACTGAATGATTGGTTGTTATAGTTCATCCAAGGTTTCTCAGGAAAATGAAAGGAGCACTGAATTGAAAAATGAATTATTGGATCATTTAAACCTCTTGTCCTCAAAATCTCACTAACCAGCTAAACAAAGTTGGAAACTCTGATACTGTTAGTTTATGAATAAAATAACTCTATCATTGTGTAATAAGTTTCAAGAGCAAAGTTATATCTATTTAAATTCAGCAATGTCCAAAGTGTGTTGTTTTAGGCCGAGACGTTTTCTCAGTTTTGGTTCAGGGTAAAAGAGAGATGGAGTATGTTTGGTATTACATGTGAGGCACAAAATATCCTCACTACTCAAAAATATCCTCCCTAATATAGTGGACCGTAAGGAAAATGTATAATTACTGCATGTCATGAGAGACCCATTTCTTTTCACAAGAACAAAAGTAAGAAAAATATTGTCCTGGGTCAGAAAATCATGGTAACCCCTGATGATTTCAGATCAAAGAAACACATTTTAGGAATAAGTTGTAAACTTCTAAACAACTGAGGAAAAAAAACGTATTTTGAATTGCTTTTGAATGTTGAAATTCAAAATGTTTTAACGTGATTGTATTTATTATCAGCTCTTCATTTAATAGTGGTTAAACCAATGTATATGTTTACATTTATTCATTTTATAAGGTGATTTTATCGGAATACAATCTTATGGAGGCAATTACATAGAAATTCAAACATTGTGCAGTAAAAAGTACAAGCTAGAACAAGGAGGGAAATATGAAACAGTGATACAACTAAGTTGTATTTTAAGGAGAATTTTAATAAGGAGAAAAAAATATGATGATTTACATTGTCATTTAGTAATATGGTGTACATCAACTAATGAAAGCGTATTTAAGTTAAAACATTAACACTTGCGTGATCAGACTTATGCTACATATTTAGTTTATTATTATTATTATTATTATTATTATTATTATTGACATTCTACCAGAAATGTACATTTTCACTTACAAAAATCTTGGGGAAAAAATCTTATTCTTAAATCTGAACATTGTGTCATATAGAGGACATGTTAAACTATGAGAAACACATATCATGCCATCTCAGCATGTTTTTATGATTGAATAAAATACATTTTTATATGCATTTCACCCCTAAAATGTCAGGCCCTGTCACAGACAAATTTGTAAATGTTAGAATGGTTTCCTAATGAATTTCTTTGATACAAATAGCATTTTCTTTTTGGTCACATGTCCCTGATTGTATCTAACATGGTTTTGTAATTCCTATAAGAAATAGAAGCAACTATTCGGTCAACTGTAGTACACAAAATCACAGAATACCCGTCAGGCATTTATATATTTTTAAAAGAACTACTTTTACATAGGAGTCTACACAGTTAAAGAGATTAATTCATCAATATTTCCTCAAATACTACATTTTTATATCATAATTTCCTCTGTGACAGGACTGACATAATGGATTTCATTGACAACTGATATATAGTCCAAACATAATTTTAATTAAAACTAATTTCATTTTATTTCAATATAAAAACATATTTCATTTAACAATTTATTTAAAAGTTCATTCAAATTTAATTTATCAATCAATTATGGCCAGATAAACGACTAGAATGGCACAAACACAGACAGGAGTGAAAACACAATTGCAGTGGTACGACTAAAGGCCTCTTGTAGCTCTTTGACTTTGTCCTGGAGCTTCTCTTTCTTAGATCGCTTTCGCCCCTCTCTATTTTACCTGCAGCACACACCACACATACTGTCACACAACCATTTAAGTCATTTAAAGGTTACACTACTCTATTCAGTTACTGTGTCGTTCTATTAAAATATAACTTAATAATATAAAGTACATTTTACTATGATACAGCAAATGTAATCCATAGACATTTAACTGAATAGCACAATGTAAAGTAACTGTGGTGCCACATCATATTACGGCTCAGTAATAACAGGGTAATACCACGGTAATATCTACATTATTATTTAGAAAATTACATGGAAATAACAAAATTGCATGTAATTTCCTAGGTATTAATGTATATATTACCATGGTATCACTGTTATTACTAAGCTGCAACATGAAATGAAATTTCATTAATATTATTAATATTAATATAAAGCGCAACCTCAAAAGCACTGCCACACATGCCTAGGTAAAAGAGGGGCAAAATTTAAAAAAAAAAAAAAAAAAGTGTAGATTAGCAAAAAACCTTCAAATTTACAGTGTAATGTCTATTTATTCAAATGATATTTTGCTATGGCATGCATTAAATACATTATATGCAATAAAGGTAATAAAAAAGAACAATGTCATGCATTTGTCAGGCCGTGTCACAGTAATGTGACGGGACTGATGTGACGGGGCCTGACGGTCGGCCATTTTAAACTGCCATTACTCAGGCTGCTAGCATGCTAGCATAAAAATTGTTAACATGCAAGCAAGGAATTTCAGGAACCTTTTTAGACATGTTTTGGATTTAAAAAATGTCATTATTTTCTGGGATGCTTTACTGTGACGGGGCCTGACCCTTTAGCTCCTCCTCCTCCTCAAAAAAAAAAAAACCAAGCTTAAAATCATAAAATTCAATGATAGAACTCACCCTTGATCAGTGTCAGCTTCACCTCAGTCAAATGATGTCACTTCCTCTGAGTCATACCCTTAAAGGCCTATTGCAAACATTTAGAGTTTTATGTGAACGTGACAGGACTGACCAAAAACATGGGGACAGTTGTAAAATAGTATTTATTTGTAGAATTTATGTATAATTTCATGTTTTAATCAATTGATGTGAATGATAACAGCTTACACTTGTTATTGATGGAGTTTTTTTTCTAAATAAAAAATTTTATCACAAAACTAAAGCTGTAGTGCCAATTTGGCTGAGGACAATGACAAAAACAGATTTGTAATTTTCAAAAGTGTTTTTAATAAAGAAAAAAAAAATATCTGAGAACCTAAAGAATGACATATTCATATACAGAACAACTCACAGAAATCAATCATCAGTCAGTTTTAGACATTTTTTTGGATGAAATACTTTTTAGTCACTGTAATACTTCAAGGACAGATAATGTACGTTTCTGGTAGAATGTCCCATTTTATTATACGGAGAGATGATCTGCTGGCCGAAGATGAGGGCCAGACAGGAGGGTCAGACAGACTCGGATCCTCCGGATGATGTTCGTGTGCTTCAAGCTGCCCAAAACAACAGCTGTATGAAAGCCTCCTCACGCCCCTCACTAATGCTGGTTTCATTAAAGTCGCTTTCAGACTGTTTTCTGAACACACAGAGGACGCGTTCAGGCTTTTATCAACTTTTCCATTAAAACTATTCATCAAATTTACACGCAGCTTTTCCCCGTGGCTGATGCTCGACTTGGATTTGGTCTGACGGAGGCAAAAGAAACATTTCCTCTCCGCGTATTTTAGTCTCCAGTGAAAGTTCAGAACCTCTGCTCGGTGCTCACTTTGTTTTTACTGCGACAAACTATTTTACCGCTTCAGTTTTACCCCAAATGTAAGAGAAGAAAACACAATCGTGAGGGGCTCGTGGAGGCGCACAGACACCGAGCAGGGCGGGTTGAGTCTATAAGGTTCTCATGTGTTATTTAAGAGCGCAGCGGCGCTCGAGCGCTTCATTACTGAAACCAGACAGTGTTTGAAAGACTGTAGATCCGATCCGAGAGAGATGGCAGAAACCGCTCCAGCCCCGGCTGCTGCCGCCCCGGCCAAAGCGCCCAAGAAGTCAGCTGCGAAAGCCAAGAAAGCAGGTCCAGGCGTCGGTGAGCTCATCGTCAAAGCTGTGTCCGCATCCAAGGAGAGGAGCGGCGTGTCCCTCGCCGCCCTGAAGAAAGCCATCGCCGCCAGCGGCTACGACGTGGAGAAGAACAACTCCCGCGTCAAGATCGCCATCAAGAGCCTGGTGACTAAAGGCACCCTGGTGCAGGTCAAAGGGACCGGCGCTTCGGGCTCATTCAAGCTCAACAAGCAGAAAGCCGAGACCAAGAAGAAGCCGGCCAAGAAAGCGGCTCCTAAAGTGAAGAAGCCCGCGGCCAAGAAACCTGCTGCTGCCAAGAAGCCCAAGAGCGCAGCGGCAAAGAAGCCCGCCGCCAAGAAATCGCCCAAGAAGGCCAAGAAACCCGCCGCCACAGCCCCTAAGAAGGCGACGAAGAGCCCCAAGAAGGCAAAGAAGCCAGCAGCCGCTAAGAAAGCAGCCAAGAGCCCCAAAAAGGCCAAGGCGGCTAAACCTAAGGCGGCAAAGCCTAAAGCCGCCAAGCCTAAAAAGACAGCGCCCAAAAAGAAATAAAGTCTTTACTGTTTCTCCTCAACGGCTCTTTTAAGAGCCACCCACCAACTCTGAATAAAGAGCAAAACTCGTGTATCTTACAGCGTTTAAAGTAAATAAAGATATGATTTTAGATCTCTTAGACTGCATTCAGAAAAGAACAAGCCACCCAGTTCTGAAAATAAACCATTTTATAAGATACTGATACAGTCCAAGTGAGATGTTGTAGAACAAAGTACAGACAGAATATTTACACACAACACTGGAAAATTGCGGCAATATATATTTAAATGGTAAATATATATTTAAATGGTTTCATGGTCAGAAATATGTGTGCATACATAATTATTCCGTCAGAAAGGGGGTTGGGCTTTGGAGGGAAGTTCAGTGATTGGTTTAAATCTTTACAGACTCTAAACCAATGAGCGACTGACACTCTAGTTTAAAGACAGTATGTGGAGACCAGAAATCTCATTCTGTTCTTTCTGTCTGCGAGAGTTACAGTATCTGAATTAAAAATGAGTGGAAGAGGCAAAACCGGAGGAAAAGCAAGAGCGAAGGCTAAGACTCGCTCATCCAGGGCAGGACTGCAGTTCCCCGTCGGCCGTGTTCACAGGCTTCTCCGCAAAGGTAACTACGCCGAGCGCGTCGGTGCTGGTGCTCCTGTTTATCTGGCGGCTGTGCTCGAGTATCTTACCGCTGAGATCCTGGAGTTGGCTGGAAATGCTGCTCGGGACAACAAGAAGACCCGCATCATCCCCCGTCATCTGCAGCTGGCGGTGCGCAACGACGAAGAGTTGAACAAACTTCTGGGCGGAGTGACCATCGCTCAGGGCGGTGTGCTGCCCAACATCCAGGCTGTGCTGCTGCCCAAGAAGACCGAGAAACCCGCCAAATCCAAATAAACGGACTCAAGTCTCTTATTGTAATTCAAAGGCTCTTTTAAGAGCCACCCATTTTATCAGACACAGAGCGCTTTTTTTTAACTGTTATTTAACGGTTGTGTGTTGTACCATACAGTTAATAAACTGATCACTAATGCAAACTATTAGAATGCATCATTATAAATTATATTTTCTTTTGAAGTGGACATAATTATACTGGTATATCTTTATTTTATAAAGCCTTGTCAGGGTTTAAATATCTCCTAAAGTTGCTGCAACTTGGATCTAATACACATACAACTAGATTATTTAACTGTATCTGACTATCCCTAGAAAGAAAACTTATGGTAGTTCTGCTTTTTACTTCCCCAAATGATTGGAATGTGTTACAAAGCCATTGAAATCAGATATATTTCAGTCTGCATTTAAAAAATAGCGAGTGCTTTTATTACAATCCGTAAACGTGTATATGTATATATATGCTATATATATATATATATATATATATATATATATATATATATATATATATATATATATATGTGTATTGTAATATATGGTTGTTTTTCAGGAGGTCTTACTCCTGCCAGGCTATAACTGAAAATATGAAGCTGTTCTTAATGAATTGCCTGGTTAAATAAAGGTTAAAAGAAAAATTATTAAACATCATAAACGCAGTTGGTTGATTTAAAAAAAAAAAAAAACAAACAAACAAAACATCGAAACAGTCAAATGTACGATTGCTTCGTATGAGCGTTTACAGATACAACAATTAGCAGGAAGCGTTGTAAATGCATGATAATCCCTTGTTTGTTTGATAGAGATTGGCTAGTGTGTTCTGTTTGGTTGCAGTGCTTTCATACAGATGCAGCGATTTTTTTTTTTAATCCGAGATATGTACAACCGATAGGAATACGGTGAATATTTAAGAACAAATGAATACAGCATGTGAGTATAAAGTCACCGAACAAAGTAGTAAACTGAACAAACAAAGCACGTTGATTGAGCGGGAAACCCTCTGCTTGTTTGAAAAGATGGAGCGCGCAGTCATTGGCTAGCAGTCATAAGCACACGTCACAGATCAGCCAATCACAAGCCTCGGCACCCTCCCGACACTGTGAGCTCATGGCCGTGCAATACCTTAAAAGCAGGCGTGTAACAGAAAATTACATTTCTAGCGTAAGAAGGACAGAAAGAGAAGAAGACCGTAGCAATGGCAAGAACCAAGCAGACCGCTCGTAAATCCACCGGTGGCAAAGCCCCGAGGAAGCAGCTCGCTACCAAAGCCGCCCGTAAGAGCGCTCCGGCCACCGGCGGCGTCAAGAAGCCCCATCGTTACAGGCCTGGGACCGTGGCTCTCCGAGAGATCCGCCGTTATCAGAAGTCCACCGAGCTGCTGATCCGCAAACTGCCCTTCCAGCGGCTGGTCCGAGAAATCGCTCAGGACTTCAAGACGGATCTGCGCTTCCAGAGCTCCGCTGTCATGGCCCTGCAGGAGGCCAGCGAGGCTTATTTGGTCGGTCTGTTTGAGGACACCAACCTGTGCGCCATCCACGCCAAGAGGGTCACCATCATGCCCAAAGACATTCAGCTGGCCCGCCGTATCCGCGGAGAGCGCGCCTAAACCCGCATCAGCCACATCAAACCCCAAAGGCTCTTTTAAGAGCCACCAAAATTACACTGAACGAGACCATTTCCAGTTTAATGCTTAATCAAAAGATGTATTAACACTGGTACATGTCATATTACTATTTATTAATAATAAAATCAAATGTATGCATAAATATTTGTTGAGAAATGTTTTACTATTTAAATATGTACAAAATGTAACTAATAGTGTAAACACACTATCTTTAGTTTTTCACAATTGCGAAAACATTTCTTTGAAACCTTTGCTTATTTTTTTCACAGCTTTAAACACAAAACCAAATCTTTATTAACAAAACTCCTGACATCCAGAGCATCTATTTACACAATGTTTATTGTATACAGTAAACAAAATATCCCATCATGCCACATCAGTTTGTCGAGGCTTTTGGCAATCGTGTCAGTTATTGTGGACTTTTTTGAAATTCGTATTGAAAGAGCATCAAATCTCAAAGCTAGAGCACAGACATTTTCCCACTACAAACACCATCACACCCAAAAGTATCTAACTGGCATTACACCACGAGGATCTATATCTTTAATTTCCAAAGGGTGGGGAGGTCGTGTCAGTGACGAGCTTGTGATGGAGAACAGTGGCCTTCTTAATCAACTGTTACCTGGGGACTTGGTGCTGGCAGATCGTGGGTTTGACATCAGAGACAGTGTTGGACTTGATGCAAAAACTTGAGAAAATGAGATCCAGGCTCTGATAACGTTGATGAAAAATTATTTATTCATTACAATTAAATTTAACCTCACACGCAAACTTTAATCGTTAATGAAAATACTTAAAACAAAAAGGTAAAATAACCATCATAAAGGAGTAGTCAATAGTTAATAATAAATTTAGAGTATTGTACAATCCAGAGTATTGGACTACTTGCACAGCTACTTCCGCTTTCTACTTATTACGGCTCGAGCGTTTCCGGTCAGCGTTCAGCGCACTTATATACAGAGAGCTTCTTGTGAAAACGCATATTATTACTACATTTTAGGGCTGCGAAATGTTTTTTAAACAATTAATCATATTCTCTGCATTAACATTAATTATCTTCAACCTGCTGAAATGTTTATTAATATATTTCCCTTCCAAATGCGCATTCTGAATAATAAATAAATATATTTCCCCACTAACCTTCCGCCGTCAAGTGCTCGTCTTCTCATTAGCAGTGTTTTTCTCTTAATCATCATATTTCATACCTGTTAAATTTACATTTAAATGAATTTGACTGATAAGCACAGGAAGTGCATTGTTTTACTATGGTAAGTGTAACGATGGGTGACAACGCATTATCACGATGGCAAAACAGACAAACAAAAAAAAGTGAAAACTGCTCTTTTATTCCAGTGTTTGAAATAGTTGAATGAATGTGATAACTGCTTTAACGGTGTTATTAATTAATCTTAAAGAATAACGCAATGACAGCGCAACTACCTTGACTATTAGGATTTTTGGCATAAATGTGTGAATTACATAAATAGTTGTCAGAAAAAATGGCACCGAATAGAGACTAAAATATTATGTTCATTCTGATCTTATTTATCAAGTCTCACACTGCAGCGTCGCAATCACTATTAGAGCGCTGACACCCGGTGAAAGAATCACAGCTTATGTTGGATTAAAACTTAAAGTTCCGTTGAGTTTGGAAAGGTCTGTACACGGTAATCATCAGAATCTCTTCTCTTGTCTCTGAATATGTCTGGAATTTAAAATCATCCCGAGGACTCTCGTTTTAAGAGGGGTTTAGTTATCTATGTGATAACGGCGCATTGAAAATATATATAACCGGAAACAACTGAGCCGTAATATTTCAAACCGGATGTGCGTCACGAGGCTCAGTGCAAGTAGTCCATTGTATCTAATAGATGAAGATCAAAAAGAATTAAAACATTTGCAGATAAGAGAGAAGAAGCAGAAGCCCAGGAGAGCAAAAGAGGGAAAAAGCTAAATTAGCAACGACTCAGTCCATATTATACCATAAGCATATAAGGAAATTCCCAACCCACTCAAACTGATGTTTTTTGTTCTGATCAGAGAAGGTTAAATGATTTCATCCATTACGTCATCCACTGGTCCAGTGTCAAAAATAGTTGTTTTAACCTTTAGGGAATTTTGCAAATCTTACACTATTAAATGTCAGCAGACATATTTTGATCGGATTCAAATGAACACTAATTCTGAAAAACATCACTTCTGCAGTACCTGGCAGGCGTCCAATATCTAACCACAAACATGTCAGCGTGACCTGTCACACCGGAACACTTGAAGAACAATTGAACATAACAAGCATACATACTCTTAAATATAAAATAAGAATAACCATAAGGGTACAGTAACAAGTAAATACTTGAAAATATGATAAGAATTTCTAATTATGCCCCAAAATAGGCAGTTAAAAAAATTAATTAAAAAAATATATGGGGTATTTTGAGCTGAAACTTTGCAGACACATTCAGGGGACACCTTAGACTTATATTACATCTTTTAAAAAAAGTTCTAGGGCACCTTTAACATAAATATTAATAAAAATGCATGAATATGAATATCAACCATTTTGGATCCACCAGACTCATGTGTGCAGAAGTGAAAACAACTGCTTTCACAAGAGGATGCAGCCGGCTGGATACAAAAGATGTGGAGGAAACACGCCGGATAGCTCACCTCAGGGTGCATGTGGAGAGGGTGATTGGATGTGTACGCACAAAGTACACCATACTGAATGGAATCGTTCCAATCAACATGCTGTGCTTTGACTAATATGTGCCCCAGCGTTGTTATGAAACAATAAACTAAGAAATTAATGCTGTCAAATCGATTGCTCTCAAGGAATGACATCCAAAAAAATCAGAATGCGTTCTTGTCTTAGGTCAACTTTAACTTTTTTGATCCACTTCAAAAGTGGCCTTGGAATTAATGCCTTGGAATTTTCACAATACAAAATAAAATAAAAAAGATATTATTGAACAAAAATATATTACATTGATTTTACTGGGGCGAAAAAGAAAAAAGGTTACATTTTAGGTGCTCGGTCACTTTTGACTGAAGATCACAAGTGTGACTCCCAAATAAAGAGCACCAGAGGCTTAAATGGTCAGTCTATCCTTAACACAACAAGGCAAAGTATCAAAGACAAGCAAGGCAGTAAGTTAAATAAAATAATTTAATTGAAAAGTTCAGTTCTACTGTAGTGCAAATGCAACAGGTGTGTAAGATGTAACAGTGCTGTAAACTTCAAGTCCAACTGATGATAGATAGATAGATAGATAGATAGATAGATAGATAGATAGATAGATAGATAGATAGATAGATAGATAGATAGATAGACAGATAGATAGATAGATAGATAGATAGATAGATAGATAGATAGATAGATAGATAGATAGATAGATAGATAGATAGAACAGGTGTATGGTGTAACAGCAGTGTAAACTTCAAGTATCAAGAACATGGTCAACAATGCAATAAGTAAATTGATTAACTAAAATACAAAAACACACTTGGGCTCCAATGTTTCTAGATGTACAGGAGGTGCAAAGCCATGGCTCACTTTCTGATGGTGCCTGCTTCAGTCCCACACAACTGAGGTGGAACCACTGAATGGCACAGCTGTCATTGTCACAAGCCACCATGTCATCCAGGTCTTCAGCGCCTCTACAAATGCCTTTATGCCTTTTCTTTATGTCTTTCTCTGTTGTCATGTGCCTGTGTTCCTGCTCTTTTTGTGTGAGATGGCTGCAACTCTGATGAATTAGGTGTCTTTGTGGAGGCTTGTTGAATGTAGCAACAAGACACAAGCTCAGGTAGTGAAACCTTGTGGAAGAAGTCATGTGCTTTCTTTAGATCTGTTCTCCAGTATTGTGTATCCGGAAAGACCCGAACCACAGCACAGTCTTTCGCTGTCCATAACAAAATCACAAAAGTTTGATCCGGTAACAAAGATCTGTGTTTGAACTTGACTGTAGTACTTGTGTGTGATTTTTAAGTGTAACCTCCAATCAATTACCTGGAGACAGAAAGTGCTGTCATCTGCACAAGCCTGCAGGATGGAGCTGTTGCGGTGCTTAAATGTGCATTTGATTTCTAGACAGCCTTTCCCACAACACACGCAGTTAATGAGGCCATCAGGTGATACCCTGACCTCAGGAAACAATGGATTTATAATAAATCCACATTGCTGCACTTTTAGGTCCGTATGCTGGGGTGCTGTCAGTGACACATAGGCCTGCCTTGCTGTTTCTTCATTTTCTATCCCCCGTCTGATGGCATTTGAGGTTGCTGTTTTTTTGGGATAGCACACTCTTGACACGGTTGATATAGCTGGAGTTTGAACACTAGTGGACAGAACTGCATGCATATTAGAAGCTGTTATTCTTCCTGCTCTTGATGTGTACCAGACAGGTGATCGATGCTGCAGTCTTGTCCGAGCTTCCACTGCAGCTGCCGGTGTCTCTGTCACTGCTTCCAGGTGTGAGAGGGTGTTGCAATGCTGGAGCAGGTCATGTGGGTGGCATTCATCCATTCCTGGGTCACGAAGGTGCTGTAGGCATTTTGGCACTACATGTGGCTTCACAGGATTGATATAATGATGGTAGTTCTCCTCCATCTCAGAAAGATAATCAGCCTTGGTTTGAGTAAGCATAATTTGAAGCAACGGTGAGAGGTCTGAAAGGGTGGGTTCATGTGAACAAGAACTCACAGAGACAGAACGAGTACGTATCCCTGACATCCCTCTCTCCCCACTAATGCACTTGTCAAGTACAACCCTCTTAGCTGCACCAGAAGTGTAGTCAATCTTGTAGCCCACCTCAGCTTGGAGTTTCTCGACATTTGCGGGCATAATCCAGTAGGCTGGAACATCAGTGACAGTCTTGGTCCCCCGTATCCGGACTTCTGCTTCAATTTTAAACAGGGCAGCCCCGACGTGTGTGCAAGACTCTGCTATGCCAGCCATGCATGTGCAGTGCGCACACTCCACTTGGCCACTAGCGCTGAGGATCACCCATGGCTTGAGCGGAGGTTCGTTATGGTGTTGAGAGTGCAAAACCTAAGAAATACATAATCAAATAATCAAATCAAGGTATCAAATTAATAATACACTAATGCAGGTATATAGGTAAGTATTTCAAGAGATAGATAGATAGATAGATAGATAGATAGATAGATAGATAGATAGATAGATAGATAGATAGATAGATAGACATAAGAAGATATGTAGAGATAGGTATGTAGACAGACAGATACATAAATACAGAGACAGACAGAAAAACAAACTGCTGATGAAAAGACGTTTAGTGGTGACAGGGTTGAGTGTTTGTTACATACCTTTGTGCAAATAACAGTTTTCTGCTCGTTAACACGGAAAATCTGCAGGTCCTGCACCCATCCATTAGTAAATTGCAGGTGGGCCTCGAAGGATTTATAATTTGGAAACTGTTCAGATGTGTATGTGTGACACCACAAACAAGGTAAGAAAACACATCTGAGAATGTTACGTGCCGTAAATCATTTAGATTGTCCGACCACTCTTTATGCTTGTACGGATCGAGTCCGTTGATTATTTTAAGTTTTTCTAAATACCTCAGCTTTGACACTTTATTATGCTTTTCTCGGTATGGAAGATTTTGCTTTTCCTTGGATCGGTGCATTGTTTTTTCTTTTCAATATAGAGTCCAGGAACGTTTGTAATAATGGCGGATGACTGACGACTGTGACCTAAAATATGGCGGCGACTACCCATAATTCAACACACAGTGACCTAGTTTGCCAAGCTCTATAGTAATTTATAGTAAATAGTGTTTTTGAACCATACTATAGTAAAGTACTTGAATTAATTTGTTGTGGCAATTCTATAGTTGCTGTGGTAATATAACAACTTTAGTAATATAAACAAGTTACTTTACCCAATACTTTACTAAGTTTTCTACAACTATAGTATATTATACTACAATACTACAGGTTATTGTAGTAAAAACTAAAGTATACTACAGTATTTATTACAGTTTATCAGTTCACTGTAGTTAATACTACAGTATGCTGTAGCATTCATTAACAAAGAGTTGTAAATACTATAATATATACAGTATACTACAATTTACTATAGTATGGTTCAAAAACACTATAGTATTTACTATAAATTACTATAGCATTTTTTCACCTGGCCTACAGTGACCTACAGTTTAAATCCCAGAGGCCTGAAATCATTTATATTCTGCACATATATCTAAACTGTCTAATAAATATACTAAACTGTCACCTTTCATTGTCATTCAGTATTTCTGTATATGATATGACAATCTTATAATATTCTCTTTATCAAATGATTCAGTAACACTTTAGTAAAGGGAACACAAACTATTAACTATATCTTGTTTCCTCAATAAACTCCTAATTTACTGCTTATTAATAGTTAGTAAGGTAGTTGTTAAGTTTAGGATTAAGAATGTAGAATAAAGTCATGCAGAATAAGACATTAATATGTGCTTAATAAGTACTAATAAAAAGCCAATAGTCTAGTAATATGTGTGATAATAAGAAACTAGTTAAAAGACCCTAAAATAAAGTGTTACCAGTGAATCTTATAAAACTTGATTTTAATAAACAAAAAAACAAATAAAGGTTGTGTTTTCTTGTTTCTGCTTATTTAATTTCAAATTAGAAAACAAAGTATCAAAATGTACATGGACCATGCTTTAATTTTTAACCCTCTATGGTACTCAATATTATATCAATGAGGAAAAAAATATGTGTGTTGTTTTTTTTTTTCTGCTTAAAATTGGACACTTTAACAATATCAATAAACATTTCCATACATTTTTAATTAATTTATTTTTTATAAATTTGTTGCCTCGAGGCAACATTGTACCAAAATGTAAAAATTTTAAAATTTGGCATTTTCATGTAGAAAAAAGAAATATATTTATTGAAAACATAAATTTCTTTAATTAGACACTTGAACAAACAAATGTATCTAGTTTTAAATGTATTAAAAGTTTTAAATGTAATAAAAAGTAACATTTTATATCCAGCTGTTGCCCTCAGGCAACATTGTACCATAGTGGAACACAAATATTACCAAATATTTTTATGTTATTATATCAAGTTAGCATATCCATATTCATCCTCATCTCCATCTTCTCTCTCACCCTCACTCTCTCCCTGACAGATTGTCACTATGATTTCATCTTCCTCATCACAGTATGACTCCTGATCATCATCACCCTCATCAACTGCCAGTGCTACTTTTGTTTTATAGCTTTCTGAAGTGCTATAGAAAATGTGCAGATCATAATATATGCAGATATAGTATGTGAATTAGTATTCATCTAAGTGCATTACAAAATCATGTGAAAATGCTAATATATTTAGATAATTCTCACTCTTTTCCTTACAAATGCAATACATTTGTATTCAAACCTATTACGGCTGTATGGCCTTATGTGATCCCATTATGGTACAATGTTCAAAATTTTTTTTTGTTTGTTATTTTCTCTAAAACATTTGATGATATATAATGTAAAGTACTTCTTTACATGCCAGTGAAGGTGATTCATATTTTTTGTGGGTGATTAAATGGTTACAAACAAGTGAAAAAAGCACTTTTCAATGGAGAAAATATGGAGTCATGTGACATGTGCACATGTGCTGAAACAGGACACAAAATGGACCCTATTGGTCATGTTTTGGTCTTTTTTGCACTTTTATTGATTAGTATTTGAGTT
Organism: Megalobrama amblycephala; assembly: GCF_018812025.1. Taxonomy (NCBI): domain Eukaryota; kingdom Metazoa; phylum Chordata; class Actinopteri; order Cypriniformes; family Xenocyprididae; genus Megalobrama; species Megalobrama amblycephala. The sequence goes on from NC_063058.1 coordinate 3,759,906, forward strand.
ATTCTGTCTTGAGATAAACTAAAATAGACCATGTTGCCTGGAGGCAACACCGTACCTTAGATGGTTAAAGCACAGGCCTCGTTAGATCAGTGTTAGGGTTAAATCAGTGTTTTGTGCTCGAACTATATTGAGGGGAGGGGCGTGTTGCACCTTCTGACGCGTGCTGGTTTCTCTCAGGTCCTGTAAGCCAATATAAAAGGCCTCCTAGTAACACCCGTTTATCATTCTTTATCATCGCTTGATAGAGTTGTGTTGAACATGTCTGGAAGAGGCAAAGGTGGTAAAGGGCTCGGAAAAGGAGGCGCCAAGCGTCACCGTAAAGTTCTGCGCGATAACATCCAGGGAATCACCAAACCCGCCATCCGTCGTCTCGCTCGCCGTGGCGGTGTCAAGCGCATTTCCGGTCTGATCTACGAGGAGACCCGCGGAGTGTTGAAGGTGTTTCTGGAGAACGTCATCCGCGATGCCGTCACCTACACCGAGCACGCCAAGAGAAAGACCGTGACCGCCATGGATGTTGTGTACGCGCTGAAGCGACAGGGACGCACTCTGTACGGCTTCGGAGGATAAACTTCTGAAACCAGGAACAACTACACCAACCCAACGGCTCTTTTAAGAGCCACCCACTCTCTCACATAAAGAGTCTGAAGTTTAGTTGATAAAATGCTTTGTTTTTTGGATTCAGAGAAAATTTTACTAAATATAAAGTAAATTTTTCACAGTAAAATACCGGGATTAGTAACAACTTTTCTTTTAGTTCTCTTTAATGATGATACCCAGAATATGTTGGTTTAAGTGGCGCACAAAAGACCTTTTCTAATATTACACAATATTTAACCATTTAACTTTAAATTAGATCAGAATGGGACTAAAGTTTGCAGAGTTGAAAATGCAGAAAACATTAACGAAACTTGTGTTTGTTTTACACAAATGGGCTTGTATCTATTATTCGTGTAGTTTCAACAGTTTCATGAATCAATGAAGTCTCGAGGAAAAACTGTTTTTAAAGGATGTCTGACTGATAATGGTCTCTTTCCTCCAACACTCCCTCAATGGGTCTAGGGTTTTTAAAATTACTCGACAATATTTGTCTAGAATCGCTTATTTTCTCAAACTAATAATAAAAAGAGCGGGAAACGAAACAAAGGACACAGTCAGGGTGTAGTTCAAACTTTGAGCGGTTGGCGGCGGCGCATGTGATTGGCTCTCATTCCGCTCGTGACGCTTTGAGTTGTCCAATGAAATACGAGTTTATGGGTTTGGCCTATTAAAAGAGGCAATCAGATAGTTCCTTTATCTCTTTGAAAATTAGCATAGGGCGGTGAATAAATGCCTCTGTGTCTCTTCTGACCTCACATTGCTTTGAGAAGTTTGTGTTCAAAAAGCATCATGCCTGAACCAGCAAAGTCCGCGCCTAAGAAGGGCTCCAAGAAGGCCGTCACGAAGACCGCCGGTAAGGGAGGAAAGAAGCGCAAGAGGTCCAGGAAGGAGAGCTACGCTATCTACGTCTACAAAGTCCTGAAGCAGGTTCATCCTGACACCGGCATCTCTTCCAAGGCGATGGGCATCATGAACTCTTTCGTCAACGACATCTTCGAGCGCATCGCCGGTGAGTCGTCTCGTCTCGCTCACTACAACAAGCGCTCCACCATCACTTCTAGAGAGATCCAGACCGCCGTGCGTCTGCTGCTGCCCGGAGAGCTGGCCAAACACGCCGTGTCCGAGGGCACCAAGGCCGTCACCAAGTACACCAGCTCCAAGTAGAGATTCAACCGAGACTCTCAGCGACCCAAAGGCTCTTTTAAGAGCCATCCAACTTCTCCTTTAAGAGCTTCTGTTTGTAGTATATGTTGTAAACTAAATGTGATGTATCGAAAAATCGATGACTTCTAAACTCCATGACTATAACTTCATCCACTTCTAATCCAAAGTTCGTTTTTGTCATTGTTCAGAGGCATGCTCTGCAAAAAAATGACTAGTTTAAGAACTTTATAGTTAGTTATTTTTAGTTAATTATATTAAGGCTGTTGAATTATTTATTGCGTTTAGGTAAACTATGGGGTTTGGAATGACATGGATGAAGAAAAAAGGTTTTCAGTTTTGGACAAATTAAAGTACACACCGGTGAAATCTCAATTTTGGCCCTGAAATGTTGTTACAAATCATGTACTTTTATTGCTGTTAAAGCACTTCAAAACTTGAGCTTATTAGTAACTGTTGCTCCATCATGAGAAATCTGCATATTAATGGAGTTCAAGTTTACTATATGCTGTTCGGGATAAACAGTTTAGGACCCTTGACCAGAAATGTCAAATGAAAGACCAGGAGTCAGAGATGCAATCAATTGAACTTTTACTGAAGAATACTTTGCAATTTCATCAGCAGAAGTCAGCTTCAGGTCTCACAAGGAGTTTGTAGGCCGCTCCGCGTTCATTCACATTTCCACAACAATTATACTCTAACAGTGTCTATTGACTACGTCATTATTAAGGTAAAAATGATTCTGATTGGCTAAGAGAAGATAGGCAAGATTAGAAATCTTCCACACATGGACAGATAGTCAGAAGCGTATCTCCATGCATCAGGATGCTGACAAGGGGACCCTGGATTTAGGGACTAAATGTTCCTTTTGGGGTCATGAGGTGGCGTCTCTCTCTCTCTCTCTCTCTCTCTCTCTCTCTCTCTCTATATATATATATATATATATATATATATATAAATATAAATATAGTGAAGAGGCAAGGGAATTTTGATTCTCCCTTTAATGCATTTACAAAGCATGTGATTATAAGGTTCATTACTGTAGACAGGAGCATTTGGGCCTAGTTAAGTTGACTTCTGATTAGAGCTTAGATCGGGCCCAACAAATCAAGCCCGACCCTACCCGAGCCCGAGCACGTTGTGTCCGAGCCCGGCCCGGCCCGACACGTCCACTGTAATTATGAGCCCGAGCCCGATTTAAACCCGACCATTTTTAATACGTGGGCCGTTATAACCAGGGGCGGCGCCAGATTTTTTTTTTTTTTTTTTAACGCAGGTGCTGCTGTGCTAGATCATTTAGGCTACAGGGGGGAGCTGCGCAGTTATATAAATTATATAAATACTATTAATAAATGAGCAAAAATTGGCCACTCAATATTAAATATTAAATTATTTTAATTATAATAAAGTTTTAATTTTATTAAATTGAACAAGCTCAACATTCAGCATTCAATCAAATATTCTTAAAGATTAATTATTATTAATAATGTTACTTCAACCTATTGTTATTTTAACATAATATGTGTGTGAGCAACAAGCAAGATGTGCATTTGTAAATTCGGTGACAGCGTGTGTTACGAGTTTCAAATGGTGTAAGTGTGTCCGTGGCGCGCCGGCGCCTCCATGTCAATATTATATTGTCTGCTATATTGCTTTTTATGTATTAAATCCAGGTAATTGGATGGTGAAAAATGTATTAAAATTAAGATACAATTAATACTAAACGAAATTCACTTTAATGAAAATCTTTCTTCAAAACAAAACTTAACAAACTTGAAACTAAATGTGCTTATTTAATGGCTAAAACACCTAGGCTATAGCTAGACTCTCTTTTTGTACAAATTGCAGCACATTCATTTAATTCTGAATTTTGCATATGTAAGTTGAAAAGCATTTGTTTGTGCATAGTAAAACATATCTGTAACATTTATCAAGTTCATAATTGTGCGTGCATTTATTAATTATTATCTTAATGAATAATACGACAAGGAAGAAGCATGTAAACTGCGTTGTTTGTTTATTAAAACTAGTTTAAAATGTTTCCATACCTCCGATTTTCCTCCAGACTTGCTCAAAGTTAATTCTCCTGTTTTAATTTTTTTCTTTGGTTCTTCAAGCTCCATGTTGTACTTAAGCCTCGTTTCGGCTCCGACAAGGTTTTGTACCGTCTTCTGAGGGGTGTCAACTCACACCAGAAGCATTTCAGAAGCGAAGCGGCTGGATTCGCGAGACCACTAGATTTGCCTGGCAAACATTGTTTTCGTTAATTTTTTCATGTTTTTAATGGCTAAATGGTTATATTTTGTCCGGTTTGATTGTGTTTATTGCTATGCCATACTTTATTTTGCTGTAGCCATACAGATGAAGTTAACACACAACAAAAACCAAGAAATTTCAAGTTCGAATCTCTTGTCGTCAGTTTCTGGCATCGTATTAATGTGAAATATGAGCGGGAGTTTACTCAGGGTGATTATTTTGACTTTATTTTGTATTTCAGCTGCGCGTCTTGGACGCGGCGTCCGTCAAAAATAGGCGAGGCGCCTGTCTTTAGCGAAGCGGCGCGGTGAGCCGCTTCTGGGACGCTTCTCAAACGCACCGCGGCGCGGCTGGTGTAAACACGAGCATTGACTAGAGTGGCCGCGTATCAGCTCCGGTAGCCGCGTCGCAGCCGTGACGCGCCGCACGCGTGCAGTGTAAACGAGGCTTTAAACGAGGCTTTAAGCTACTGAATAGTACAACACGCACAGCAGGTGTGATGCGTCACGCGTGCGAGACTGCGAGCGCGAGTGGACGAGACGCTGCGTATGACACGTGACGTGCTTTATCAAGGGCCCGACCCGACCCGGCCCGAGGACGGTGGCGGGAAATATCGGCCCGACCCGGCCCGCGGGTCGGGTCGGGCCGAGTCCGGGCTCGGGCTCGGGCAGAGAATCTAAGCTCTACTTCTGATTCATAGTAATAGTTATTATTTTAGTGAAATTCTCTTGCCAGGAGGGTGTTTTTACAATAAAGTCTGACAAATCTTTCAGTCTTTGGATTTCTTATTGTCAGCTTATTATGGACTAATGCCCTGCAGCTGTCTGAAGATGTTTTTTTTTTTTTTTTTTTTTAATCTTCCAACTAACCTGTCAAATGATGATGACTGAAGCATCTAAAGGCAGGAACACACCAAGCCGACGGTCGGCTGTCGGGCAGTTTTTGTTTGTCGGCCGACTAAGTTTTCTCAGTGTGTTCCACACTGTCGGCTGAAGTTGGTCCTCGTCTGCTTTTTTTCGGCCGATTCGAAATGTTGAATCGGCTGTCACTACTCGATTCGTACTGGAAACACGATTTGTTCTGCGCATGTGCAAAATGCGTCGACATCCTGTCTGAAATATGGCGAAACAATTTACGGCAGTTATGACAACTACCCGATCCGTACCGGAAATAGTTCTCTACAAGTGATTCTTTTGACATGAATACTTTTTTTTTGGTAAAATATATCAATGTTAATAGGGGAGAGTGGGGTAATGTGAGACATCGGGTAATGTGAGACACCCCCTGTATCTCTGCAACGGAACACATTTGTGGTTATGTGACAATTATGTTTTCAAGCCCCTCACATTTCCCCTTGGCCATGAAGGAGAGGACCTCATGGTGCTGTGCTAAGCATGTTTTTTTCACAAAAATATTGTTTTTGCATGTAAAAGTAAATTTTCTTGCGGTCAACTTAATCAACTGTTGTGCCAAAGCAGACTGATTCAGGTAGAAAAACTTATATCATACATGTTGATGAACTATCAACATATAAAACCATGTGATGATGCTAGCTGAAGATTATCCTGAATTGCTAAGAGAGATTGTTTTTTTCTAAAATGTAGTGGTGGGGTAAAGTGAGACAAATGCTTTGGGGTAAAGTGAGACATGAGGCACAAGTTAAATTTAGTCTTAAAAATATTTTAATGTAATATTACATTGCATATGTTTTATTTTTAATGTCATAAACATTGTAGAAAAGCCATCCTGCCAAGGCAAAACATCAGGAAGACAACCTCTGGGGCAAAACACCCCTCGAGGAGAATGATGTGGCACATGTTCCTAAAAGTGATGTAGTGAAGAAGCTGCCTCAACCTAAAAGGCCTGGAGAGATGGAGAGAGCAACTCCTCATCTTTCCCTGTAACCTTCAGGGCTGGAGTGTAGAGTAGGCCTAGTTGTAGAGTATGACAGTAGGTTGATGTTCTAATACAGGTGGGTCTAGTCCTGTGTTCTGAGTCCCAGGCTGTTCTAGCTGGTTCTGATTGTGCTTTGCTCTGACCTCCAGACACTAGCTGGCTCTAAGGGTGCGTTCACACTTGTAGTTCGATTTGGTTGGTTAATTTGGTCCGGACCAAATAAGAAAAAAAAAAACATTTAGTCCTGGTCCAATTAGCGTTCAGATTGGCAATTTTATCACCGAACCAAAAGATACCGAACCTTGAGGCATAGGGATACATTCACAATGTTATTGGTCAGATTTTATGACGTATTGCCTATTTTGAACCGGAACTTAACAAAAATCCCAAACAATGCTGTGTGCTGAGGTAAATGCGCTCGTTGTGTGTGTGTAGCAGTGCGTAGCCTGTGTGTGATGGTACTTTGGCCAGCTGGGAACTCGTGAAGAGCTCATAAAATGTGTAAAGTAGTCAAAACAGCGGCAGGAATCCACCCACACAAACGAGACGAGCGTCTGATGCCTGTGATGGGCAAACTCGCGTCTATGACAAGAAAAACCGACATGCGTGAGGATTCTGTCCTTTTTAGGGCAGCGTTCACATATGTTCAAATGAACCGCACTGACTGAGCAATCGCATCAGGTGTTCTGACCCCCAGACTGTGCTCTGATCTAACTGGTTCTATCTGTCATTTGAATGTTAATTAAAATATTTTGAATTATATTATGTTGTATTTGATTTTGTTCAGAGTTAGAAAAGTGTTTAGAAAAAAAAATTGCTTAATTGACCAATCCCCATGATTCTGTTACTAGTCCGACATTAGTTCTGGAATGTGTGGTTGTCAAGCTAGCTGTCAGGATTCGAACTGTTACAACATGTGTTGTTATGGTAGTTTCAGAGTGGAAAAAGTAAGTGGATCAGTTTACCCCCTTGATTTCTCTGGTCTGTCTCGGTTTACCCCTAAGCTGGGGTAAAGTGAGACACAAGACGACTTTTTTTAAAACAATCATATTTTCACTGACCTTCGTCCTGAATACATTCTGATCATTTCTATGGCTAGGAAACATCCTGAATTAATGGGAAATGTGTAAATTTTACTGATATATCATTTTAGCTCGCTTAGAGGGGAGCAAATGTAAAAAGTGTCTCACTTTACCCCACTCTCCCCTACATTGCATAAATTAAATTGATTAAATAAAATAGAAAAAATGAAATACAATTAAACGAAATAGTTTACATTTGCTTGATCCCATTTGTGAAATACAGATACACATATATATATATATAAGTATGTGTTTGTTTATATTTAACATTCATTTTCTAAAGATATGTTCTACTTATTTCAACATACTTTAACAAATGTCTGCATTTAAAAAATTTACTTATTCAATTTATTCATAAATGAACTCATTCCTTCCATCTTTCATTCACTCACTCCCTTGATCTCTCCCTCCCTCACAAAAGTAAACTCACTCCCTTTTCTCGCCTCACTTCACTCCCATCCATCTCTCTCTCTCTCTCTCTCTCTCTCTCTCTCCCTCCCTGTCTCCTTCCTTCCCTCCCTCCCATCTCCTTCCTTCCCTCCCTCCCATCTCCTTCCTTCCCTCCCTCCCATCTCCTTCCTTCCTTCCCTCCCTCCCTCCCTCCCAAAAATATCTTTTGTGTTCCGAAGATGAACAGAAGTCTTACGGGTTTGGAAAGACATGACGGTGAGTAATTAATTACAGAATTTGGGTAAACTAAGCCTTTAAATTAGCAGATTAAATTTACAGAATTCCATCATTTAAAACATACCCCAAGGTCTCTTCCCATTTTTTTCTGTCCAGGATCCCAGGGCAATGAAGGCTGCAATGTGTCTGGCATTCCAAAGAAAACACAAAATATGTGTTAATTATAAATGTGTAATTAAATGATCAGTTATGCAACCTGATAATGAGGCCCTTAAATGAACTTTAAGCCTGAGAACGAGGCCCTAATAAGAACTTGAAGCCTGAGAATGTGGCTCCTTTTTGAAATCATAACCAAATAACACCAACAAGGCCAGTAAATTATATATCTTTAGTCTCAACCTAAATATGGTTCTGTAAGCCTCATCTCCAAAACCATCAGGGCGGAGAGAATCAGGAAAAAGTATTTCCCTCTTAGCCACCAACATAACCTGCACTGGGTACTTTGTTAATATCTCACCAACCCTACCTGTTGAATTTGAAAAAATTACAGCTAGAAAGATTATAAAAAGAAACTCAACACAGAGCAGATAGTGGTCAGCTTCACCCTGCTGCCTGATCCAAGCTGGAAATAGTACGACATCCTTGGACCTAACGTTTTCCCAACAGTATTTGGACAAAATAATATGCATGCATTTACTTCTGTGCCTGTTCTGAATAGAGTTATTTTTCAGTTGATGAGTATATGATAGCAAATGAGAACTTACAGGCAAACAATGCACTGGGTCCACAATTTAGTTTTTTCCAGGTGGGAACAACATAGAGGTCCACAATGTTTTCCCTTATGGAAAGAACATAAGTTATTAAACATGCATGCATCAAAATTAATACTTTTAAAAGAAGATATAATAGTATAAAGTAGATGTCTTTGTGCAGCTTCTTCCACAATCTTGAGGCAAGCATTTCCAATCTGAAATTAATTGCAGAACGATTACATCCCTGCGAACGCTGCCATGTGGAACATTATGCATTATCTGGGAATTTGTTTTTTTTTTTTGTGCAGTAAATAAGACACTAAACATACGCACATTAGATTCCATGCACTGGTTTAAACCCAGGCTCCAGAAGTCTTCTCGTGTGAGACAAATTTTGCCTTCCTTTACGATCAGTTCTTGTGATGGCCTATTTTTGTCCAACACATACTTCAACTAAAATTAAAGAAAGTTTGACATTAACAAGTAATGGTTATCATTTAAATATGCAAAGTGTCACTAAATAGACAGAATGCTTACCAGTTTATCTTGAATAGGGCCCAAGTCCTTCTCCCACTTTGCACCGGAACAAGCATATGGATGCTCTATCTGCCTTTTAAATGTTGCAGTGGTGTAAGAGTGGTCCTGGAGAAACGTCCTCTCAGTTGGTTCATCTAATGATAATTACATAAAAATATCCCATATTTCTAAAATTTAACACTTATTTGTAAATTGTTTTACACTCTTTATTTATTACACTCTTACTTTTTAATCGGTAGTATGTCCTCAATCTCGACACATTGACCCTCCGGCAACTTGACCCTTTAACAATAGTAGCCACCCCTTTGGAAGAAATGCAACAGTACCAAATGGTAACAGTACCAAAAAATGAAAACTTATTGAAAACAAATACAGAATTCTCATCTCTTCTCTTGATGGGATTTTTTTTTTAAACCAACATATCAATGGAGTCTCAGTCAGAATAAGGAACAAGGTTTATTAATTACAATCACTGGGCCTCCATCATCAATTCTTTTCCTGGTGATGCTATCTACTGAAGCAAAGAAATCTAAAGTGATAAAGACACTCTCAGCATGCACACACACAGTCCCAGAAACATTACATTTTCCACACCTCTAAATTATATATATTAGTGTAACAGTGACATAAGAGTTTAGAGTTACATTTAAAGCAGAATCATAGCAAAGAACATAGATCAGTCTATGCCTAGGTCTAATTCCAATTGTTATACACAACTTAATTTACCTTTATATCAAATACAAACCGTTTCATTGAGAAGTTTCATCTTATTGACTTTGGTGTCAATGTCATCTTCTGGGTCAGCAACTTCAAAATCATCTCCCATGGGACAGGCATTCATGACATCAGGCAGACGTGGGTGTCGATGGAAGAGGAGGAAGTAGGGACTGTATATAGTGGAGTACTAATCACATAGGAAGATTCCCATTAACTATTAAATTTGTATTATCAGGAAAACCTCCACCCTCGACATTACATAAATACATTAGTTCAGTTATACCATTGACAACTAACCATATATATTACAGATATAATAAGTAAGCGTGTTAAGACAACCTGCTTTGCCAACACGGTCTCACCCCTCATCGTCACATATCGACGTTTGGTCATTGCCCCCTAGCGTCGACATCCGAAGCAAAGGGTACCCCTTTTGCGTCGCTTTTCAACGTCGATGGCCGTCCTATACACTTCAATGTAAATCCCTTATCTTCGGATTCTGACGCAGGGGGGGTCAACCAACGAATCTCTTGCATGTGTTGGAAATTTTCGGTTTTCGTGGTCATAATGACAAATAACTTGGCTAGATGTAGGCATTATCTTGCGATAAAAAATACAGCAGGTTTTAGGCTACAGAGGATAGACTTTTAACGGATCAGACCCTCAACGTCGGATTTTGACGCATGCAGGGGGTCAACATAGATTTGCGCTCTTTATAAAAAAAAAAGCGATTTGCCCGGTATATTTGTTAATGTATATTTGTGTGTATAATTACTTCGACCGGACCTAACTGTTGTGTAAAATAATAATAATAATAATAATAATTGTTCTTGCATCTGTACCTTGCGTCACGTTGGCCAATCAACTACTTCAGCAGTAAAACATCATTGCATGCGACGATCCCTAGCACCATTGCGTTTTTCGATTTCCATACGTAAGTATTGCACTTAATATAGAATTAGACATATTAGATATTTGCATATCAGAAACAATCAGCTCATGCCATAAAGCTGTTGTGTTTGGTAATATTTTAGCGCATTGAGATGGTGTTTTCCATACATTAACTAGACTGGCGGCCCGCCACATTTTAATTTGTCCCGCCTCAGTCTCAAAGTAGGCCTGTCGCGATATTCAAATAACCGATTGATAATTGCGCTCTTTTAAACGGCAAAAATGCACCAATTAAGTTTTCGTGTATTATATTCAAACTCATCTGAAGCCATTCCATAGCTTCTGAATTATATAGTCACCTAGATTATTTATTTATTTATTTATTTTTGGGTCAGCTTATGATTATATATTTTTATTCATTTGCTATTTTTCTCTATAATGGAGAAGTGTGTTCAGTGCATTCTGGATTGTGTTTAATAAATCAAAGAGTGACGTTTAGTACCACAAATACAGATGTATAGATACAGGCCCCCACTAATTATTCTAGAAATAAATTAACCAATTTGACCACTTATGAACTATCATTTAGCCTACTATATGTTGTGTACATGACTAATGTGCCCTACCGTCACAAATAAATAAATAAATTACTATTAGAGCACAAAATTGTTTACAAGAGAACAAATTTCTTCATTGATGTAATCACTTACATTTTGCTCTCAGAATGCATCAGATTTATGCATTTAAATTTAAAATGTAAAAAATTTTCCTACGGGGGGGCATGCCCCCTGACCCCCCTAGAGGGACCGATGTCCATCCACCACAGTCTCACAAAATCCAGTTGGAAACACTCATGAAACACTGCACCAAATGAAATGTGCATGTGGTGCTACACATTGATAGATAAAAGTTAGCCATGGGTTAGGCACTATTGGTGACAAAATTAAAATAGTGTGATAGGCATGTCCGATTTCAAATATGATATTCTTTGTTGCAACTAAGTAGCCTAGTTGCTAATGAGTCATGCCACAGTCTACTGCCATATTTATAATCATAATTTGGATAAAAGTGTCTGCATAGAACCTATAGACATAAACATGTAAACATATATAATCCATACTCTATCTTCAGATGTAATGAGTGTGTGTGTTAGTTAGTATATTGTAATGTGTAGTTTAGTTATCAATTCTATACTGATTTATTTTTCTCTTTATCAACAGCTTCTCAAATACAATTTATCAAAAAATAATTAGCAGCTGACTACAAAAGGCACTTTTAAGAGCCACGTTTGTATTGTTATTCTCTATTCTCTTTTTTGTATTGTTCTCTCTCGCTCTCTTTCTCTCTCTCTCTCTCCATCCCTCTCTCTTCCCTTCCCTTCCCTCCTCTCCCCTTTTAGTGGTGTGTTTGTCCTTGTGCACTTTTGTTTGTTCTTGTGCACCATGTCAGATCCTAAGCTGAACCAGCTCTTGGAGGAGGTCAACAGTCTTGTCAACCAGGCAGAAGACATGGATGAACTCAAAAGGCTGCATGAGGTCATGAGCACTCAACAGGAGGCAGCTTCATCCATCCAGCGATCCACCAGCCAGCCATCTGTGAATTGGATTAAGAGGGACAGCAGAGGAAACATTATTTATGGGAGGCCAAGATTCTCCAGAAAGCAAGCAGGTCAGACTTACTTTTCATTCATGTTAATTAAGATCTAGATTTTACCTCTAGATCTATTTTTACCTTTTGGAATGATATATAAACATTTCACAAGTCATGGGTCTGAATCAGAAAATATATGATTATTATTATTATATAACATACTTACTATACATACTATAAGGAAAATCAATGCTAAAACTTTGTGTCATTATGTTTAAAAGGCAGTCATGGTAATGTATTTGTTTCTAATTGTAAAAGATGTTTTTTGTTTTTTTTAACTACAGTAGGTCTTAGCCACAGACAAACCGGAAAGACTGGTGGTTCCCTTTTCAGGGCTCCGGAAACCAGTGTGGAAATGACCAATGACTTTTCTCATATAAACACTGGTATGTCCTATATTGTCCCTGCACTGTAAAACAGTATGTTCATTAATAATAGGAATGTAATACACATTCCATATTTTTGTGTTGGTATGATAGACAGCACAGTTATTACTGCTGTTATGACTGTTGTTCAGTGATATACTCTTTTGTTTAATAACCTGTTGTTTTTTAATACTGTCCATTGTTTTAACAGAGTCTTTCCTTCAAGAGCTAAAACACTCACTGGGTGAAGATTTAGATGACAAAGAAACACCAGCACAAGCCTCCAGTGATTGGTCAGTGAGAAAAAGTCTTGTCTCAGGGTGGTGGGCGAAAGTGAGGCCCCGGTTGGTGGACAACATGGTGGCTAAGCAGCATGTGGCAAGTCCAGTCTGCCAGAAATGTTACTCCAGTCCAGCGATGATCCATTGTTGTAAGTTGTAGTTTTTGAGAGTCAGATTTTCTCACTTGTTAATTTCAGTTATCACCTGGAAAACTAAATGCTAAAATCTAAATAATTTCTGATCAGTCAATGAAGCCATGAAGAATATCTGGTCTTAAAAGCTGACAGTAAATACGTATGTTAGTCTTCTATCCTCTAACTATTCTCATAAATGCTTCTTTTTTTTTCAAGTGCGTCTTGTACCCTTGGAGATGCCAGAGAGAATATGTAGCTGTCCTCAGAGATTCTGATCAGAGGCAGTCTGTGGCTGAATTTGCTGGGGCTGGGGCTGGGGCTGGGTCGGGACCTGGAGCTGTATCAGCGGCTGATGGTGGACCGGAGACTCTGGGGGCTGGGGCTCTGTTGTGAAGGTCCCAAATTAACATCAACTTAAATAAACTTAACCGTAATTACTTCTGCATAAGAGATAGGGTGCAAGAAAGTTTACTTTACCCTTGTTTCTTTTGTTGGGGTTTGGTTTGGCAGTCCGTGGCTGACTTTGCTGGGGCTGTGGCTGGGTCGGGACCTGGAGCTGTATCTGCGGCTGATGGTGGACCGGAGACTCTGGGGGCTGGGGCTCTGTTGTGGAGATATGCTGGTCAGGTTGGGGCTGGGGCTGAGACATCTGGGGTCCTGTTAAGAAGGTAACAAGTTAACATGAATTTAATCTGTATACATTAAAGAAATATGCATTTTTTTTAAAAATATAATTAAAAAAGTAATGAGTTCTGCATAACCCTAACCTTGCTTTTTAAGTAAATACTCATATGCCTTTTTCATGGCATCAACAAAAGGTATTGTGTCCTCACTCAGTGCCATTCCAGCACTTATATCAGCAATCCATGAATTTTTTTTTTTTTTCTGCCTATAAATAAAATGGGCATATAGCCCAAGGCAGCCAGTTTCTGCACCTGAAATGAACAAAAGTACTTAGAGAATTCACATTGCATTAATATCAAGGTTACACAATTCACATCAACATCACTTTTTGTCGAGGTGACATCACATTTGTATGACATCAATATTCACATAGTGTCAGGCAATGACTGGTAACGCTTTACTGATCTGAGTTTCTAAACACTGAGAGGAGTGGTTCACAAGTGTTAATGTGATCTGATGACATTCATAAGCTGACCCACTTCTGTCATAGAACAAAATGTGTAGATTAAAGAGTGAAACAGACTGGTTGTAAGCTGATGAACCATCAACATGCTGGCAATGAGCTCTGACATGACGGTTAAAATGAAGGTTGCATTGAAAAATAAACAGATCTGATTTAGAACAAGATTTGGAGGTGGCCCTAATCAGAATTGACAGTCAGATTCCCTTGTTGTGCAAGGACCATAGTTGCTAAAGGGGATTCTCTCTATTGGTGCTGTTCGGCAACTGGAGGGTTGCAGGTTCGAGTATAGCTCTGCCTGCCTCCTTTGAAATGTCCTTGAGCAAGATACTGAACCCAAAACTGCTCCAAGTGTGCAGGTTGGCACCTTGCATGGCAGCCACCGGTGTATAAGTGTGTGGGTGAATATAAGGCATACATTATAAAGTGTTTTAAGTGCTCAGAGGAGTGAAAAAACACTATATATATTATATATGCAGTCCATTTACAATTTTACCATATTGTGAGTGGGAATAGAAATTTAATTACAAACTGGATATTATTTTGTCAACACTGATGCCATTCTCTCTCTTTTCTTACGAATGCTGCTACAAGGAAACTTTGGGTCACCACTATTAGAAAGCTCATCAGTTGCATAGGATAGACTATGTTAAATGTATCTGTTATAAGCAAATTGAGAGAACATGAGTCATTTTGGACACAGTTCACATCCATCCAAATGTCGTCCTGTTTATGGTATGTGTGCCAGCTTTAGGATAAGTCAAGGTCTGTGGGATGCATGCATAACGTGTCATTGATTTTTTTTTAAACTGTACATTCAGTCACAAGATGACATAATTTCCAGTGTCATTCAACCCATATTCCTGTTCCTCGAAATCAGTGAGTTTTGTCGTTAGGTGGAGAAACGAGAAAATTTGATTCAACAAGAACCAAATAGCAAAATGGCAGCTAACACTAAGTAATGAGGGCAAGGAAAGTTTCAGTTTTCTGTGGCACTTTCAGTTCTGGTCAGCTCCCACTTAGCAAATTTGGTCTATGTCGATGTTCTTTGTTCCTATTCCTACCAACAGCACTCTGTGAATCTCAAGCAACAGAAATATGGGTTGATTCACACCAGATTGTTCTACACAGTTAGAAATGATAATGTTGATAGTTTGATCATAGGATATTATTGATGTTAATGTAATGTGCTTTGAGCTTCATATTGACTACAATCCAATTCATGAAGCATGAGCATTTTTACTTACTGCAACTTGGGCAGAAGAAACCACTCTTGCTGCATTCCGATTTTTCCAGACCCCCTGACCCCACTCATTATCCAGGCGATCTTTGAGGGCCTCAATCTTTTTACTTTTGCTGAGGCTTGCATAGCAGGCGATGCAGAACTTCCTAATCGCCTGGTTCTCAACCTGGCAAGCAGGGCAACATCTGAATTTTGGCTTTGTCATTCTGAAATGTACAATATACACACACACACACACACAAGGATTATTACAATATTTTAATATGTTACGATATTTTAATTTAACACATTTTAAAGGCAAACAGGTTGTCATACAAATATAACCACAACAAATAGAAATAGCCTAAAGGCACATTCAAAATAAAATTCATTTAGACCAACCCAACTGTGAATGGACTCTCTATTGCCCTACTTTTAGGCTTGGACTAAGGTCTTTATTACTGTCAAAAATACACAGGTCTATGTCAATGGTTTCAGTCATTGCAGATAACATTACATGTGGAAGCTCCTAAAGCTTTTTTTCCCCTAAGGAAGCCCCAAGGCTTTTGGGGCACATTAGTCACGTACACAACATATAGTAGACTAAATGATCGTTCAGTGGTCAAACATGTAGAGTATACATTTCAACTATTAAAAATATGTAGCAAAAGGTTGCCTTTGTTAAATGTATTTATTTCTAGAATAATTAGTGGGGGCCTGTATCTATACATCTGTATTTGTGGTACTAAACGTCACTCTTTGATTTATTAAACACAATCCAGAATGCACTGAACACACTTCTCCATTATAGAGAAAAATAGCAAATGAATAAAAATATATAATCATAAGCTGACCCAAAAATAAATAAATAAATAATCTAGGTGACTATATAATTCAGAAGCTATGGAATGGCTTCAGATGAGTTTGAATATAATACACGAAAACTTAATTGGTGCATTTTTGCCGTTTAAAAGAGCGCAATTATCAATCGGTTATTTGAATATCGCGACAGGCCTACTTTGAGACTGAGGCGGGACAAATTAAAATGTGGCGGGCCGCCAGTCTAGTTAATGTATGGAAAACACCATCTCAATGCGCTAAAATATTACCAAACACAACAGCTTTATGGCATGAGCTGATTGTTTCTGATATGCAAATATCTAATATGTCTAATTCTATATTAAGTGCAATACTTACGTATGGAAATCAAAAAACGCAATGGTGCTAGGGATCGTCGCATGCAATGATGTTTTACTGCTGAAGTAGTTGATTGGCCAACGTGACGCAAGGTACAGATGCAAGAACAATTATTATTATTATTATTATTATTATTATTATTATTTTACACAACAGTTAGGTCCGGTCGAAGTAATTATACACACAAATATACATTAACAAATATACCGGGCAAATCGCTTTTTTTTTTATAAAGAGCGCAAATCTATGTTGACCCCCTGCATGCGTCAAAATCCGACGTTGAGGGTCTGATCCGTTAAAAGTCTATCCTCTGTAGCCTAAAACCTGCTGTATTTTTTATCGCAAGATAATGCCTACATCTAGCCAAGTTATTTGTCATTATGACCACGAAAACCGAAAATTTCCAACACATGCAAGAGATTCGTTGGTTGACCCCCCCTGCGTCAGAATCCGAAGATAAGGGATTTACATTGAAGTGTATAGGACGGCCATCGACGTTGAAAAGCGACGCAAAAGGGGTACCCTTTGCTTCGGATGTCGACGCTAGGGGGCAATGACCAAACGTCGATATGTGACGATGAGGGGTGAGACAGTGTTAATTCCATGTACCACAGCAGGAAGGTGGAGGTCCCAATCACTGTGGTTGTCATTCACATACTTTCTGAGAGTACGCTTAATATTCTGATTGGTTATTTCATCCTGTACATATCAATGCATTTATAAAGTTGATAAATAACCATAAGACAACAATAGATCTTACCGGACAGATATCCAAAGAGTTACCTGTCCGTTGGTCTGGGGATGGTAAGCACTGGAGACAGCATGTTTGATGTTCAGCATGCTGAAAATGCTGTTGTTTAGCTGCAGGGAGATCATCAATTAAATTTGCAAAAGTGGAGTAATTGTATATAACAATATATGTTAAGACAAGAGTAGAGGGGAAAAAAACATAATTAAACATTTACAAAACTTTACCTTGTTAACAAACTCCTTCCCTTGGTCTGTAATAATTTTCCTAACCATGCCGAACAAGTACAACTTTGCGGTTATTATTGCAGACACCTCAGTTGCCGTCTTAGATTGCATGGGTTCTTGGTGTACAGGTCTGTCATGGTAAGGACATACTTGTTGTTGCGTGCTGTTTCTGGCAGTGGTCCAATCAAATCCAAACCAAGCACCTCCCAAGCTTCGTTTACCTGCATGGCACAACATTTACATCAACCATATGCTAGTAAAACTGTACACAAGCTTGAGACTAGCTGGTTAGTCTCATCAGTATGCTAAAACATTGTAAGCAGTACCTTAATGGAATGCAAGACTGGCAGTCTTTATTGGGTCATTTAACTGGCAGCAGTGACAAGATCTGACCTAAAAAAGCAACAAAACATTTTTTGAACAAAATGTCTATAAAAACAGTCAGTTGACAAGTTGATGATGACAATAAATATAACTTCTAATTCAAGGACGTATCTAACAAACAGAGGTGGTAAAAAAAGAGACATTCTAAAGTATAGATGTATAACAAAAACTGGCAAAAGTAAAAGAAAAAGTAACACCTCTACAGTACATTACCCAGTCTTTCACATCCTGGATGATTGTAGACCAATAGTAGCCAGCAATAACCCTGTTTTGAGTGCCTCTGACACCACTGTGATTGCCAGTCCCAGGGTTATTGTGGCACTCTGTAAGAACAGACCTCTTCTCTTCCTCTGACAGGACAACTAGCCGCATGTATTGCCTACTGGGGCCGATGTAGAAGAGTCTGTCGTCTGTTTTAAGAGGAAAAAAGAAAATGTCCGAAAAAAGTTATATGAATGAATGTTTTTTCTTCAGTTGAACACAAAAGAAGATATTTTGAAGAATGTCGGTAATCAAATAGTTGACAGTAACCACTGACTTCCATTGTATTTGTTTTTTTTTTTTTTTTCCGACTATGGAAGTCGATAACTACTGTCAATTGTTTGATTATCAACTATTCTTCATTGATTACCAACTATTCATCAAAATATATTGTTTTGTGTTCAACAGAAGAAAAAAAAAAAAAAAAAAAACATACAGGTTTGAAACAACATGAGGGGGAGTAAATGATGACAGAATTTCCATTTATGGGTGAACTATCCCTTTAACAAAGCTTGGTATTTTATACACAATTTCTGAATTAAGCACATGACCCAGGTTGTTCCAGACAGGCAGTTCTATTTTTCATTATAAAATCTCTCGGTACTCATACCCCCAGCTTCACAGATAAGGCTTAAGCTAGTCCCAGACTAAAATGCATATTTGAGCTGTTTTAACTGAAAGTAACCTGCACTAAGTTATCCTAAAATATATGACTGCCATTGTTTTGTCTTAAAATGCACACCAGCAATTTGTTTTCTTTTTTTTTTTTTTTTTTTTTTTTGGCACGTTTATAAAAGCTACTTAAATGCCATAGTTGAGTTTTGGCCTTAAACTGGCTTAATCCAAGCCCTGTCTATGAAAGTAGAACCTTTGATAGTAAAATTCGTAGACGACCGTTTCACCTTCCGACGCTCTGTGAGATTGTCAGGAATTTCTCCTTTTAAGAGAAATTCTTGAATATGTATATAAAACGCAAAAGAATCCATAATGCAATCATATGTCACTCTCCAGCACGTCTCTATAAATCGATCATATTCACACACACATCGTGACAGTGACGTCGTTGTGGTAAAAACGTTAGCGGTGACAGGAAGTGGCAGTAAATTCGCGCATGCGCAGAACAAATCGTGTTTCCGGTACGGATCGAGTAGTGACATCGGCGTCGGAGCACGTCGGTCTGTCGGGCCATCTGATCATTCTGATTGGCTGTTCAGCTACTGCCACCTGCTGGTATGGAAAGGCATTTCATCTTACGCAGGCGCAGAATGGACGAGCTACTTGGCCGTCGGCTGTCTAGCGTTGGTTTGGTGTGTCAGGCCAACTTTGGACCCAGATGCTGCCGACGTGAGTCCACCCCTCAGTCTGCTTTCATCGGCACTAGTTCGTCACCGTTGGCTTGGTGTGTTCCTGCCTTAAGACTGAAGGACAATAATGAGAACTCTGAATATTATTGGAGCAGCTATTATGATGCTTAATGAAAGAAATCAAGTTGACAAACATTGGTGATAATATAGCGTATTGAGAGGTTTATAAACATTTTTAAAAAAGCCGGTCATTTTTGACCTCAAACACCACAAGTGTGACTTAATGCCATTTTGTACAAAATTAAATCATTTCAAAACAAGCTTCCTAGTTAAACATTAAAGCATGGTAATCAGGGTATCTTCCATTCATTCATGTTTTGATTTGATATTGAAATCAGAAAAATTTACAAAATGAAAACGAAAAAACAAAAAATTGGCTTGATTTTTCTTTTTTCGTTCTGGGGTAGGTAACAAATAAGCAGTTTGAATATTCGATCTCTACATGTGGGCGGGAATGAAACGCCTCTTTCCGCTGATTGGTCAAGGAGACGTCAAACCATGTCGTCATCAGTTGTTCATCGGTTCAGCTCAACAGAATAAAAGTCCCTCGCTCTACAGCTGTACGGATTCTTAACGCATTTATTCTACATTTTATGTCTTTCTCACGAAATATTAATTTATTTTGCAGCTGCACACAATTACCCCCATTCTACAACGTTGGCACAATGCCTGTTTTATTGAAGTGACCAAATATAAAAATCTAGCGAAGCTGCTCAACGCACTGGCCAGCGAATGTATAGGTAGGCTATACACTGAATTAAAAAAGTGCAAATCAGTAGCCTATCGATGTAAATATGCAGCAGTCATAACTTTTGTTTTAGACAACACTCTGAGTTTTGGACATGGGATGAATTTGAAATATGACAGATATGAAATATATTACATGTTATTAGTTCATCAAAGCGGTGCTATAGAGAGATGGACTTAAAATGCGAATTGGATGATTTGGCGGAGGTGAACTCGTTTATGCCAATTCGATATAGGCTATCACACATTTTAAAATAAATAAATAAAGGGAAAAATGTTAAAACAGTGTTAAAAATAACCGTTATAGTGCTCTCTTAAGAAGATATCAATTATACTTTATCAATATTAGGCTATATATCAAAACCCTGAAATAACACTAACAATAATAAGATAAAGAGTATTTTTATAGCCTATTTATTGCTATCTGTCTGTGTCAGAAATTAACTGTAATTGATTTAGTTGATTAATTGATTTTCAGGAGATTTTAGGATTTGTCCTAATTTTATTAAATATGTATGCTTTCTTTAATGTTAAGTTCTTAAATTTAGTCATTTAAATTACAATAAAATGATGCTATAGGTTGTTACCAATTAAATCAGTATCAAACAAAGGCTTGCAGAGGTAACAAAGAAGCACCATCTGAAGTTGCTTTTAGATTTATGAGTTAGATTGCTCAGAGAGGGCAGTATATGTGTAGGAATTACAATTGCATAATGTAATCATATTAATGTTTTAAACATCATTTTGAATACAGAAAATTTTAAATGACAAAATTAAACGATAACTGGATTATGAAATTAATGTCGCCAGTAGGTGTCAGCAAGTCACTGTGCTAATCATTGAGTCATTTATTTAAGCGATTCGTTCAAAACGCTGATTCATTCAAGAATATATCAATTGGATCTCTATAATCTTTTGGGCCATTGAATCACTCAGTCAACTGATTTGTTCAAAGACTCTGATTCATTCAGGAATGAAACACTGCTCTGTGCGCTACGAGTCAGTCACACAACATTTCTGATATGCATTGGAAGTTTAGTTGGCAGAGAAAATAAAACACCGTTTTGTCTGACATTCATTAATACTCAATATTAATGAAATAAACTCAGAATATTGCCTTAAACAAAAGTTATAACTTTAAGAAAAGGAAAAAATAGCATGCTGCCTATACATGTATTATGAAACAGAAGGATTAACTGAATATTTGACATGTCCTACACTTCTCTATGAAAACAAAACTCAAAATAGGCCTAATAGATTTGCTGTGACTGTAAAATACACACACACACACACACACACACACACATATATCCATCCCATGTTGTGTAAAACAAAAGACATTTTTACACTCAATGTATCGAAGTTGTAGGCTGCCTGGGGGTAGTGTGCAGCTGCAAAGTAAATTAATATTTATGAGATAAACTAATATTTCACGTGATGAATTAATGTCTATACAGAATTAAGCCCTGACTCTTCATCAGAACGATTTGTGTCAAGCCATTCACTAGTCTGGCTAGAATTCACTAGAAAGAGATTAAATGTAGAATAAACGCGTTAAGAATCTGTACAGCTGTAGAGCGAGGGACTTTTATTCTGTTGAGCTGAACCGATGAACAACTGATGACGACATGGTTTGACGTCTCCTTGACCAATCAGCGGAAAGAGGCGTTTCATTCCCGCCCACATGTAGAGATCGAATATTCAAACTGCTTATTTGTTTCCAACCCCAGAACGAAAAAAGAAAAATCAAGTCAGTTTTTTGTTTTTTCGTTTTCATTTTAAAAATGACAAAACGAAAAAAGGTGCAGTTTTCTCATTTTTCTGATTTCAATATCAAATCAAAACATGAATGAACGGAAGGTCCGTGTATCTTTTGGGGTCCGTGTACGTTTTGATAGTTTGTTTTCCAATTTGAAATGAAATACACAGAAACGAGAAAACAGTCGTTTCCCGTTTTTTCGTTTGTTAAAAAAAAACGGAAAAACGAGATTTTGACTCGATTTTCGTTTTTTCGGGTCATGGATAGAAAACGGAAACACGACTTCAAAACTCGTTTTCCACATGTGGGCGGTCATTACACGCCCCTTTCAGCCGATTGGTCAATCAAATCTGAGCCAGTGACGTCATCTTCAGTTCGTTCAACAAAATAACAGTCCTCTCCTGCTATATCAGTAGATGTCATAAATCGGCTTTCTTCTGTGCAACCTAACGCTTATTTCACAGAAATATTTATTTCAGAAATGTTAATCAGCACACAGACTGTTGTAATGTAGTTTGTAGTTTAATATGCATGGTGAAACTGCGCTACCCACACAGAGGAGCGGATGAAAAGCACAGATTTAAAAAAACAAACAAAAAAAAAACAAACTAGTTTTTATTTTATTCTATTTTGAATAAATAGAATAAATCACAATAAATAAGTAGTGTAAGCAGTTTTGAAAAACGAACAATAGCTCATCTCTCTATTTATTTTATATAGCCTATTGCCTGCTGAATATAGGCTAATGTTAATAACCCTTTGGTTAAAAGACTGAGGGAATATATAAAGATCAAACATTAAAGATCAAAATTACAGCTACATAGCTATTTTAGTTATGACAAAAATAATATATATAAAACGAATTAATTTAAAGCTGAACTGAAACAGAAACCGGCGTTATAACTACCTCTCTAATTTGACACAAATCCAAATGTTTCAATATTCACGATTGGGAGGCTAAACTATATTTATTATTTGAACGCTTTTATTGTAGCCTACAGACTACTTAAAATGAGCAGTATAACTTTTTATATATTTGGTTAAATAGGCTATGTTATTTTGACAGTTAACAGGCTGTGATGTCAGGTTACTAAAACTGATGTGTGTGCGCGTTAGGCGCCGACGCGTTCACTCGAATTTTCTTATAAAAGCGGAAACAACTTAAAATACTCAGACATTTATGGTCAAATATATGTAACACCATTCGAATCTGCGAAGGGTTAAATAGGCCTATTATTTTTGTACACTCACAATAACAAAACATTGCTCGTTAGATGAACAAAGACATTTTCTGCGAGAGAGGGCTGGCGCAAAATGCGGCATCGGCATCTCGCAGCGGCACTTCCGGCGGCATCTCCAGCGGCCAGGGACTTCTTCGGCAGCTGTCGCTTGAGCGGCATCTCCAGCGGCCGCGGCATTGGTATCTCATAGCGGCACTTCCGGCGGCATCTCCAGCGGCCAGTGACTTCTTCGGCAGCTGTCGCTAGAGCGGCATCTCCAGCGGCCGCGGCATCGGCATCTAGAGCAGCCAGGGACTTTATTCGGCAGCACCTGCCGCTGGCCATTATAATTCAATGTTGTTTTTTGTTTTATTTTAAAAACTACATTTAATCAAAATAACATAATATACCAGAAGACTATCATTTGTAAGCATTTATCACAAATTTTGTTAATAACGTTCTGATGCTCCACTACATAAAAGTAAATCACATGTTTTGATAAAATAAAACTGCAGTGTTATCCATTGCTTTGAAATGCACATGAATATAAACTGATATTTTGTTAATACAGAAATTAATTTCTGATAGACTATGCTGCACAAAGCTGAAATTGCGGCATCTCGTAGCGGCATTTCAGGTGGCATCTCCAGCAGCCACGGATATTCTTCTAATTTTAAAAGGCTACATTGCAACAAAATAGCATTATATATCACAGGACTGTCATTTGTAAGCATTTATCATTAATTTTGTTATGTAGGCCTTTTCTGACGCTGCAGTTGCTATCAGAGCACGCTGAAATTACTGCGTGTGTATATGACTTATGGTAGCTATATAATGTAATGACAGTCCTGTGTATATAGCAGCTTAATATTAATTTCTTCAAACGTAGTTTTAAAGTGAAAATATTACACCGAATTAGCGGCAGGTGCCACAAATAGCGACAGCTGCCAGAGAAAGTCCGTGGCTGCAGATGCCGCAATTTCAGCTTTGTCCATTGGAATAGTAAAACAAGAAACAGATTTTTAAAATCTAATGTTTTCCTAATAATAGAAAAATGTCCCTTTTTTTTGGAAACCATCAGTAGAAAGTCTGTAATTTCATATATATTTCTTATTTTTAGATTTTTAATCTTGAAATTGACCTTTTGACCTTTCAATGGCCTCATTGTTTGTACTTAAAAAATACAAATAAAGTTACATTTATCTGATCAGTCCACACAACAAGAACATCATTCAACGTTAATTTATGTAATATTTCATTTTCTTTCCATAAACCTTTAACAAAATGACCCTGTAACGGGGTGGTAACTGATGTGACGGGGTGGTATGGACGAAGTGTTTCTCTATATGATCTGCTGGTTTTAAACTTTAAAAACTGGGGGAGGGGAGACCTTCAAATTGACTAAAAAGTGTGTGAGTGAGTGAGTGAATGAGTGAATTAATGAACCAAACATTGTTGCCAAGTCTGCATTTTTCCTGCGAAATTGGGCTAGGCTACTTTTACATTGTTGCCGTGGGTTGTTTTTTATCAGGGGACATTTTGGGATGAAATTTACCACCACCGGGGTGGTAAGTTTAAGCTTGACGGGCCCTGCCTAACATGAAAAAGCAACAAATAAACAATGTAAAAAAAATGTGCATAGTTGCCTTCTTTTGTTCTTGGTGGCTATAAGGCTCAAATGATGTCACTTAGGCTTTGTGATGTCATTTAAAGGAACAGAGCATTATTTATAGATAAAACAAGTTAGTGTGACGGGGTGGTAAGTCAAACTGAGGGACGTGCACAAATCATAAAATATTTACCAAAAAAATAAGGTTTATTGTGAATAAATATATTTTGTGTAAACAGGGACACACATATAATCCTGAAAATAGTATATGTTTGAAAAAAAATATATAACTTATTTGGTGATACTTTAGATGCAAGTGTCATGTTGGTTAACACGGACATGTGAAATTGGCTATGTAATAATGAAAAATGATTAAAAATAGTATGCTAATCTTCAAAAAAAAAAAAACATTTGATCATATATCATGTTAAAAAGAATAACTTTAAGCTTTGGAAACAGACTTTGGGACATTTTTTTGTGCCTTATGCATCTGATCAAACGTTGCGGACCCAAATAGCACCTGTTTCGTAGAATGACTCATATACACACGCAGTAATTTCAGCGTGCTCTGATAGCAACTGCAGCGTCAGAAAAGGCCTACATATTAACAAAAATTAATGATAAATGACAGTCCTGTGATATATAATGCTATTTTGTTGCAATGTAGCTTTTTAAAATTAGAAGAATATCCGTGGCTGCTGGAGATGCCACCTGAAATGCCTCTATGAGATGCCGCAATTTCAGCTTTGTGCAGCATAGTCTATCAGAAATTAATTTCTGTATAAATATCAGTTTATATTCATGTGCATTTCAAAGCAATGGATAACATTGCAATTTTATTTTATCAAAGCATGTGATTTACTTTCTCTTATGTAGTGGAGCATCAGAACGTTATTAACAAAATTTGTGATAAATGCTTACAAATGATAGTCTTCTGGTATATTATGTTATTTTGATTAAATGTAGGCCTAGTTTTTAAAACAAAAAACAACATTGAATTATAATGGCCAGCGGCAGGTGCTGCCGAATAAAGTCCCTGGCTGCTCTAGATGCCGATGCCGCGGCCGCTGGAGATGCCGCTCTAGCGACAGCTGCCGAAGAAGTCACTGGCCGCTGGAGATGCCGCCGGAAGTGCCGCTATGAGATGCCGATGCCGCGGCCGCTGGAGATGCCGCTGTAGGGAGAGCTGCCGAAGAAGTCCCTGGCCGCTGGAGATGCCGCCGGAAGTGCCGCTGCGAGATGCCGATGCCGCATTTTGCGCCAGCCCCTGCTGTTTTCTGCCGTCTCGGTTTCCTTTCTGTGAACTTCTCAAAAATGAACCGACACTCATATTGTCGCATTTTTTTTCCCCTTTCATTTTGGTAATATGTTAATTACTTAAGTGAAATAAATTTCGCGCATAGGCTATTTATTCGTTTTATATAATTGAATCCTTTTTTCCCGTTCACAGAAGCGCGGCAGGTGCGTGATGATGATGAATCCTCATGTTCTGTTGTTTATTCTGCTATTTGTTCATGTAGGCTAAAACTAACCCCCTGGGATTTTTTTTTAATGATTCACAGACATTTATCATATATGCATACAGTAAATTTTCCCGCTGTTTAAGCCATGAATATTTACAAAATAAAATAATTACAAAGATAATAAAAGATAATAAAATAATTACAAAGATAATAAAAGTTCTATGTTTAATATACGAGAGTTTTTGTTTTGCTGTTGTCCACTAAAGCAGTTGACGCAGAATCGCCAATTCCCGTTAAATCGAAATTGAAAGTAAAATGTTCAGGGCCATTTAATTCATTCAAAAGCGAAGGAAAGACAGAAAAAGTGAGGATAGCAAGTAAACTGTGACATATAATAATGTTCACTGTGTTCATAAATTGTTTAATTTAAGAGATAAAATCTGCATGGCCATTTATAAGTAAGGAAAACTAAAAAGCCCCCCGATGGTGATACCGTAGGTGTTGCCACACAGTGGACAGCCTATTTTCTAATATGACTGCATAGTCTACTATATAGCCTACTGCAAGGAATGCGTCTGCTAAATGATTGAATTTAAATGTATAAAATGTAAACAAAACATTAAAATAAGAAAAAAAATGAGTGCAGTAGCCACTGATCTATAGAGAATAGTCTATCATAGCCTATTGATCGGTGGTAGTATCCCAAAGGATGTCATGCGCTTGCAACAGATGTAGAGGCATTTACATTCAAAATTTACAAAAAACAATGACAGCTTAAAAACAGACTTAATTAAATTTACTGTAGGTTTTTTAAACTTTTTTTTATCTGTGCAAACATATTTCTGTGAAATACGCGTTAGGTTGCACAGAAGAAAGCCGATTTATGACATCTACTGATATAG
The DNA here is from genome assembly GCF_018812025.1 of Megalobrama amblycephala. Lineage (NCBI taxonomy): Eukaryota > Metazoa > Chordata > Actinopteri > Cypriniformes > Xenocyprididae > Megalobrama > Megalobrama amblycephala. The sequence goes on from NC_063058.1 coordinate 3,787,102, forward strand.
CGGCAGAGGACTATTATTTTGTTGAACGAACTGAAGATGATGTCACTGGCTCAGATTTGATTGACCAATCGGCTGAAAGGGGCGTGTAATGACCGCCCACATGTGGAAAACGAGTTTTGAAGTCGTGTTTCCGTTTTCTATCCGTGACCCGAAAACAACGAAAATCGAGTCAAAATCTCGTTTTTCCGTTTTTTTTAACAAACGAAAAAACGGGAAACGACCGTTTTCTCGTTTCTGCATATTTCATTTCAAATTGGAAAACAAACTATCAAAACGTACACGGACCCAAAACGTACACGGACCATGTACATTTTGATACTTTGTTTTCCAATTTGAAATTAAATAAGCAGAAACGAGAAAACACAACCTTTATTTGTTTTGGCTTGATTTTTCTTTTTTTTTTTTAATCGCCTTTAAAGGGTTAGTTTACCTTAAAAATAAAATAAAATAAAATAAAATAAATAAATAAATAAAAATCAGTGTATATCTTCTGTATGATTTCACATGATTCTCTTCAGACCTTACTGTACATGAATTATGAACTTCAAGAACTTCTGATTGAGGCTGTGTGTGACCTAATTGAACTATTTTGCATAAATTGAACACAGAAATAAAAAAAAATGCTATAAGACATGCTATTGTATGTATGTTGCGTGTGCAGGGAGCTTGTGCTTTACTTTCGCTTTGAAATTCAAAAGCGGCGGTTCTGAGCGTGCTCTACAAGATGAGACATTTATCAGACGCTTAGGCACTCAGACACTCAGGCAATACTGTGATCAGTGATCTTGCCTTACTCTCGTCACGTGATCAGAGAACTGTGATTCCTGCTGCACTGTGTGCGACTCTTGCTGGATGAGCTGAGCAGAGCAGATGTTTACAATAGTTTACAATTGAAGCAACTCAACTAGAAATCTTGTTACACCCCTAGTGCAGGAACATTATTCCAACCATAAAATAACTTTTAACATTAAAGAATGTGGACATTTTACCGTTCTTGGACCGTTACAAATCAACATTCCTAGAATATTGTATTATTAATAAAATGAAGGTCAAAAGAACATTGCAGGAACGTTATGCTAACCTTAAGATAACGTCCCAGAAATGTTAAGCAAACTGGACATTTCCACCTTTTAGAACATTTCAAATCAACAGCGATCCTCACCTGCTGCCATAAGTTATTACTACATATGAACTTCTTTACAATTTTTTTTTTTTTATTTATTTTTTTAATGGATTTTCTTGTGGATGAGATGGAGCAGATAGTAAAAGAAAAACATCATCAAGTGTCCAGCATGCATGCGGTCTTTCAGTTTGGTTAAACCGTTCTCATGTGTGCTGGACACTTGATTGTCTTTCTCTATCTGCTGCATCTCATCCATGAACAACCTCTTTAACTCTTGTGCGGTGATCAAAACCCTTTGCCTAATTTGGTGTTCAGGTCAAAAATGATGACCTTTTAAAATTGTCTGCAAGTCTCTCAGTACACTTTATGTCTAAATATTGGATTCAATCTTTTTTTGTCAGCTTGTTTTCTTTCGATTAGCACAGGTTTTGTTTTGTTTTTTTGGATCTGGCTGATTGCAGGCCTCATTACTCTGAACTTTTAAGGGTAATTTTGGCAAAATTGAATTAAATTTTAATATATTCTTTACAATTATTCACACTAGTGTGCTTTAATGTGTAACTTGTTTTGAAATTATTTGGTACAAAATGGCACAAAATCACACTTGTGGTGTTGCTGGTCAAAGATGACCAGCCTACATAAAATTGCTCATAAACCTCTCAATATGCCATATTTTCATCAATATTAAGAAACTTAATTTCTTTCATTAAGCATCATAATAGCTGCTCCAGTAATATTCAGTTCTCATTATTGTCCTTCAGTCTCAGATGCTTCAGTCACCATCATTTGACAGATCACTTGAAAGATACTTTTTTAATAAACATTTTCAGACAGCTGCAGGGCATTAGTCCATAATAAACTGACAATGAGAAATCAAAAGACTGAAAAATGTTTCAGACTTCATTGTAAAAACACCCTCCTGGCAAGAGAATTTCACTAAAATAATGACTATTACTATGAATCAGAAGTCAACTTAACTAGGCCCAAATGCTCCTGTCTACAGTAATGAACCTTATAATCGCATGCTTTGTAAATGCATATAGTAAACTTGATCTCCATTAATATGCAGATTTCTCATGATGGAGCAACAGTTACTAATGAGCTCAAGTTTTGAAGTGCTTTAACAGCAATAAAAGTACACGATTTGTAACTTACGAACATTTGAGAGCTAAAATTGAGATTTCATCTGTGTATTTAAATAAATAATTTGTCCTACAGTAAAAACCTTTTCTTTATCCACATCATTCCAAACCCCATAGTTTACCTGGATTTACCGAAGAAAAAAAGAAAAAAAAAAAAAAAAAACCTGAGTCACAGAACGTCGACGAATTAGACTCGGATAAAATTTCATTAGACACTTTAGAAAAAAAACACTTATTTCAAAGTAAATTTCTCGATAATTGAAATTTAGTTATACAAACAACAGAAGCTCTTTAAAGGAGAAGTTGGGTGGCTCTTAAAAGAGCCTTTGGGTCGCTGAGAGTCTCGGTTGAATCTCTACTTGGAGCTGGTGTACTTGGTGACGGCCTTGGTGCCCTCGGACACGGCGTGTTTGGCCAGCTCTCCGGGCAGCAGCAGACGCACGGCGGTCTGGATCTCTCTAGAAGTGATGGTGGAGCGCTTGTTGTAGTGAGCGAGACGAGACGACTCACCGGCGATGCGCTCGAAGATGTCGTTGACGAAAGAGTTCATGATGCCCATCGCCTTGGAAGAGATGCCGGTGTCAGGATGAACCTGCTTCAGGACTTTGTAGACGTAGATAGCGTAGCTCTCCTTCCTGGACCTCTTGCGCTTCTTTCCTCCCTTACCGGCGGTCTTCGTGACGGCCTTCTTGGAGCCCTTCTTAGGCGCGGACTTTGCTGGTTCAGGCATGATGCTTTTTGAGCACAAACTTCACAAAGCAATGTGAGGACAGAAGCGACACAGAGGCATTTATTCACCGCCCTATGCTAATTTTCAAAGAGATACAGAAACTCTCTGATTGCCTCTTTTAATAGACCAAACCCATAAACTCGTATTTCATTGGACAACTCAAAGCATCACGAGCGGAATAAGAGCCAATCACATGCGCCGCCGCCAACCGCTCAAAGTTTGAACTACACCCTGACTGTGTCCTTTGTTTCGTTTCCCGCTCTTTTTATTATTAGTTTGAGAAAATAAGCGATTCTAGACAAAAACTGTGAACCATCGTGTATTTTAACACAATTATAGACCCATTGAGGGAGTGTTGGAGGAAAGAGACCATTATCAGTCAAACATCCTTTAAAAACAGTTTTTCCTCGAGACTTCATTGATTCACGAAACTGTTGAAACTACACGAATAATAAACAAAAGCCCATTTGTGTAAAACAAATACCAGTTTCGTTAATGTTTTCTGCATTTTCATCTCTTGATAACTTTAGTCCCATTCTGATCTAATTTAAAGTTAGTTATATCTTTAAACATTGTGTGATATTAGAAAAGGTCTTTTGTGCACCACTTAAACCAACATATTCTGGGTATCATCATTAAAGAGAACTAAAAGAAAAGTTATTATTAATCCCGGTATTTTACTGTGAAATAGTTTATATTTAGTAACATTTTCTCTGTATCCAAGAAACAAAGCATTTTATCAATAACATTTGTATATGGCTCTTTGTGTGAGAGAGTGGGTGGCTCTTAAAAGAGCCGTTGGGTAGATGTAGTTGTTCCTGGTTTCAGAAGTTTATCCTCCGAAGCCGTACAGAGTGCGTCCCTGTCGCTTCAGCGCGTACACAACATCCATGGCGGTCACGGTCTTTCTCTTGGCGTGCTCGGTGTAGGTGACGGCATCGCGGATGACGTTCTCCAGAAACACCTTCAACACTCCGCGGGTCTCCTCGTAGATCAGACCGGAGATGCGCTTGACACCGCCACGGCGAGCGAGACGACGGATGGCGGGTTTGGTGATTCCCTGGATGTTATCGCGCAGAACTTTACGGTGACGCTTGGCGCCTCCTTTTCCGAGTCCTTTACCGCCTTTGCCTCTTCCAGACATGTTCAACACAACTCTATCAAACGATGATAAAGAATGGTAGATGAGTGTTACTAGGAGGCCTTTTACATTTGCTTACAGGACCTGAGAGAAAGCAGCACCGCGTCACAAGGCGCAACACGCCCCTCCCCTCAATATAGTTCGAGCACAAAACACTGTGATTTCACCCTAACACTGATCTAACGAGGCCTGTGCTTTGTTTAGTATGAAAAAATAAGTTTTATAAGATTTATTTGACAAAGATAATATTATAACATTGTGATATCATATACAGAGATACTTAATGACAATAAAATGTGACAGTTTAGTATATTTATTAGACAGTTCAGATATATGTGCAGAATATAAATGATTTCAGGCCTCTGGGATTTAAACTGTAAGTCTCTTAGCTGAATCTGCACCTGTATAAACATTAATCTCTTCTCTGGCCTTCATCCTGCGCTAAAAGTTTCAAACAGACCATGCTGCTATTAGAGAGTAGCTAGAAGATTTGATAAAACTGTGGATGAGCTAATTAACCCATTTGTGCCCAAATCATTATGAATGGTTTCATGCATATAGTTCTGTTAATAGTGTCCTATGTGAACATGTTCTGCATTTATTTTCCACTGTTTTTTTTTTTTTTCCTTTTTTTTTTCTCATTTTATTTGAATGTGCAGCAAATATGTTGTAGGCTATGCACCCCTTCAGTGTCAAATTTGAATAGGAGGAGAACATTTGGCATCTAACTCAAAATAACTGCTTTCATCAGATGAATTTTTATTCATAAACTAATTTATTATGTATAAAAGTCAAAGAACATTCGACACAAACCCCAAAAAGGCTGCATCTAGTTTATAATCTCTTGAATATGAAAACACAAAAAACATTTTTTGGTCGTAAAGTGGTGGAACAAAGTGCAGCTATTAAGTTTTCCCAACAGGGCATTGTGAATCAAAAAGTTAAATTACATTATTCATTAGAAAAAAAATTACATCTATATGTGATCCTGGACCACAAAACAAGTCGCACGGTTATATTTGTAGCAATAGCCAACAATACATTGTATCGGTCACAAATTTTGATTTTTTTTTTATTTTATTCATTCCAAAAATCATTAGGATATTAAGATCATGTTCCATGAAGATATTTTGTAAATGTTCTACCATAAACATATTAAAATGTATTTTTGTGAGTGGATATGCATTAATAAGGACTTAATTTGGACAACTTTAAAGGGGATTTTCTATATATATATATATATATATATATATATATATATATATATATATATATATATATATATATATATATATATATATATATATATATATATATATATATAATGTGTGTGTGTGATTAAAGGTCCCGTTTTTCATGTTTTTTTGAAGCTTTGTGTTTATAGTGTGCAATATAACGTGTTCATGTTTCGCGTGTAAAAAAAAAAAAAAAAAAAAAAAAAAAAAAAAAAAAAAACACAAACAGTATTTTTCACATAATTTACTTATCTGTATACCGCTGTTTCCACTGTCATAAAAACGGGCTGATGACTTCCTTGTTCTATGAAGTCCCTCCTTCAGAAATACGTAACGAGTTCTGATTGTGCCAGCGGTTCCTGTGTTGTGATTCGACAGCAGTTTAGCGCTCCTTGCCCGGAAAGGTCACGCCTCTTACCATAACGTGGAGATGCACGCGCTCAGTGTTATTGTAAACATGTCTTTAATTTTACCCTATCAATCTGAGCCGGAATCAGACCCGGTGATTGGACTGCGGGATGAAAATAACAGCGTTTCGACGACATGGCGACAAACACACCCTACAAACGCAACTCTTGTGTATTCCTGTGGGCGGAGGTTAGTCAAAAAACTGTTTTAGTGACGTCATTAAAGAAGGAAGTAGAGGGATGTAGTCCAAACTGGCCGTTCGATGTAGGCGACTTCTGTTAAATAAAATCTCTCGCTTGGCATTGAACTTTGAGCTTTAAAATTTTACAGATTTTATTTATACTCTAACAACAACATTACACACTAACTAAAGTTTGAAACATGGGATCACGAAGAACGGGAACTTTAATGTGTAAATGTGTTTCGTACAGGTGGAATGTGACTTTCTAAAACACTTAACATGAAAAAGCTCTTAACGTGGCTTAATGTACGAAGTGATATTTAAAGACTAACCTCAGTAAACACCATACTAATAAAGTAAAGACAACTGCAAGATCTTATCTGAAGACAAAATTAAACAAGCATATGAATGTAAATGAGTAGAGTTTTCCTGTTTGACATGTTTAACGTAGATTAAAACCTGAAAATATCTTGAACTTGTGTTAACCACACATTATTTCAGGGATTTAACCAAAAACCCACTGACTTTGTGTCGATGGAACCAGAAGTGCTATAATGTGAACTCAGTTCTGGGGTTTAGGACTCATTCCTGTATGGCAGCGTATCTCCATCAGTCCATGGAGTTGTCTGCCCACGCTGAAGCTCTGCGGTCTGGCTGTCACGTGCTCCAGAAGGTCTCGAGCTCCAGGCGTCAGAGCTCTGTTGATCAACACAACACAGGAGGAAGAGAGCAGATTCCCTCTCTGTAAGGCCAGCAGGTCTTGAAGGTAAAGCTCAGGGTCATGATCCATTAGAACCAGATCCAGACCATCATTCCCAGTGTGAGAGCGTAAAGAAGAGATGGCCTCAGCCGAGGAGCATGTCAGCACCTGAAACTGAGCAAAGACATGCTGATTTTAAGATTTTGGGCCTCGTTTACTGAAATCATGTGACTTTGTCAGTTTGAAACACGCTCTGAACCAATGATTCAAAATAACATTTGTAAAAGTTGATCACTAGTGTTTGGTGGCTGTTTGATTATTGGACACATCACTGTGAGCGTTGGAATATCTTTTTGGGACAGACTTTTTACGTGTTCAGAGATATTTGCTTCAGTTGATATTGGAGAGACTATGGGATCAGACTCTGTTCATCCTGCATTTATCGTCGGTGTGTGAAGGGGTTCGGATTATGTGTGCTATGATTGATTGATACACACTAAGTTTGCACATAAGGGTGGTTGAACAGTATTTATTAGTTTTTTTGAGTAATCTCAACAATATTGGGAGTCGTTACAAAGCAACTAATGATGAAAATATGATGATGTAATACCTGCTGGTTTTTGAAGCCTGCCACTAGTATGATCTCCTCCCCTCGATCTGCTGTCAGAGGATCCAGCTCTACAGTCAGCAGTTTTCCAGACGGAGGGAGCAGACGCAGAATCCTGACTGAAGCGTAGCCACAGTGTGTCCCCAACTCCAAGACCCTCAGCGGAGCTTCACGCGCCACGATCTCATCCAGAAACGCTCCTACAACGACAAGAGGACGTGTTACTACAGAGCAGAAGATTAGAGGAATATTATCTGTTAAATAAAGCATCAACAGACTCCAGTGTCTGACCTTTCTGAGGGCCGATGTTGGAGGAGGCGTGTGTGGTGGAATACAGGTCAAAGGTCAGCAGAACACTCTGAGCCTGTCCGTGGGTGCAGTTGGAGAAGACAAAGGCGTGAGTGGAGCTGACACAGACCTTCCTGTGCGAAAGCTTCAGTATGCCAGAATACACCTGACGGCACAGGGCCGACAGCGGTGAGCGGGAAAGAGCCTTCATCACGGCCACAACCAGGAGCAGAGGCACGGAGAACACCAGCAGAGACATCACTGACCATCAGTGACCTAACAGGAACAGAGGAGCGAAACCTTACAGTCATGATCAGATGGAAGAAGTGACAGAGACAGACACTGCTGCTGCTTCTGATTGATTCAGAGGGAAAATCTGCCCATAACTGCTGGTCTAGGATCAGTTTTCTCTGTAATAATAACATACTGGTGAAACAGATTTGGCAAATGATCCAGAGCATATCTGTGTTTGCGCGCTGGAGAACGTCAAAGGTTTCTATTTACAACGTGTTTTGCAGCATTGAGCAATGTAGCCAATCACAAACATATTTTGATTTCTTCAAAATGTAACAGCCAATCAGAGGTGTTTGAGTTAGGACTGAACAAAAACACTCAAAAATCCTCTCCTTATAACAAACAGTTCTGTAAATAAGAGATTCATTGATTATAACAGAACTTTGTGAGATCATGATGATGACAGCTTTTTATTGATTATAAAGGGAGCGCTCTTTTTTACTGCCATGCCAAAATCCCTCATACAGTAAGCTTGCTTTTCTGATAAAAATTAGTTACAGCATTTTCAATATTATGAGGGTCCAGGTATCGTTCGTTCATTTGTTTTTGGTTTCATATAGGAAAACGAAAAAAAACGAGAAAACAACTTTTTTTGTTTTTTCGTTTTTTAGAAAAACGAAAAAACGAAATTATGACTTGATTTTTGGTTTTCCGTTCTTGCACCGAAATCAGAAAAAACACTTGATATTCCGATTGGGTCCTGTGGGTGGTGCTAAATCTGATTGGTCATTGTTTTTCAAAATAAGAGTTTTCCCAACACTGTATTTTTTAGCCTGTAAAATTAAGTCTATATGCATGCTATTTGTCACCCAATTATTTGGCTTTACTGACTGAAAAAATCTATTGAAATAGCCTAAATGTAAACATGTTCACGCATTGACAGTTGTCATACAAATTTAAGTAATACATTTATTCTTTGTTTTAGATGTTTTTATTAACTTTAATTCTTATGAATAATATCTTTTTTTATAATGTCTATTTGTTATTTAAGGCCTGTATGCACATATCGGATTTAGGGGGCAGGACTTAGGGGGCTGGGGGCTTGAGTTTATGTTTGGGCCCTACTTATGCTACAAACATCATAGATGTATGATGTATGGAGAAGCACAAATTACACAAAAATTTAAATATGCTTTGAGGTTCCTAGAACAAGTAATATGCAACATGCCTTTAGTCAAAGTATAACGGTAGCTAATAGGCCTATTACATCGTCATTATAATACAATATAATGCAGGATGTGCTCACTTGGTTGAGAGATCAAAACCAAGAGAAAGAGAAAACCATTTTTAAATTCATTGTTATAGCTATCTGTCCTCTTATGTCAGATTCTTAAATTTAGTCAACAAATTCACGGTTGTTGTAGGCCTATTTTTAAAACGCAAAGTTGAACACCATTTTAAATTGAACTAGGCTACACCGAATGCTGCGCAAAAAAATAAATAGCCTGTCGACGATTTTCCAGATTTTTATGGCTTTTTGCCCCTTTATTAAACATTTAAAATATTCACAAATTATTATGGAAAAAATTTAATATTTTACTGGTGTTCTAAGGCCAAATTATAACCTGGAAATGATATTTTTACCGCAGTGCTGAATGAGAAGAGCCATAGGCTATATGTCTCTGGAACCACAGCCTACAGAAAGGGGATTTATAGTTATAGGCTAATGATAATAAATGTGTCTGAAAAAATAACGAGGCATTTTAATTTAATTGTTTATTAATAAACTATTGTTTTCTAAATCAGGGTCGGCTAAAAACATATCTCCATCTCCGCTGTTAAGCGGATGCGCCTTTAGAGAAAAATACGGATTACGTAATCAGAAGGTATTACATTTCGATTCGAATTTGTTTGTTTTAAAGTGGACATTTCAAGCTTTAGCCTACATAGGCTATTTTGTTTCAGTTCTCGCGCTTCAGTTCACGGAGATCATGAAACCGCGCCTGATTGTTATTTTATTTTATAAAAGCACAACGTTTTCTTGTTGAGTTTACACAAATAAAAGTAGTTGCAAATAATGTATTATTATTTTCTTTATGACCAGAAATGATAGAGTAGCCTATTTAAAAAGTTTTTTCCACTGTTGATAGGAAAATGCAAGTGTTCGCGTCCGCGCCTCCCTGCCATGCAGTGTAAACTCCACACAAACCCTTGGATATGCGTCAAAATCTTGTGTTTATTTGTGATAATCTTAGCCCTGCACTCAAAAAATGAATTGTTGGATTTACTTAAAAAAATAAGTGTCAAGTGGTTCCACACAACAATATTGAGTAATTTGTACAAAAAACCATTTAGTTAAATGAACAAAATAAATTCAAGTAAAGCTGACAAAATTTCTTTGAGTAAATACAAATCATTTGAATGTCACTGTTACATAATGTTTATATGTGCAGTTTACTTAATAATGTTATGTTTATTACGTAAGATGAACACAATTCTTTTTTTTTTTGAATAATCATTTAAATAAAAAGGATACATCATATCAGAATGCAGCCCCTCATCCCAAAATGCACTCAAAAAATAACTAATTGAACAAACTCAATTGAATTGAGAGCAGGAATTTCATCCTATAAACATGCGTATATGAGTGCGCACAGCCTAAACACAGGCGACACTCTTCTGCATGATGGTAACCAAAAAATTCAAAAACATTACAGAAACTACTCTAAATGTCCAACATAACTGAACGTTAAACATTAACATAAACTAACAACATCTTTCCCTTTACTGAAAAACACATAAAATAACACTTTAATCCCTAAATTTACTCTCCTAATGCAGTCCCTTGCAAAGCATGCTGGGAACTACGGATCCACTGCACAGTTAGTTATGTCAACAATAATGTGTGCGTTTCACACAGCAATGTTAAGTTGACTGAACAAACACCAAGTAAAGCTGACAATACTCAATTTTAGTAGAAACAACGCAGTTAAATTACGTTCATGTAGTTACATGAGTTTTTTTAAGTAATGTGAACAAGGATGGTTTGAGTGAAACTAACAACAGTGAAAGTTCATTTTTTTGAGTGTGTATTATTATTTTCTAACCTGTATTATGAATGACATTTGACGAATAGAGTGCCCCAGGGATGACGCGTTTTTGTAGGCCAACCCGGAAGTTAGCAGCGCACGGGTTCCCTCGACTGAAAGCCTATTAATTTTTCCCATAGACTTTTGGAAAAATCGCAGAAAATAAGCTCTGTGTTTAACAAAGGATTATGACACTTACATGTTTTGTCTATCAAGATAATCTTAACAAGTTAACACAACATTTATAGATTTTGAAGCCCAAATAAAGTCGTCAGATATAAAAGGCTAATAGTAGGCTATAAACGGACTACAGCACACCATGGTCGCGGATCAACGTCATCATCACCAAGCGTCCTCAAACTTTATTTAGAAAACAACTCTATTTAAAAACATGCTCACTGATTATGATCTGCGCTGTGTATGAATACCTATCCACTTTTTCATGAGAAATGCTGTCCAAATGTCCTGTTTGTTATGATGACGTCTAAAGTCCCCGCCAAAGGAAGTAGTCCCTTTTAGCAATTTGTTAGCAACCGCCGAATTTAAGACACAGTAAAAGTTAAAAAAAAAAAAAAAAAAAAATCACAAGTGGGTTATAACTGGTGTGTTTTATGTCATAGATCAAAACGTGAAAGTATTTAGAGGCTTTGTTTACCACAGACCTTATTTCAGGCGATTTAGCAAAAACCCATTCAAAAAACCCATAGACTTTACGGCGTTGGAACCGGAAGTCCTAAAATGCTAACTCGCTTCAGGGTTTTGCCTACAAAAACGCGTCATCCCTGGGGCACTCTATTGCTTTGTTCCTTTTTTGGATAAAAGCGTCTTCTAATATGTAGCCCAATAAATGTTGATGATTATTATTATTATTATTATTATTATTATTATTATTATTATTATTATTATTATTATTATTATTATTATCATCATCGTATACGGACCCCAAACACACCGCGTCTTCTAAGTCAGGTGACTGTAAATGCGCAAAAACTTTACATTGCAGTTTTGCGAAATATTCCTTTTTCGAATTGCCTAAAAAACACCTAATGCGAAAACTTTTTTTGCGATAATGTTCAGAGAACATCAATTCACCGGGGCCTCCCCATTTGAATAAAAGACATGATATTAATATTAATAATTATAATAATAATAATAATAATAATAATAATAATAATAATAATAATAATAAACAACAATAATAACAACAACAACAACAAGGAGAAGAAGAAGAAAAACAATGACACTGTGTTAAAAATAAATAGTTGCAACCATAAAGGATTTGAAAAAGTTTATTTTGAAGTCCTAATACGATCTCTCTCATTTTAATAAAAATCAATAATATGGTTGATGGTTAATTTGTAGGCTACGTCACATTGCTTTACAGAGAATGATCATTTTCTATAAATTTGTTCACTAAATTTCAGTTTCAGATTTTTGAACGACTAGTTTGAATAAAGGATTCAACTCTCTCATTAAGTTAGAGGCTTACTACGGAGCCCCTAAAGGGGATGGGAGGAATTATTTTATTTTATTTTTTTTTTTTCAAATCTTTTGCGTTCCCTCGCAAAGATATTTTGCGTTCCCTCGCAAAGATTGCGTTCCCACGCAAAACTTTTGCGTTCCCACGCAAAGATGTTTGCGTTCCCTTGCTGTGAGCTCGGACAAACACTTCCTCTTTAATGTCCCGCTGGCTGGCAGTAGTGTTTTAGTTAGTAACATACGTTAATAATGCACACAATAATGCGCGGCTCAGAGTTTGAACTTGTTGGACTCAAAAATGAAGAAATGCAGTCAGTGCTTATGTCAAGCAGTTCAGTTGGCAATATATTCACAGATTCGAGATTCCCGGATAAGTAACTCGTGAGCTAAACGTTGTTAAAAACAGGGCTTAAAAACGGAAAAAAAAAAAAAGAAAAAAAAAATATTCAATCGTTCCACTCCGAGCAGAATCGGTATTTTAACGTTTCTGTATTATAAACGTTCCGAAACCGGTTTCTTTAGAAAAAATAACGGTTAATAACGTTATTTTTATTTATTTATTTATTGCATGTAGCCTACTTTAATAATAATAATAATAATAATAATAATAATAATAATAATAATTACAGCATTTCATTTATTTATTGGCCGTCTTAGCCAATAGGCCTACAATTATCTTTTATAACAAGATTATGTCCAAATGTAAACCTATTAAACGAAAGGAAAAACAATGGTTTATAAATTAAAGTTTTTTTTGTTTGTTTTTTTTTTAAAGATATTTTAATGTTTGCTGCATGGTTAAAAATACCGACGCTATTCCTGAGAGGAAAAAAGTTAAGTCGCATAAGCCTATAGGTCTCATTTTATTATTACATTCAGAAATAATGATAATAAAGTTATCTGTAAATAACGTAAAATGTAAAAGTAGCCTACATAGCTTTGTTTATAATGTTTGAAAACAAATTATGAACACAACTGCCCTATATTATTTTACCTCCACAACAAAACCTCTAAAATTAACAGTTAGACTATTCAGGCTATATAAACGTCAAGCCAAAACTTTTTTTTTTTTTTTTTTTTTTATTAATGCCATTCCAGCTTCTATTGCTATATTCAAGGCGAGAAACAGGTTTATTTATTGGAAATAAAACTAAAGATGCTAAACGAATTAATTTAAACTGAATCTGTAGCCTACCTTTTCTCATTCGGCACGAATCCAACTGTTTCCATTTTCGAGACGAATGCTAAACTTAATTATATGAGCTTTGTACTTCACTCGCATTATCGATGCAAGACATCATCCTTCACATATAACAGCACAGTCCGGTGGTGGTCACGGGTGGTAAACGGCAGATTGTATTATTACAGAATTGAATTGAGCAGTGTAACGTTTGGTCGATTGTATTTTATTTTAATATTTAACAGGCTGCGATATTGATGGATCCGAAATGGTCAATTAATATTTATTTTTAATCATTTATGGCTTATGACTTTTGCTTTCATATATTTATGTACTCATACTTTATAGATTAATTCTTATCATATTTTCAAGTATTCACTGGTTATTGTACCCTTATGGTTATTTTATACTTAAGAGTATGATTTCTAATGTTCAATTGTTCTAGTGTGACAGGTCACGCTGACACGTTTGTGGTTAGACATTGGACGCCTGCAGAATTAACCATTTGAATTCTGATCAAAATATGTCTGTTATTTTTCCTGATGACATTTAAAAGGGTAAGATTTGCAAAATTCCCTATAGGGGATAAAACAACTATTTTTGACACTGGACCAGTAACCTTTTCTTTTAGAACAAAAACATCAGTTTGTGTGGGTTGGGAATTTCCCTGTATGCTTATGGTATAATATGGACTGAGTTGTTGATAATTCAGCTTTTTCCTCCTTTGCTCTCCTTTGCTCCTACTTCTTGTCTCTTATCTGCAAATGTCTTAATTATTGCTCTCTTTGATCTTCATCTATTAGATACAATACTCTAAATTTTATTATTAACTATTGACTAATACTTTATGATGGTTATTTTACCTTTTGGTTTTATTAAGTATTTTCATTATCGATTAAAGTTTGCGTGTGAGGCTAAATTTAATTGTAATGAATAAATAATTTTTCATCAACTTTAAAAACTGCCTGGATCTCATTTTCACAAGTTTTTTGCATCAGTTATCAAGTAAACAATGCAATAAAAGCGCTGCAGATGTGACGTTGAAAATTGTACTATCCTGCAATTTTCGCTGGTTTCAAAACGAACAAGCTGCATTACTTGACATTCATTGTCACTTAAATGTAGCCCTAATACTTGACGGTTGGTGACATATATCATCGGAAAAACAAATACCTGGGCATTGCCATTGTGACTTACCTAACCTATGATGACTTTACAGCTGAGCCTGAGCGCATCAGCGTCACATTTGCATAGGCTGTACTATTTGAATTCGTGATTGGTTGACTACCAAATCAAAATATTAAACGGAACGATAAAATAACGTTATTAACCGGTTAATGGCCATTTCAAATTAGCGTTTCTGTTCAGAACGATTAAATTTGATTTCGTTTCCGTTTCTGGTTACGTTCCGGTCAAAATTTCGTTCGTTTCCGGTTTTCGTTTTCGTTCCTTGAACCGGTTCAGAGCCCTGGTTAAAAACACAAATGAAGCTACTTCCAATCATATTAATGTGGCGACACGAGGGCACTCTCATATTCAAATATATATAAAGTAGCGACTACGCCACCCCAACCTGAATCAGCCGGGGAAATATCAACTAAGGGCACACAAGTTCGATTTTCTTCCCACAATCACCAAACAATGAGACGTGGATATGTACAAAAAAAAGCACTTTATTGAATCATAAATAGTTTTTTTTTTTTTTTTTTTTTTTTTTTTTTTTTTTTTTTTTAAAGAATCACGGGTCATAAAGCAATGCAATGCTGGTGGCAGTCAACCACTCCAGACTACGAATATTTAGATAAAGAACAAATTGATCACCACCACACAACAACAATTCTCACCACTGAGCTGGGGTGCGCCCAGAGGAGGGCAGGCTAAGCAGTGGGCTTCACCTGTTGAGTATCCCCCCGTGCACAAAAGAGATGAAAGGAGAAAAAAAAAAAAAAAAAAAAAAAAAAAAAAAAAATACAAAGGCAAAACACCACTAGTTATAAAATCACACCACAATAAACAAAACCAAACACAATCACAAAAGTTAACGGATCTTTAGAAAAAGGAAACAAAATAAATTATATTAAAGGGCTCAAAAATATATTATACCTACTTGGCTATCAAAAACAAAAATGACACTAAACAAAACAGAGCCGTACAACTACAAGATTATTAACAAACCAAAGAAAAAGAATTCAACAAGAGTAACAGATTAAACTGAATAAGTCCAAAACACACAAAGACAACATAGAACAAATAAGAGAAAACAGGTCGGATATAACAAACCCAAAAACAAGCAAACAAACAAACAAAAAAATAAAGAAAGAAAGAAACAAAATAAAGCAAAACAGCAGCGTTGGAACTAGGCCATGCAGCGATAAACCCCACCCAAGTTACCGGCCTAAAATACATTAAACAATTTCATTAAAATAACATACCTTCAGGACGGTCATAGGGACATAAGTGGGTTTACATACCAACCAGCAGGACCTCCGATTAAATATCCGGCAGACCAATTCCTTAAAGTTCACTGAATGGAAAAACAGCGCGTTACACATTCACCCAATAAACTCATTTCAGGCACGCCCCTAAAAAAGAAATACACCGTACATACCTAGGAGAGCACACTGTGTTATACATTCCAGCGTTTTCTTTTCATACGGGAACTATAGCGATAACGCAGAGGAGCCAACACTTTTAAGCAGTCTTAATAGAGTAACCACAAACAGACACCAGCTGCACAGAAAAGTCAGTCACCAAACCATATCCATGACAGACAAACAAACAAACACCTACCTCGAATAGAGCAGCGGACTACCGGAAACCCAGACAAAGAAATGACGTAATGACGCGATCGCACACTAGCCTATGAAAGCTCTCTATATATACACACCTACCGCTCAATCAACTCTCCTTGTGGGCGGAGATACCCATGAACTGCATTTCACCACAGTAACCTAGACAACAAGCTACAACAACCCAATTTTCCTCAAATGTGTTTTATAATAAATTGGTCTCTATGAGCAGGCGGCGGAGATACACGCCTGAAGGGACCGTCTGAAAAGTGCAAAACCCAACACTTAGTTTGATAAAAAAAAAAAAAAAAAATGCATAACGTTTATGATTATTAATTATTAAATAAAATAATATAATAATAACTTCACTGTTATTAGTAAAAATATTAAATAAATTGTAATGCCATCAAATCCAGTAAGCAATTATCATGCAAAAGCTGTTGTAAGTATGTAAGCTGTGTACTAACATCATTTGTGTAAAGAAGGCCTTTATGTGCTACTTGCCAAACTAAGTGTTGTAGTACCTATAACCAGCAGGAGAGCAGTGATGTATGAACTGAATTTGGTGCCAGTACAGTGTGTTACAGTGAAGTTATTGAGTATTTGTCGTAATATAAAATGAGCAAAAGGGTTTCGGGTTTTGCACTTTTCAGACGGCCCCTTCAGGCTCCGCCGCCTGCTCATAGAGACCAATTTATTATAAAACACATTTAAGGAAAATTGGGTTGTTGTAGCTTGTTGTCTAGGCTACTATGATTGGAAGTAGCTGCATTTGTGTTTTAACAAAGTTTAGCTCACGAGTTATTAATCCGGGAAGCTCGAACTAAACTAAAACACTACTGCCAGCCAGCGGGACATTAAAGAGGAAGTGTTTGTCCGAGCTCACAGCAATTGAACGATTATAACTTTGCGAGGGAACGCAAACATCTTTGCGTGGGAACGCAAAATATCTTTGCGAGGGAACGCAAAACATCTTTGCGAGGGAACGCAAAAGATTTGAAAAAAAAAAAAAAAAAAATCCTCCCATCCCAAATTTTTTTCCACCACCAAGTAAAATTTCCTTCCTTCCCATTTTTTTTTTCTACCATGTCCCTTTAGGGGCTCCGTAGCTTACCGCCACCTACTGGCGGTTTTAGTTTCATAGTTAAAAAAGTAGACGTTTCTTTTTTTTCTCCAATCATTTCATATTTCTACATTAAATTTTTAACATTAAAAACATTAATCTCTTAACATAATTTATGCAATTATAATTTGATGTGTAAATCCACATGCCATGTCTAAACAGCCTGTGTCAATCCAAAAATTGATTTTATTGATACCGACTTCCTTTTATTTGGTCATAATAGCCATACACCGTGTCTTTGCATTCTGATTGAATTTGTTGACTAAATTTAAGAATCTGACATAAGAGGATAGATAGCTATAACAATGAATTTAAAAATGGTTTTCTCTTTCTCTTGGTTTTGATCTTCTCTCAACCAAGTGAGCACATCCTGCATTATATTGTATTATAATGACGATGTAATAGGCCTATTAGCCTACCGCTATACTTTGACTAAAGGCATGTTGCATATTACTTGTTCTAGGAACCTCAAAGCATATTTAAATTTTTGTGTAATTTGTGCTACTCCATACATCATACATCTATGATGTTTGTAGCGTAAGTATGGCCCAAGGGCCTTAAATAACAAATAGACATTATAAAATATATTATTCAGAAGAATTTAATTTTATAAAAACATCTAAAACTTTATAAATTAATCTAAAATTAATTTTACAAGCTAAAAAATTCAGTGTTGGGAAAACTCTTATTTTGAAAAACAATGACCTGGACCTATGAGGTCAAATTATTATTATTATTATTATTATTATTATTATTATTATTATTATTATTATTATTTTAATGAACAAACACATGCAGAAATCGTTAACAAGCATGCATTTTATTTTAAACGCATATGAATAATTTATTTCATGCTGAATTTAATGTTCTAAAATCAAGATTTAGCAGTTCCAGGTTTAGTTAAAGGGACAGTTCACCCAAAATATGTGATTATTTATTTATTTATCGATCTAAACCTTCATTTTAGCCACAAGACATAAACAATATACATGTCAACATGATTTTAGAGTGAATAAAGCTCACTAGTAATCGCGTAGTAACCATTTCTCTACAATAGTCTTGCTATGACAAACATAAAATCGAATTGTTATGTATCATAAACGTGTAAAAAATAAAATGGCAAATAGCTGCAGAACTTACCAGTGACATGAACACGAAGCTCTCGCTCTGTGTGTGTGTGTGTGTGTGTGTGTGTGTGTGTGTGTGTGTGTGTGTGTGTGTGTGTGTGTGTGTGTGTGTGTGTGTGTGTGTGTGTGTGTGTGTGATAAAGAGAGGCTGACACTCACACCTGTTACTGTCGGACTCACCTGACACACCAAACAAGAGGATCAGGCCTGTTTATCACGGAAGTGTACGCAGGGCACTTTTTAGTCTGATGTTCGATGAGCGGTTTTCAATCTGGAGTCCACAAGTATGGAGCGCCAGACATGACATGCAGGAAAAAAAATAGTAGGCTAAATTGTGCGCACGATTTACTAATTTATTCCCTTGATTTATAAATCATGAACATGATTTATAAATCGAGGGAACAAAATAGTAAATTGTGCGCACATTTTGTTTCTTTAATGTTGGCTGTATTTTGGATTGCTTCGATCAAGTTAGCTTGATTGCGATAGAATATTTAGCAAGAATAATTCCTGTTCAAATTTTTAGTGTTGTTGGTTTGTATTGTAATGTTACTTTGCCCACAGTAGGCTAATGGACATTTTATTTCAGTGGAGATTTTTTGAATTAAGTTTTTTCGTGCCAAAGACTGTCCATTTTGACTTGTCAGCATTTGCGTGTCAGTTATGTGGGCAGCAATGCAGTACTCCTGTGGCCTATATGAAGCACATGAGGATTCATAGCAATACCCCTAAGTTGTTTCTTCATTGTTGCATACAAGACTGTAACAGGAAGTTCATCTTTAAACATCTTTACAGACACCACAATGAGTGTGTGGTGGTGCCTAGATCACATTTGTACCCTGCAGTAGAACTTGCATGCCATGTTGACTTGTGTAGTGCCAAATGTGATGCACTAACTCAGTTTTATTCCCATCTTAAAGTGCACATTAAAGAGGGATAAATAGTGACATGCCCCTTTAAGCAGTGTGATAAATCATTTTCAGTCATATCCACCTTTACCTCTCACGTATCAAGGAAACATACAAATTAAATGGAGGTAAACCTAAGTGAATCCATTGTTGCCACATAACTCGTGACTGAAGCTGAAAGCTTTCAAAATATTGACAGTGATATGATGACAGAAGAACATACTGGTGTATTTGAAATAGTGAGAATTTGGAGGTTAGTGCAGAAAATATCGATGAGACATTAGTTTTGAAGAAACTTGCTCTCTTTTATCTGAAATTACAGGCTGAAATTAAGTTATTGCTTCCATCTTCAGTCGTTCAGACTATCATTGAAGACATGCAGTCAGTTTATGATGTCAACAGTCACATCTACTTTTCAAACTAAATGAGAAATTGGTTCCACTTGGAGTTCCAGAAGCTTCCGTTAATGATGTCATGGACAGTCTGGAAGCAGATGATCTCTTACGAGCATGAAATAGCCATTTATAATTTACTGTGTAGAGAACAAGATTTCAAGTATGAGATGAGGAAATATGAGCTAAACTAAACAAAAACTAAAACAGTCTGCCGAATGAATGAATGAATGAATGAATGAATGAATGATAGAAAGTGTTCAATACAGCTGCTGATGGAGGATCACAAACAACACAATGGTGTATCAAACCTTTCAGAAACATTATTTATTTATTTTGATGTACTAAGTATGTAACACAATCTTTATATTATATAACTGTTAGTGGTGTTTGGTCCTGCAAAACTTTCCGCTACAATGTAATCTAACTGCAGGAAAGTCCGTCACTTTAATTGCACTTCCATGCTTCATCACTAGATGGCGTGTCTGTTACATAACTGAGTTCTCTATCTGTCAGTCACTTTGACGTGTCGATGTGATGACACTAGTGTAGTGTTTCTCAACCTTTTTTACTCGATGGCCTCCTCCTTCATCAAATCATAACCTGTGAGGTAAGATTAGTTTACACACATCAGAAGGTCTACTCTCTCATCCCTGCATAGAAAGAGTGAAAATGAGATGCTAAAATTCACTGGTTAAAAGCAACACTTTAAAGGAAAATTCACTGATCACACTGATGCACATTATGACAGAAACTCTTAACAATGTTCAAACATCATAAATACAGCGATTATGATATAAAGAGACAGTAAAGCAAATACAGGATAAATGTGAAACTGCAAAACGACCTCTGCTTCCCCGTCGACATACAGCATGAGCGCAAATGCTTAAAGAGGAAACAATAAATCTTATATGGTGTCCCAGTAATTGTTCCCGATTAAACCACTGAAAATACAACATTACATACAAGTTTTGCTGAAGTTAACTCACTTATAGAATTGTTTCTTTATTCCTCTATGGCATGGTGTCGCCCTCAGGCAACATAAAACGTTTTTGGACTTCACACCGGATCTATATATGACACGTCTGTTCAATGAAATGAGGGGCTGAAGTGGTGCAGCCTTTTCTGTTTATCCACATTTCATGATGGATATATTATCAGGGACCCCAAGAGTTAAATAAAAACAAACAAAACAAGCCCTATAATTTAATAAAATAACACAAATTATTATGAAGACACTTCATATTTAATGGTATTAGATGATTTCATATTGAACATCTTCAAAACATTTGCATTTTGTTTGTAACATTGTGTTTGAAATGGTAAAACATTGTTGACTTCTCTTAAGTGTCTGAATTTCTGAGGAACTCTTATAGATGCAGGACTAGCCTACAGCAAACACTGAACCAGACTATTAAATGTTGAGAAGGGATCTCATTGGCTGCAGGATGAGCAGAGACCAATCAGCCTGAGTCATTTGGTATTGATGTGATCGATTACAGACTGCATGTAAAGGAGCGATCGAAGCCTGTGCCATCTTCAGTTTCATGACTGAACTAGATTTCTGACATGACAATTCTTGGAGAGTTTGTGATGGTGTCACAGAGACGAACTCCGTGATTCCCTCCTCTGGCCATCGGAGGGAGCCCTCGCCCGAGTACTAACACACACACACACTACATCTCCCATAATCCACTACATTGGACTAATCACCTGCCAGCTGTAGCTCATTTACATGGACTATAAAAGACTCACTTTCCCACCACTCAAACGCGAAGTCTTGTATTGCCTTGGTGTACATTTCTGAGCGTTCTTCTATTGTCTCACTGATTGTCTGTTGCTAAACCTGTTGATTACCGTTTACGAACCTCTGCTGCCTACCCCTGACCTGTGCTTTGTATCCTGATCTGTGAGTGTTATCTGCCAGCCCTGACTATTGCCTGTTCTCTGACTACGATTATGCCTGCCCTGTGTTATACCTGTCTGCTTCTGATTACCCTGCCTGTACAACTACGATCTTGTTTAATAAAGCATGTAAATGGATCCCAGCCTGAGTGACGATTCATTACAGATGGTAATGAATATGACAATGTTCATGTGTTTGGTCTGCTGCTGTTGATTATATCTGCTGTAGAGTACAGGACTTTCCACTGCCAACACACACAACATGCTGCTGCTGTACGAGCAAACATGAATCACCCCATAGCAGATCTGGACAGGTGGAGCTGGGGGAGGTGGAGGGTTTCTGAAAGTACACTGCACTGCTACAGCAAACAATAGACAAGTGTTTGAATGTTGAGCAGCAAGATCATTGATACTGATACAGCAGGAATCATTCAGTTGTGTCCTGTAGAGAATGATGTGTGAATGTGTGTGTCTGACTCTGTATATTTACTGTTACTGTGATTTGGTGATGTAAAGCCTTTCTTTTAACCCTGGCAGTAAAACTATTGGACTCTGAATGTATATGGTCCTGATCTCTCTTCTGTCTTTTGCATTCAGAGGGTGTTTTACATGAGCGGCACATGCTTCACTGCTCTGAATGTGTTTATAGCTCTATGAACTGAACATGACATGATCAAGAGCTCTTCTTCATCAACCAACAAACATGACTTTCAGCTGCAGCTGCTCATACAACACAATCACACACAACACTGATCACAGACAAACACTAATAACACTAGATCATCTAAATCAACATCAATCTTGTGTTTCTGAAGAGAATGAGTCAGTGTTTAATATGATCATCATGTTTTAGGTGTAATATATGATCCCTGTCAATCAAACTGAACAGACTGAATTCAGTTGATTTTCATGACATTTTCATGTATCTATTTTCATCCTGACATTTTCAGCAGAAGTGAAACTGGTGTGTTCCAGTCCAGATCATGTGACCAATCAAACAGTGAGACTGAAAAGCCCATTTGCATTGTCAGGGTGGAGTGATTGTGATCCTCTCAGAATAGAGCAGCTCTGTCTCCAGAGACCATGTTCAAACCCCAAGAGCTTTATTTGACTTTATTTCCTGCTACATCAAGCTTGTGAAAAGCACCTGCATCTTCATCTGTTAGTTGAATGATGTTGTCAGACACAAAGTGAACTTGTTGAGAAGCTTTATTGAATGTTACAGCAGATTGAAAGATCACACAGTGCTTTGACACGCCAGCTCTCTTTCAGTATTGAGTTGTAAATCACTACAGCTGCAGCACTAGACTCATGTGAATCCTGCCTGACACAGGACACTCAGATACGGCTCATCTTCAGGAGAGAAACATCAGCACGAGACCTCATGAGGAGCTCGTGTTACTCTGCAGACGTACACCTCTCCCTCTTCCCAGCGTGCTTTGCTGAGGGTCAGGACGCTACTGCGGCTGTAGCGGCCGTCCCGCTGGCTCTCCGCGCTGGTCACGACCCCCTCGGTGACCTCTGACCCGTCCAGTGTCCAGCTCACCAGCGCCCCCTGTGGAGAGTAAGAGCTGAGCAGGCAGAGCAGTGCGGCTGAGTCTCCAGAGATCTGCAGAGAAGAGGGCGGCAGCAGAGACACTGAGGGCTTCACTGTGGGACCAGCTGCAGGAGACAAACACAACACATTCACAAACACTAAGAAAACACACTGATTCACTCACAGTGAGACACATTATGTAAACATGTTTAGATTTTTTTAAGGAATAATGCTGTTCTTCTGAATGTATAAACATAACAATATCATTATTTTAGATTAAATAATTATAAATCAATATCACTATCACTTTACTTAAAGCCTTTATACACAATACATTATAAAAGTATTTTAATACATTAATTAAGCTTTGTTATACACACTATAATCATGTATGATCTCATGAATAATTGTAACCACAGTTTCACTGTAAAAAATAAGGCAACCTGTCGCATTCAGCTAATTTGCTCCAGTTAAAACAAACTTAAATACTTTTGTTCATCTAATGACTCTTTTGAATTTCTTGTCAAGGCAACTAAAGAATATTTATCAATGCACTGCTTGTTTTTTTTCACCTCCATGTTTTATTTTCAAAGCTGCACGGCATGAACATCATTTGCCTCTTAAAACTAGAGACACATTTTACCCATTTTCACCCAGACAAACAAGTTGCAAAAGTTGCAGAGAGAAGAACATAAACCTCAACACACAAATCTCAAACATGATGATCAACAATTATAATTCAGTGAAAATATGAACTCTGAACCATATGACGGCTGAATAACAGTGACAACAACAGCAGCAGCATAAATCAAGACAGTAAATATAAAGCAATAATAATTTTCTAATAATAATTACCTCTTTTTTTCTTTTCAACTTAGCTAGCTTTGAAAATAAAACATGGAGATGAAAGAACAATGATTAGCTGCTCACATTGATAAATGCTAAATATTATTTAGTTTCCTTGACAAGAAGTCTTCAGTTTAAAAAAATGACCTGCTACTCATTAGATGAACAAAAGTTTGTTACGTTGATTTTAACTGGATCATCATTTGATCATCAGTTTAGTTCCTCCACCGAATGTGTACCACAGTGATACAATCTAATGAAACAGTCGTACAAAAACCTCTATTCCACTCGAGTGAACACAAACTCCAGCAGAGAGAGAGAAACAACACTTCAACACACTGATATTAGAAGAAACTCACATCTTCTTCAACACTCAAACATTCAGTTTGGATGAAATTCTTTCTTATTTAACACTGTTTATAGAAATATATTTGATGATCTGTGACCTCTGAGGTGACCTTTGACCTCTTTTATCATGGATGATGTTGTGGAGTTTCTCATAATGATCTTCTGTTGTTCATATGAAGCTCAATCATCATGATTCACAGAAAAACCTGCAGCTTTAAATTAATTAATCAATAATTCTGAACATTTCATATGAACATTGTTTGATCTAACGTCACATGACCTGATTATGAGTCCTGATGAACACCATCGGGAACATAACAGGACATCAGGACTCACAAACACCATTATGTACATCATTTCTGCTTTACTCTAAAAACAGTAAAATTTATTTATTTTGTACTTGATTTCTGATGTTAACATGCTTTGAAAGGTGTAGTCCATTACAGTTTTTCTCAGTCTCTTTGGCACATTTCTCAGATCAGAACTGAAATTCTCTTGTTCATCCTCCACATCATCTAGTCACTTGTGCGCATCATAAAAGCAGTTTCTCATTCTTTTGAACACATTGAAAATGCTTTGATACAGTCAGGCAATTGATCATGTACAATTATTTCCTACATTATCAATTGATAATGTCATGTTGCTCAAAATGTATTATATGGTTCTCTGTTGAATAGTCTTACCCCTCAAAACATCTAGTCATTAGTTCATCGCACAAGTCATTAAATGCAAAATGCTTGACCTAGTTATCATAATGTCAAGTATATTATCTAAACATTTCTATTAGACTTTTGTAAATGTGTCCTGAATTGATGAATTTTGCAGGTGAATATTGAATTTCACTAATGTATTAAGGAAAATGTAAAGCATTAGATCAACCAATGACACAACCAGTTCTCTAAAGCAGAAAGATGCAAGTTATGAATCTTCAACTGGAAAGCATATATAGACAGAAACAACACAAGAGTTTCAGTTTCTGATAATGGAAGAACGGGGTCAACAGCTGGGAAGAAGAAGAAGAGTAAGGATGTGTGGTAGAAGGGTATGGAGGCCAAACAGAGGAAGAGGTAGATAAGGCAAAGGGCATAGGCACGTTTCTGGTGAAATGAGGCCCACTATGAGGCCTCTTGTTCTCATGATCTCATGTTCTCAATCATGACCTGACAACGGCTTATGTGGGTCTAAATGTGCAGCCGAATGTTTGGAGAAAAAATCTTTCCTCAATCATTCAAGCATTTCATAGACATAACAGGTATGTATTTCAGCAATGTGCACTGTACTCTAATATGGTATGCATGCTATAATCTTAATATTACAGGAGCATATTACACTTGCTTTACACTTACAGTATAGTAGGCTAAATGAACTCTATACAGATACATACTATATCACACACATACACATGAATACATATAAAGGGTGTATATATAGTCTTGTGTTTTTTATTTATCACAAGGACATTTTTCAGTAATTTGTTCACTGTCATAAAAACCATAGCCATAGTTTAGGCTACATCTGAAATATTCATCACTGTTATATTGACAACATGGCTAAGCATTTTGACTATCATGTTCGAGAACAATGACACAAGGACTTGATATGTTCATTGCACTGAAATGTTCATTGACATAAATACTTGCTTTTGAGAGATGAACCAAAGATTTTGCAGGTAATCCAAAATGTTGTGCTGTTTGTACGAATTATTTTGAAATAGTTCATGTGTTGGTCCCACTTTATATTAAGTGGCCTTAACTACTATGTACTTACATTTAAATTAATCATTTGATACAATGCACTTATTGTGTACATACATGTTTTTACATTGTACTTAAAAACACCTGCATGTAATTACGTCTGTAATTAATTTCTGTAATTACATTTATAATTACACTGTTGACCCATCCCTTACACCTTACCCCACCTTTAAACCTACCCATACCACCAAAGCTTTCCCTAACCTTACCCGTATCCCACCTCAATAGCAGCAAAAGTGTTTTGCAATTCAATATGAACCCAATAAGAACATTGTACTTATTTTTTGATGTAAGTACATAGTAGTTAAGGCCACTTAATATAAAGTGGGACCAATGTGTTTGACAAATATGTTTAAAATTATCTATATGTATGATTCTCCAGTAATTTTGGTGGCCTAAAAAGAAAGAAAGAAAGAAAGAAAGAAAGAAAGAAAGAAAGAAAGAAAGAAAGAAAGAAAGAAAGAAAGAAAGAAAGAAAGAAAGAAAGAAAGAAAGAAAGAAAGAAAGAAAGAAAGACCACCAGGGCCACCATGTTGAGATCACATGACCAGCTGAATTCTGCTCACTTTATCTCGGTCACATATTATCAGAAACATTCACCTTATATAAATGAATCATGAGAGTGAATATATTATTTCTACAGCGGCACTGAAAGCTGAAAATGCTTCATCCACACTGATAGAAAAAAGAAAAGAAAAATAAATATATATATATATATATATATATATATATATATATATATATATATATATATATATATATATATATATATATATATATGATTAAAAATTAAAAATAAAAATGTTGTACAATTAATCAATATGTACAGTTATTACAAATGATTCAACAACATCAATCTGAATGTAAAATCTTAGGTTGCACTTTATTTCGATGGTCCACTTTAGATATTCTACTGACTATAAGTAACTTTTCAACTACATGTCGACTAACTCTCATTAGTGTATCAGTAGACTGTAGAAGAGTGTTAGGTTTGGGATCTGGTAAGTAGAATAAGTTGATATGCAGTTGTAAAGTTACTTACAGTCAGTAGAATGTCTAAAGTAGACAACTGAAATACCAAATCTTATATGTAGAGAGTTTATTAGTGTGTCTGTTGTAAATCCTGCCCACTTGTTTGCATTGTCACACATGCTTCAGTGCTCTGAGAGTGTTTATAGTGCTGTGAGTTTAACACTTCATGACTGAGAGCAGAACAGAACACAATCTTCATCATCACACAAGACAAAGGAACAACAATGAACACAATCACCTTCTTCATCTGGACTCTCACACTGTTTATTCAAGGTTTGTGTTTCAATATATATATATATATATTTTTTTTTTTTTTTTTTTTTTTTTAATATAATAATATCATCAACAGTGAATCTTACACAAATATTCTGCTTTTTCTATCAGGTTTCAGTGGACAGGTGACTGTGACTCAAACCCCTTCTGTAAAAACGGTTCAGATTGGTGAATCAGTGACTATAAACTGCAAAACAAACACAGTAGTGAGCAATGCCTGTTATGGTTCATATACTTGTATGGCCTGGTACCAGCAGAAACCTGGAGAAACTCCTAAACTCATGTTTCATTCTGCAAACCAAAGAGTCTCAAACACTCCATCTAGATTCAGTGGCAGTGGATCCAGAACTGATTTTACTCTGACCATCAGTGGAGTCCAGACTGAAGATACAGGAGATTATTACTGTCAGAGTTTACACTGTCCTAGTAGCTGTGTGTTCACACAGTGATAAAGAGTGGTACAAAAACCTCGGTCAGTCAGACGTCACAGTGATGCACTGATACAGCTGAGAGATACTGCAGCTGCTGATGGAGGATCACAAACAACACAATGGAGTATCAAACCTTTCAGAGACTTTATTTATTATGATGTTTTTAGTAAACATGTAACATACAATCTTATATCCCTTACTAAATTGGACTAAAATGTGGAGAAAATGTGAGCGGTGCTCGTCCACTTTACACTATAATATTATCTGTATTATTTACTGTAGGAAAGTCAATAGACCAATTTGGTGTTTGCAAACAGCGATGACGTTTTTTATGGGCGGAGCCTACCTGGTTGCAGAAAATGACAGTTGAGCAGTAGCAGTCTATGGAAGCCACGAAATAAAAGAATAAAAAAAAGTTAATTTCGAGTTTATATCTCACAATTCTGACTTTTATTTCTCGCAAACCTGAGTTTATATCTCACATTTCTTACAAAGAAAAACAGAATTGTGAGATATGCTCCTTATCCTGTAACTCGTTATACTCGTTTCCTGAATTGCAATTTATCCCGCAATTCTGACTTTTTTCCCCTCAGAATTGTGAAATAAACTCACAATTGCGAGTTATAATGGCCGAACTGGGAGTCATAAACACGCAAATGCAAGAAAAAAAGTCAGAATTGTGAAATAAAAATTTTATAGACTATGTTTAAAAGTTATCTATGTAAAATGTTATAGGTTTAAATATTATTTCATGCTGTAACTGCTATGTATGTATGTCCTCTGAACTGCATATGTGAATATTGTAATAATATGTAGACTTACTGTTTACATCAAATTCCTGCTTTAATAGTAGACTAATCCTTGCAGGTGTCATCAGTGCAGTCTGTGAAACGTCTCCATTTAGCTTCAAAGGACGTTTTCAACGATGGTTTTCTTTAAAAATGAAGACTATATTTTTTTGCATTCCGATTCCAACATCCAGAGGTACAACAAAACGTTTTTCTCTTATTCTGTGGATTTTGCACATTTTCCTCCAATTGCTACCGCTATTTTTCTGCAACCACTATGCGCGCGCAGCTGCAAGTGACGTAATTGTGACGTCTGCTCTAAAGAGGTCTATTCCTTTCATTGCACTTCCACACTTCACCACTAGAGGGTCACATGTATTTTATATTTTCTACACACAATTCCTTAAA